>NC_134531.1:243932828-244220328 GCF_050624435.1 Tenrec ecaudatus
CCTCTAGAGATTCTGAAAGGGTATGAATTTGAGAGAGTGTGTGTGTGTGTGTGTAAAAAGAAAGCAAAATCATAAGCCCTCTAGTTATTCTGCAAGGGTGTGCGTGTGTGTGTGTGTGTGTGTGTAAAGACATGAATTCAAGGGATACAGAGATTCTTTAGGGGTGTGTATGTGTTAGTGTGTAAAAAGGACAAGAAGTCATAAGCTCTCTAGAGATTCTTCAACAGTGTGTGCGGGTGAGAGATTTCATAAAGAACAGAGTTCAGAAGTTCTCCAGAGGTTCTACCAGGGTGTGTGTGTGTATGCCTGTGTGTCTAAAAAGTACACGAAATCAGAAGTCCTCCAGCGATTCCGCAAGGGTGTGTGTATGTGTGTGTGCGTGTGTAAAAAGAACATGAATTCAAACCCACTCCAAAGATTCTACATTGGTGACATTGTGTGTGTGTGTGGAAAAAGGACACGAATCAGAAGACATCCAGAGCTTCTGCAAGGGTATGTGTGTGAATGTGAGTGTGTGTGTGGGTGTGTAAAATGGACACGAAGTCAGAAGCCCTGCATATATAATGCAAGGATGTGTGTGTGTAAAAAGAACACTACGTCAGACGCCCTCCAGAGATTCTGCAAGAGTGTGAGTGTGTGGTGTGTGTGTTAAAAGAATACGACGTCAGAAGCCTTCCACAGATTATGCAAGGGTGCCTCTATATGTGTGTGTATGTGTGTAATAAGACAGGAAGTCAGAAGCCCTCTAGGTATTCTGCAAAGGTCTGCGTGTGTGTTTGGGTGTGTGTATAAAAAGGACAAGAATTCAGAAACCTCCAGAGCTTCTGCAAAGGTGTGTATGTGTGTAGGTAAAAAGGACAAGATGTAAGAAGCCCTCCAGAGATTCTCCAAGGGGGTTCTTGTGTGTGGGTGTGTATGTAAAAAGGAAACGAACGAGAAGCCCACCAGAGATTCTTCAATGGTATCAGTGTGAGTGTGTATGTGTAAAAAGGACATGAAGTCAGAAGCCCTCTAGATATTCTGTAAGGGTATGAATTTGAGTGTTGTGTGTGTGTGTGTGTGTGTGTAAAGACACGAATTCAAGCGATACAGAGATTCTTTAGGGGTGTGTATGTGTGAGTGTGTAAAAAGGACAAGAAGTCATAAGTCCCCTAGAGATTCTTCAACAGTGTGTGCGGGTGAGAGATTTTAAAAAGAACAAAGGTCAGAAGTTCTACAGAGGTTCTGCCAGGGTGTTTATGTGTGTGTGTGTATGCCAGTGTGCTCAAAAGGACATGAAATCACATGTCCTCCAGAGATTCTGCAAGGGTGTGTGTATGTGTGTGTGTGTGTGTAAAAAGACATGAATTCAAACCCACCCCAAAGATTCTACATGAGTGTGATTGTGTGTGAGTGTGTGTGTGTGGAAAAGGACACGAATCAGAAGACATCCAGAGTCTCTGCAAGGGTATGTGTGTTAATGAGAGTGCGTGTATGTGTGTTTGTGTGTGTAAAAAGGACACGAAGTCAGAAGCCCTCTAGAGATTCTGTAAGGGTATGAATTTGAGTGTTTGTGTTTGTGTGTGTGTGTGCGTAAAGACACGAATTCAAGCAATACAGAGATTCTTTACGGGTGTGTATGTGTGAGTGTGTAAAAAGGACAAGAAGTCATAAGCCCTCTAAAGATTCTTCAATCATGAGTGCGGGTGAGATATTTTAAAAAGAACAAAGGTCAGAAGTTCTACAGAGGTTCTGCCAGGGTGTTTGTGTGTGTGTGTGTATGCCAGTGTGCTCAAAAGGACATGAAATCACATGTCCTCCAGAGATTCTGCAAGGGTGTGTGTATGTGTGTGTGCGTGTGTAAAAAGGACATAAATTCAAACCCACCCCAAAGATTCTACATGAGTGTGATTGTGTATATGTGTGTGTGTGTGGAAAAAGTACACGGATCAGAAGACATCCAGAGGTTCTGCAAGGGTATGTGTGTGAATGTGAGTGTTTGTGTGTGAGTGTGTGTAAAAAGGACACGAAGTCAGAAGCCCTCTAGAGATTCTGAAAGGGTATGACTTTGAGAGTGTGTGTGTGTGTGTGTAAAAAGAAAACAAAATCAGAAGCCCTCTAGTTATTCTGCAAGGGTGTGTGTGTGTATATCTGTGTGTGTGTGTGTGTGAGTGTAAAGACAGGAATTCAAGCGATACAGAGATTCTTTATGGGTGTGTATGTGTGAGTGTTTAAAAAGGACAAGTAGTCATAAGCCATCTAGAGATTCTTCAACGGTGTGTGCGGTGAGACATCCAGAGCTTCTGCAAGGGTATGTGTGTGAATGTGAGTGTGTGTGTGGGTGTGTAAAATGGACACGAATTCAGAAGCCCTCTAGAGATTCTGTGAGGGTATGAATTTGAGTGTTTTGTGTGTGTGTGTGTGTGTGTAAAGACAAGAATTCAAGCGATAGAGATTCTTTAGGGGTGTGTATGTGTGAGTGTGTAAAAAGGACAAGAAGTCATAAGTCCCCTAGAGTCTTCAACAGTGTGTGCGGGTGAGAGGTTTCATAAAGAACAAAGGTCAGAAGTTCTCCAGAGGTTCTGCCAGGGTGTGTGTGTGTATGCCTGTGTGTCTAAAAAGGACACGAAATCAGAAGTCCTCCAGAGATTCTGCAAGGTTGTGTGTATGTGTGTGTGCGTGTGTAAAAAGGACATGAATTCAAACCCACTCCAAAGATTCTACATGGGTGTGATTGTGTGTGTGTGTGTGTGTGTGTGTGGAAAAAGGACACAAATCAGAAGACATCCAGAGCTTCTACAAGGGTATGTGTGTGAATGTGAGTGTGTGTGTGAGTGTGTAAAAAGAACACGAAGTCAGAAGCCCTGCATATATAATGAAAATATGTGTGTGTGTAAAAAGAACACTAAGTCAGATGCCCTCCAGAGATTCTGCAAGAGTGTGAGTGTGTGGTGTGTGTGTTAAAAGGACACGACGTCAGAAGCCTTCCTGAGATTGTGCAAGGGTGCCTCTATGTGTGTGTATATGTGTAAAAAGACAGGAAGTCAGAAGCTCTCTAGGGATTCTGAAAGTATCTGAGTGTGTGTTTGTGTGTGTATAAAAAGGACAAGAAGTCAGAAACTTCCAGAGATTCTGCAAAGGTGTGTGTGTGTGTGTGTGTGTGTGTGTGTAGGTAAAAAGGACACGATGTTAGAAGCCCTCCAGACATTCTCCAAGAGTGTGCTTGTGTGTGGGTGTGTATGTAAAAATGACCCGAACAAGAAGCCCACGAGAGATTCTTCAATGGCATCAGTGTGAGTGTGTATGTGTAAAACGGACACGAAGTCAGAAGCCCTCTAGAGATTCTGTAAGGGTATGAATTTGAGTGTATGTGTGTGTGTAAAGACACGAATTCAAGCGATACAGAGATTCTTTAGGGGTGTGTATGTGTGAGTGTGTAAAAAGGAGAAGAAGTTATAAGCCCTTTAGAGATTTTTCAACGGTGTGTGTGGTTGAGAGATTTTAAAAAGACCAAAGTTCAGAAGTTCTCCAGATGTTGTGCCAAGGTGTGTGTGTGTATGCCTGTGTGTCTAAAAAGCACACGAAATCAGAAGTCCTCAAGAGAATCTGCAAGGGTGCATGCATGTGTGTATGTGTCTCTGTGAGTTTGTAAAAGGATATGAAGTCAGAAGCCCTCCAGATGTTACGTATAGGTGTGTATGTGTCAGTCTGTAAAAAGGACACGACATCAGAATCCCTCCTGAGATTCTGCAATGGTGTGAATGAATGTGTATATGAAAAAAGGACTTGAAATCAGAAGCCCTTTGGAGATTCAACAAGGGTGTGAGTGTGTGTCTGTGTGTGTGTGTGTGTAAAAAGGACACGAAGTCAGAAGCCCTCCAGATGGTCTGCAAGGGTGTGTGTGTGTGGGTGGGTGGGTGTAAAAAGTACACCACATCAGAATCCCTCCAGAGCTTCTGCAATGGTGTGAATGTATTTGTATATGTAAAAAGGACTTGAAATCAGAAGTCCTGTAGAGATTCGCCAAGGGTGTGAGTGTCTGTGTGTGTGTGTGTTTAAAAAGGACATGAATTCAGAAGCCCTCCAGAGATTCGGCAAGGTTATGAGTGTGCGTGTGTGAGTGTGTGTGTGTAAAAATGGGACAAAATCAGAAGTCCTGCAGATAATCTGCAAGGGTTTGAGTGTGTGAGTGTCTAAGAAGGACACGAACAGAAGCCCTCCAGAGATTCTGCAAGGGTGTGTGTATGTGTGTGTGCGTGTGTAAAAATGACATGAATTCAAACCCACCCCAAAGATTCTACATGGGTGTGATTTTGTGTGTGTTTGTGTGTATGTGTGTGTGTGTGGAAAAGGACACGAATCAGAAGACATCCAGAGCTTCTGCAAGGGTATGTATGTGAATGTGAGTGTGAGTGGGTGTGTGTGTGTAAAAAGCACACTACGTCAGAAGCACTCCAGAGGTTCTGCAAGAGTGTGAGTGTGTTGTGTGTGTGTTAAAAGGACACGACGTCAGAAGCCTTCCAGAGATTCTGCAAGGGTGTGTGTATGTGTGTGTGCATGTGTTAAAAGGACATGAATTCAAACCCACTCTGAAGATTCTGCATGGGTGTGATTGTGTGTGTGTTTTTGCGGAAAAAGGACACGAATCAGAAAACATCCAGAGTTTCTGCAAGGGTATGTGTGTGAATGTGAGTGTGTGTGTGTAAAAAGGACACGAAGTCAGAAGCTCTGCATATATTAGGCAAGGATGTGTGTGTGTAAAAAGAATACTAAGTCAGAAGCCCTCCAGAGATTCTGCAAGATTGTGAGTGTGTGGTGTGTGTGTGTGTTAAAAGGACACGACGTCAGAAGCCTTCCAGAGATTGTGCAAGGGTGCGTGTATGTGTGTGTATGTGTGTTTATGTGTGTAAAAAGACAGGAAGTCAGAAGCTATCTAGGGATTCTGCAAATATCTGAGTGTGTGTGTGTGTGTGTGTGTATAAAAATGACAAGAAATCCGAAACTTCCAGATTCTGCAAAGGTGTGTGTGTGTGTGTGTGTGTGTGTAGGTAAAAAGGACATGATGTTAGAAGCCCTCCAGAGATTCTCCAAGGGTGTGCTTGTGTGTGGGTGTGTATGTAAAAATGACCCGAACGAGAAGCCCACCAGAGCTTCTTCAATGGTATCAGTGTGAGTGTGTATGTGTAAAAAGGACACGAAGTCAGAAGCCCTCCAGAGATTCTGTAAGGGTATGAATTTGAGTGTTTGTTTGTGTGTGTGTGTAAAGACACGAATTTAAGCGATACAGAGATTCTTTAGGGGTGTGTATGTGTGAGTGTGTAAAAAGGACAAGAAGTCATAAGCCCTCTAGAGATTTTTCAACGGTGTGTGTGGGTGAGAGATTTTAAAAAGACCAAAGTTCAGAAATTCTCCAGATGTTGTGCCAGGGTGTGTGTGTGTATGCCTGTGTGTCTAAAAAGGACACAAAATCAGAAGTCCTCCAGAGATTCTGCAAGGGTGCATGCACGTGTGTATGTGTCTGTGTGAGTGTGTAAAAGGATATGAATTCAGAAGCCCTCCAGATGTTACGTAAGGGTGTGTATGTGTGAGTCTGTAAAAAGGACACGACATCAGAATCCCTCCTGAGATTCTGCAATGGTTTGAATGAATGTGTATATGAAAAAAGGACTTGAAATCAGAAACCCTCTAGAGATTCAACAAGGTTGTGAGTGTGTGTCTGTGTCTGTGTGTGTGTAAAAAGGAGACGAAGTCAGAAGCCCTCCAGATGTTCTGCAAGGGTGTGTGTGTGTGGGTGGGTGGGAGTAAAAAGTACACGGCATCAGAATCCGTCCAGAAATTCTGCAATGGTGTGAATGTATGTGTATATGTAAAAAGGACTTGAAATCAGAAGTCCTGTGGAGATTCGGCAAAGGTGGGAATGTCTGTGTGTGTGTGTGTGTGTGTGTGTGTGTGAAAAGGACATTAATTCCGAAGCCCTCCAGAGATTCGGCATGGTTATGAGTGTGAGTGTGAGTGTGCGTGTGTGCGTGTAAAAATGAGACAAAGTCAGAAGTCCTGCAGAGAATCTGCAAGGGTTTCAGTGTGTGTCTAAGAAAGACACGAACAGAAGCCCTCCAGAGAATCTGCAAGGGTGTGTGTATGTGTGTGTGCGTGTGTAAAAAAGACATGAATTCAAACCCACTCCAAAGATTCTACATGTGTGTGGTTTTGTGTGTGTTTGTGTGTATGTGTGTGTGGAAAAAGGACACGAATAAGAAGACATCCAGAGGTTCTGCAAGGGTATGTTTGTGAATGTGAGTTTGTGTGGGTGTGTGTGTGTGTGTCAAAAGAACACGAAGTCAGAAGCCCTCCAGAGATTCTGCAAGAGTGTGAGTGTGTGGCGTGTGTGTTAAAAGGACATGACGTCAGAAGCCTTCCAGAGATTCTGCAAGGTGTGTGTATGTATGTGTGCGTGTGTTGAAAGGACATGAATTCAAACCCACTCCGAAGATTCTGCATGGGTGTGATTGTGTGTGTGTGTGTGTGTGTGTGCGGAAAAAGGACACGAATCAGAAAACATCCAGAGTTTCTGCAAGGGTATGTGTGTGAATGTGAGTGTGTGTGTGTGTGTAAAAGGACACGAAGTTAGGAGCCCTGCATATATTATGCAGGGATGTGTGTGTGTAAAAAGAATACTACATCAGAAGCCCACCAGAGATTCTGCAAGAGTGTGAGTGTGTGGTGTGTGTGTGTTAAAAGGACACGATGTCAGAAGCCTTCCAGTGATTGTGCAAGCATGCGTGTATGTGTGTTTATGTATGTAAAAAGACAGGAAGTCAGAAGCCTTCTAGGGATTCTGCAAATATCTGAGTGTGTGTGTGCGTGTGTGTGTGTATAAAAATGACATGAAATCAGAAACTTCCAGAGATATTGCAAAGGTGCGTGTGTGTGTGTAGGTAAAAAGGACACGATGTTAGAAGCCCTCCAGAGATTCTCCAAGGGTGTGCTTGTGTGTGGGTGTGTATGTAAAAATGACCCGAACGAGAAGCCCACCAGAGATTCTTCAATGGTATCAGTGTGAGTGTGTATGTGTAAAAAGGACACGAGGTCAGCAGCCCTCTAGAGATTCTGTACGGGTATGAATTTGAGTGTTTTTGTGTGTGTGTGTGTAAAGACACGAATTCAAGCGATACAGAGATTCTTTAGGGGTGTGTATGTGTGAGTGTGTAAAAAGGACAAGAAGTCATAAGCCCTATAGAGATTTTTCAACTGTGTGTGTGGGTGAGAGAATTTAAAAAGACCAAAGTTCAGAAGTTCTCCAGATGTTGTGCCAGGGTGTGTGTGTGTATGCCTGTGTGTCTAAAAAGGACACGAAATCAGAAGTCCTCCAGAGATTCTGCAAGGGTGCATGCATGTGTGTATGTATGTGTGTGGGTGTGTAAAAGGATATGAATTCAGAAGCCCTCAAGATGTTACGTAAGGGTGTGTATGTGTGAGTCTGTAAAAAGGACATGACATCAGAATCCCTCCAGAGATTCTACAATGGTGTGAATGAATGTGTATATTAAAAAAAGACTTGAAATCAGAAGCCTTTTGAGATTCAACAAGGGTGTGAGTGTGTGTGTGTGTGTAAAAAGAACACGAAGTCAGAAGCCTTCCAGATGGTCTGCAAGGGTGTGTGTGTGTGGGTGTGTGGGTGCAAAAAGTACACCTCATCAGAATCCTTCCAGAGATTCTGCAACGGTGTGAATGTATGTGTATATGTAAAAAGGACTTGAAATCAGAAGTCCTGTAGAGATTCGGCAAGGGTGTGAGTGTCTGTGTGTGTGTGTGTGTGTGTGTGTGTGTGTAAAAAGGACATGAATTCAGAAGCCTCAGGAGAATCGGCAAGGTTATGAGTGTGAGTGTGCGTGTGTGAGTGTGTGTGTGTAAAAATGAGACAAAGTCAGAAGTCCTGCAGAGAATCTGCAAGGGTTTTAGTGTGTGAGTGTCTAAGAAGGACACGAACAGAAGCCCTCCAGAGATTCTGCAAGGGTGTGTGTATGTGTGTGTGCCTGTGTTAAAAAGGACGTGAATTCAAACCCACTCCAAAGATTCTACATGGGTGTGATTTTGTGTGTGTTTGTGTGTATGTGTGTGTGGAAAAAAGGACAGGAATCAGAAGACATCCAGAGGTTCTGCAAGGGTATGTTTGTGAATGTGAGTGTGTGTGGGTGTGTGTGTGTCAAAAGAACACTACGTCAGAAGCTCGCCAGAGATTCTGCAAGAGTGTGAGTGTGTGGTGTGTGTGTTAGAAGGACACGATGTCAGAAGCCTTCCAGAGATTGTGCAAGGGTGCGTGTATGTGTGTGTATGTGTGTAAAAGGACAGGAAGTCAGAAGCCCTCTAGGGATTCTGAAAATATCTGAGTGTGTGTGTGTGTGTGTGTATATAAAAATGACAAGAAATCAGAAACTTCCAGAGATTCTGCAAAGGGGTGTGTGTGTTTGTGTTTAGGTAAAAAGGACACGATGTTAGAAGCCCTCCAGAGATTCTCCAAGGATGTGCTTGTGTGTGGGTGTGTTTTTAAAAATGACATGAACGAGAAGCCCACCAGAGTTTCTTCAATGGTATCAGTGTGAGTGTGTTTGTGTAAAAAGGACACGGAGTCAGAAGCCCTCTAGAGATTCTGTAAGGGTATGAATTTGAGTGTTTGTGTGTGTGTGTTTGTGTGTGTGTGTGTAAAGACACGAATTCAAGCGATAGAGATTCTTTAGGAGTGTGTATGTGTGAGTGTGTAAAAAGGACAAGAAGTCATAAGCCCTCTAGATATTCTTCAACGGTGAGTGCGGGTGAAAGATTTTAAAAAGAACAAAGGTCAGAAGTTCTCAATAGATTCTGCGAGGTGTGTGTGTGTATGCCTATGTCTAAAAAGGACACGAAATCAGAAGTCCTCCAGAGATTCTGCAAGGGTCTGTGTGTGTGTAAAAAGGACATGACATCAGAATCCCTCTAGAGATTCTGCAATGGTTTGAATGTATGTGTATATTTAAAAAGAACTTGAAATCAGAAGCCCTGTAGAGATTTGGCAAGGGTGTGAGTGTGTGTGTGTGTGTGTAAAAAGGACACTAAATAAGAAGCCCTCCAGGTGTTCTGCAAGGGTGTGTGTATGTGTGTGTACGTGTGTAAAAATGACATGAATTCAAACCCCCTCCAAAGATTCTACATTGGTGTGATTTTGTGTGTGTGTCTGTGTGTGTGTGTGTGTGGAAAAAGGACACGAATCAGAAGACATCCAGAGCTTCTGCAAGGGTATGTGTGCGAATGTGAGTGTGTGTGTGTAAAATGGACACGAAGTCAGAAGCCCTTCATATATAATGCAAGGATGTGTGTGTGTAAAGAGAAATCTACGTCAGACGCCCTCCAGAGATTCTTCAAGAGTGTGAGTGTGTGGTGTGTGTGTTAAAAGGACATGACGTCAGAAGCCTTCCACAGATTCTGCAAAGTGTGTGTATGTATGTGTGCGTGTGTTAAAAAGACATGAATTCAAACCCACTCCGAAGATTCTGCATGGGTGTGATTGTGTGTGTGTGTGTGTGTGTGTGTGTGTGTGGAAAAAGGTCAAGAATCAGGAAACATCCAGAGTTTCTGCAAGGGTATGTGTGTGAATGTGTGTGTGTGTGTGTGTGTGTAAAAAGGACACGAAGTCAGAAGCCCTGCATATATTATGCATGGATGTGTGTGTGTAAAAAGAATACTATGTCAGAAGCCCTTCAGAGATTCTGCAAGAGTGTGAGTGTGTGGTGTGTGTGTTAAAAGGACACGACGTCAGAATCCTTCCAGAGATTGTGCAAGGGTGCGTGTATGTGTGTAAAAAGACAGGAAGACAGAAGCTCTCTAGGGATTCTGCAAATATCTGAATGTGTGTGTGTGTGTGTATAAAAATGACAAGAAATCAGAAACTTCCAGATTCTGCAAAGGTGTGTGCGTGTGTGTGTAGGTTAAAAGGACACGATGTTAGAAGCCCTCCAGAGATTCTCCAAGGGTGTGCTTGTGTGTGGGTGTGTATGTAAAAATGACCCGAACGAGAAGCCCACCAGAGATTCTTCAATGGTATCAGTGTGAGTGTGTATGTGTAAAAAGGACACGAGTTCAGAAGCCCTCCAGAGATTCTGTAAGGGTATGAATTTGAGTGTTTGTGTGTGTGTGTGTGTGTGTAAAGACACAAATTCAAGCGATACAGAAATTCTTTAGGGGTGTGTATGTGTGAGTGTGTAAAAAGGACAAGAAGTCATAAGCCCTCTAGAGATTTTTCAACGGTGTGTGTGGGTGAGAGATTTTAAAAAGACCAAAGTTCAGAAATTCTCCAGATGTTGTGCCAGGGTGTGTGTGTGTATGCCTGTGTGTCTAAAAAGCACACGAAATCAGAAGTCCTCAAGAGAATCTGCAAGGGTGCATGCATGTGTGTATGTGTCTCTGTGAGTTTGTAAAAGGATATGAAGTCAGAAGCCCTCCAGATGTTACGTATAGGTGTGTATGTGTCAGTCTGTAAAAAGGACACGACATCAGAATCCCTCCTGAGATTCTGCAATGGTTTGAATGAATGTGTATATGAAAAAAGGACTTGAATTCAGAAACCCTGTAGAAATTCAACAAGGTTGTGTGTGTGTGTCTGTGTGTGTGTGTGTAAAAAGGACACGAAGTCAGAAGCCCTCCAGATGTTCTGCAAGGGTGTGTGTGTGTGGGTGGGTGGGAGTAAAAAGTACAAGACATCAGAATCCCTCCAGAGATTCTGCAATGATGTGAATGTATGTGTATATGTAAAAAGGACTTGAAATCAGAAGTCCTGTAGAGATTTGGCAAGGGTGGGAATGTCTGTGTATGTGTGTGTTTAAAAAGGACATGAATTCAGAAGCCCTCCAGAGATTCGGCAAGGTTATGAGTGTGAGTGTGCGTGTGTGAGTGTGTGTGTGTACAAATGAGACAAAATCAGAAGTCCTGCAGAGAATCTGCAAGGGTTTTAGTGTGTGAGTGTCTAAGAAGGATACGAAAAGAAGCCCTCCAGAGATTCTGCAAGGGTGTGTGTATGTGTGTGTGCGTGTGTAAAAATGACATGATTTCAAACCCACTCCGAAGATACTGCATGGGTGTGATTTTGTGTGTGTTTGTGTGTATGTGTGTGTGTGGAAAAGGACACGAATCAGAAGACATCCAGAGCTTCTGCAAGGGTATGTATGTGAATGTGAGTGTGAGTGGGTGTGTGTGTGTAAAAAGAACACTACGTCAGAAGCACTCCAGAGGTTCTGCAAGAGTGTGAGTGTGTTGTGTGTGTGTTAAAAGGACACGACGTCAGAAGCCTTCCAGAGATTCTGCAAGGGTGTGTGTATGTGTGTGTGCATGTGTTAAAAGGACATGAATTCAAACCCACTCCGAAGATTCTGCATGGGTGTGATTGTGTGTGTGTTTTTGCGGGAAAAGGACACGAATCAGAAAACATCCAGAGTTTCTGCAAGGGTATGTGTGTGAATGTGAGTGTGTGTGTGTAAAAAGGACACGAAGTCAGAAGCTCTGCATATATTAGGCAAGGATGTGTGTGTGTAAAAAGAATACTAAGTCAGAAGCCCTCCATAGATTCTGCAAGATTGTGAGTGTGTGGTGTGTGTGTGTGTTAAAAGGACACGACGTCAGAAGCCTTCAGAGATTGTGCAAGGGTGCATGTATGTGTGTGTATGTGTGTGTATGTGTGTAAAAAGACAGGAAGTCAGAAGCTCTCTAGGGATTCTGCAAATATGTGAGTGTGTGTGTGTGTGTATAAAAATGACAAGAAATCAGAAACTTCCAGATTCTGCAAAGGTGTGTGTGTGTGTGTGTTTGTGTAAGTAAAAAGGACACGATGCTAGAAGCCCTCCAGAGATTCTCCAAGGGTGTGCTTGTGTGTGGGTGTGTATGTAAAAATGACCCGAACGAGAAGCCCACCAGAGATTCTTCAATGGTATCAGTGTGAGTGTGTATGTGTAAAAAGGACACGAAGTCAGAAGCCCTCCAGAGATTCTGTAAGGGTATGAATTTGAGTGTTTGTGTGTGTGTGTGTGTAAAGACACGAATTCAAGCGATACAGAGATTCTTTAGGGGTGTGTATGTGTGAGTGTGTAAAAAGGACAAGAAGTCATAAGCCCTCTAGAGATTTTTCAACGGTGTGTGTGGGTGAGAGATTTTAAAAAGAACAAAGGTCAGAAGTTGTCAATAGATTCTGCCATGTGTGTGTGTGTATGCCTTTGTGTCTAAAAAGGATACGAAATCAGAAGTCCTTCAGAGATTCTGCAAGGGTGTGTGTGTGTGGGTGTGTGTAAAAAGGACATGACATCAGAATCCCTCCAGAGATTCTGCAATGATGTGAATGTATGTGTATATTTTAAAAGGATTTGAAATCAGAAGCCCGGTAGAGATTTGGCAAGGGTGTGAGTGTGTGTGTGTGTGTGTGTGTAAAAAGGACACGACGTCAGGAGCCCTCCAGATGTTCTGCAAGGGTGTGTGTATGTGTGTGTGCGTGTGTAAAAGGACAAGAATTCAAACCCCCTCCAAAGATTCTACATGGGTGTGATTTTGTGTGTGCCTGTGTGTGTGTGTGTGGAAAAGGACACGAATCAGAAGACATCCAGAGCTTCTGCAAGGGTATGTGTGTGAATGTGAATGTGAGTGTGTGTGTGTTTGTAAAAAGGACACGAAGTCAGAAGACCTCCAGATGTTCTGCAAGGGTGTGTGTGTGTGTGGGGGTGGGTGGGTGTAAAAAGTGCACGACATCAGAATCCCTCCAGAGATTCTGCAATGGTGTGAATATATGTGTATATGTAAAAGGACTTGAAATCATAAGCCCTGTAGAGATTCGGCAAGGGTGTGAGTTTCTGTGTATGTGTGTGTGTGTGTGTAAAAAGTAGATTAATTCAGAAACCCTCCAGAGATTCGGCAAGGTTATGAGTGTGAGTGTGCGTGTGTGAGTGTGTGTGTGTAAAAAGGAGACAAAATCAGAAGTCCTGCAGAGAATCTGCAAGGATATGAGTGTGTGAGTGTCTAAGGAGGACATGAACAGAAGCCCTCCAGAGGTTATGCAAGGGTGTGTTTATGTGTGTGTGCGTGTGTAAAAACGACATGAATTCAAACCCACTCCAAAGATTCTACATGGGTGTGATTTTGTGTGTGTTTGTGTGTATGTGTGTGAGGAAAAAGAACACGAATCAGAAGACATCCAGAAGTTCTGCAAGGGCATGTGAGTGAATGTGAGTGTGTGGTATGTGTGTTAAAAGGACACGACGTCAGAAGCCTTCCAGAGATTATGCAAGGCTGCGTGTATGTGTGTGTATATGTGTAAAAGGACAGGAAGTCAGAAGCTCTCTAGGGATTCTGAAAATATCTGAGTGTGTGCTTGTGTGTGTATAAAAAGGACAAGAAGTCAGAAACTTCCAGAGATTCTGCAAAGGTGTGTGTGTGTGTGTGTGTGTGTAGGTAAAAAAGACACGATGATAGAAGCCCTCCATACATTCTCTAAGAGTGTGCTTGTGTGTGGGTGTGTATGTAAAAATGACCCGAACAAGAAGCCCACGAGAGATTCTTCAATGGTATCAGTGTGAGTGTGTATGTGTAAAACGGACACGAAGTCAGAAGCCCTCTAGAGATTCTGTAAGGGTATGAATTTGAGTGTTTGTGTGTGTGTAAAGACACGAATTCAAGCGATACAGAGCTTCTTTAGGGGTGTGTATGTGTGAATGTGTAAAAAGGACAAGAAGTCATAAGCCCTTTAGAGATTTTTCAACGGTGTGTGTGGGTGAGAGATTGTAAAAAGACCAAAGTTCAGAAGTTCTCCAGATGTTGTGCCAAGGTGTGTGTGTGTATGCCTGTGTGTCTAAAAACGACACGAAATCAGAAGTCCTCCAGAGATTCTGCAAGGGTGCATGCATGTGTGTATGTGTCTGTGTGAGTTTGTAAAAGGATATGAAGTCAGAAGCCCTCCAGATGTTACGTATAGGTGTGTATGTGTCAGTCTGTAAAAAGGACACGACATCAGAATCCCTCCTGAGATTCTGCAATGGTGTGAATGAATGTGTATATGAAAAAAGGACTTGAAATCAGAAGCCCTGTAGAGATTCAACAAGGGTGTGAGTGTGTGTCTGTGTGTGTGTGTGTGTGTAAAAAGGACACAAAGTCAGAAGCCCTCCAGATAGTCTGCAAGGGTGTGTGTGTGTGGGTGGTTGGGTGTAAAAAGTACACCACATCAGAATCCCTCCAGACTTTCTGCAATGGTGTGAATGTATGTGTATATGTAAAAAGGACTTGAAATCAGAAGTCCTGTAGAGATTCGCCAAGGGTGTGAGTGTCTGTGTGTGTGTGTGTGTTTAAAAAGGACATGAATTCAGAAGCCTTCCAGAGATTCGGCAAGGTTACGAGTGTGAGTGTGCGTGTGTGAGTGTGTGTGTGTAAAAATGAGACAAAGTCAGAAGTCCTGCAGAGAATCTGCAAGGGTTTGAGTGTGTGAGTGTCTCAGAAGGACACGAATAGAAGCCCTCCAGAAATTCTGCAAGGGTGTGTGTGTGTGTGTGCGTGTGTAAAAAGGACATGAATTCAAACCAACTCCAAAGATTCTGCATGGGTGTGATTGTGTGTGTGTGTGTGTTTGAGGAAAAAGGACACGAATCAGAAGACATCCAGAGCTTCTGCAAGGGTATGTGTGTGTGTGTGTGTGTGTGTGTGTAAAAAGGACACGAAGTCACAAGCCCTGCAGATATTATGCAAAGATATGAGTGTGTAAAAAGAACACTACGTCAGAAGCACTCCCAAGATTCTGCAAGAGTGTGAGTGTGTGGTGTGTGTGTTAAAAGACACGACATCATAAGCCTTCCAGAGATTGTGCAAGGGTGCGTGTATATGTGTAAAAAGACAGGAAGTCAGAAGCCGTCTAGGGTTTCTGCAATTATCTTAGTATGTGTGTGTGTGTGTGTGTGTGTATAAAAATGACAAGAAGTCAGAAACTTCCAGAGATTCTGCAAAGGTGTGTTTGTGTGTGTGTAGGTAAAAAGGACACGACGTTAGAAGCCCTCCAGAGATCATCCAAGGGTGTGCTTGTGTGTGCGTGTGTATGTAAAAATGACCCGAACGAGAAGCCCACCAGAGATTCTTCAATGGTATCATTGTGAGTGTGTATGTGTAAAAAGGACACGAAGTCAGAAGCCCTCTAGAGATTCTGTAAGGGTATGAATTTGAGTGTTTGTGTGTGTGTGTGTGTGTACAGACACGAATTCAAGCGATACAGAGACTCTTTAGGGGTGTGTATGTGTGAGTGTGTAAAAAGGACAAGAAGTCATAAGCCCTCTAGAGATTCTTCAAAGGTGTGTGCAGGTGAGATATTTTAAAAAGAACAAAGGTCAGAAGTTCTCCACAGGTTCTTTCAGGGTGTGTGTGTGTGTATGCCAGTATGATAAAAAGGACATGAAATCAGAAGTCCTCCAGAGATTCTGCAAGGGTGTGTGTGCGTGTGTAAAAAGGACATGAATTCAAACCCACTCCAAAGATGCTACATGGGTGTGATTGTGTGTGTGTGTGTGTGTGTGTGTGTGTGTGGAAAAAGGACACGAATCAGAAGACATCCAGAGCTTCTGCAAGGGTATATGTGTGAATGTGAGTGTGTGTGTGTGTGTGTGTGTACAAAGAAAACGAAATCAGAAGCCCTCTAGTTATTCTGCAAGGGTGTGCATGCGTGTGTGTGTGTGTAAAGACACGAATTCAAGCGATACAGAGATTCTTCAGGGGTGTGTATGTGTGAGTGTGTAAGAAGTACAAGAAGTCATAAACCCTCTAGAGATTCTTCAACGGTGTGTGCGGGTGAGAGATTTTATAAAGAACAAAGGTCAGAAGTTCTCAATAAGTTCTGCCAGGTGTGTGTGTGTATGCCTGTGTGTCTAAAAAGGTCACGAAATCAGAAGTCCTTCAGAGATTCTGCAAGGGTGTGTGTGTGAGGGTGTGTGTAAAAAGGACATGACATCAGATTCCTCCAGAGTTTCTGCAATGGTGTGAATGTATGTGTATATGTAAAAAGGACTTGAAATCAGACGCCCGGTAGAGATTAGGCAAGGGTGAGTGTGTGTGTGTGTGTGTGTGTGTGTGTGTGTCTGTGTGTAAAAAAAAACAAAATCAGAAGCCCTCTAGTTATTCTGCAAGGGTGTTTGTGTGTGTGTGTGTGTGTGTGTAAAGACACGAATTCAAGAGATACAGGGATTCTTTAGGGGTGTGTATGTGTGAGTGTGTGAAAAGGATAAGATGTCATAAGCCCTCTAGAGATTCTTCAACGGTGTGTGCGGGTGAGAGATTTTAAAAAGAACAAAGGTCAGAAGTTCTCAATAGGTTCTGCCAGGTGTGTGTGTGTGTATGCCTGTGTGTCTAAAAAGGACACAAAATCAGAAGTCCTTCAGAGATTCTGCAATGGTGTGTGTGTGAGGGTGTGTGTAAAATGGACATGACATCAGAATCCGCCAGAGTTTCTGCAATGGTGTGAATGTATGTGTATATGTAAAAAGGACTTGAAATCAGACGCCCGGTAGAGATTAGGCAAGGTTGTGAGTGTGTGTGTGTGTGTGTGTGTAAAAAGGACACGAAGTCAGAAGCCCTTCAGATGTTCTGCAAGGGTGTGTGTGTGTGGGTGGGTGGGTGTAAAAAGTACACATCAGAATCCTTCCAGATATACTGCAATGGTGTGAATGTATGTGTATATGTAAAAAGGACTTGAAATCAGAAGCCCCGTAGAGATTCGGCAGGGGTGTGGGTGTGTGTGTGCGTGTTAAAAAAGGACATGAATTCAGAAGCCCTCCAGAGATTCGGCAAGGTTATGAGTGTGAGTGTGCGTGTGTGAGTATGTGTGTGTAAAAAGGACACGAAGTCAGAATCCCTCTAGAGATTCTGAAAGGGTATGATTTTGAGAGTGTGTGTGTGTGTGTGTGTGTGTGTGTAAAAAGGACATGAAGTCAGAAGCCCTCCTGATGTTCTGCAAGGGTGTGTGTGTGGGGGGGGTGTAAAAAGTACACGACATCAGAATCCCTCCAGAGATTTTGCAATGGTGTGAATGTATGTGTATATGTAAAAAGGACTTGAAATCAGAAGCCCTGTAGAGATTCATGAAGGGTGTGAGTGTTTGTCTGTTTGTGTGTGTGTGTGTGTGTGTAAAAAGGACACGAAGTCAGAAGCCCTCCATATGTTCTACAAAGGTGTGTGTGTTTGGGTGTAAAAAGTACACAACATCAGATTTCCTCCAGAGATTCTGCAATGGTGTGAATGTATGTGTATATGTAAAAAGGACTTGAAATCAGAAGCCCTGTAGAGATTCATGAAGGGTGTGAGTGTTTGTCTGTTTGTGTGTGTGTGTGTGTGTGTAAAAAGGACACGAAGTCAGAAGCCCTCCATATGTTCTACAAAGGTGTGTGTGTTTGGGTGTAAAAAGTACACAACATCAGATTTCCTCCAGAGATTCTGCAATGGTGTGAATGTATGTGTATATGTAAAAAGGACTTGAAATCAGACGCCCGGTAGAGATTAGGCAAGGGTGTGAGTGTGTGTGTGTGTGTGTGTGTGTGTGTAAAAAGGACACGAAGTCAGAAGCCCTTCAGATGTTCTGCAAGGGTGTGTGTGTGTGGGTGGGTGGGTGTAAAAAGTACACGACATCAGAATCCTTCCAGATATTCTGCAATGGTGTGAATGTATGTGTATATGTAAAGAGGACTTGAAATCAGAAGCCCTGTAGAGATTCGGCAGGGGTGTGATGTGTGTGTGCGTGTTTAAAAAGGACATGAATTCAGAAGCCCTCCAGAGATTCGGCAAGGTTATGAGTGTGAGTGTGCGTGTGTGAGTATGTGTGGGTAAAAAGGACACGAACTCAGATTCCCTCTAGAGATTCTGAAAGTGTATGATTTTGAGAGTGTGTGTGTGTTTGTGTGTGTAAAAAGGACAAGAAGTCAGAAGCCCGCCAGATGTTCTGCAAGGGTGTGTGTGTGTGTGTGTGTGGGTGTAAAAAGTACACGACATCAGAATCCCTCCAGAGATTCTGCAATGGTGTGAATGTATGTGTATATGTAAAAAGGACTTGAAATCAGAAGCCCTGTAGAGATTCAACAAGGGTGTGAGTGTTTGTCTGTGTGTGTGTGTGTGTGTGTGTGTGTAAAAAGGACACGAAGTCAGAAGCCCTCCGGATGTTCTGCAAAGGTGTGTGTGTTTGGGTGTAAAAAGTACACAACATCAGAATTCCTCCAGAGATTCTGCAATGGTGTGAATGTATGTGTATATGTAAAAAGGACTTGAAATCAGAATCTCTGTAGAGATTCGGCAAGGGTGTGAGCCTGTGTGTCTGTGTGTGTAAAAAGGACATGAATTCAGAAGCCCTCCAGAGATTCGGCAAAGTTGAGTGTGAGTGTGCGTGTGTGAGTGTGTGTGTGTGTGTGTAAAAATGATACAAAGTAAGAAGTCCTGCAGAGAACCTGCAAGGGTATGAGTGTGTGTGTCTCAGAAGGACACAAACAGAAGCCCTCCAAAGATTCTGCAAGGGTGTGTGTGTGTGCGTGTACGTGTGTAAAAAAGACATGAATTCAAAATCACTCCAAAGATTCTGCATGGGTGTGATTTTGTGTGTGTGTGCGTGTGTGTTTGTGGAAAAAGGACATGAATCGGAAGACATCCAGAGCTTCAGCAAGGGTATGTGTGTGAATGTGATTGAGTGTGTGTGTGT
Organism: Tenrec ecaudatus; assembly: GCF_050624435.1. Lineage (NCBI taxonomy): Eukaryota > Metazoa > Chordata > Mammalia > Afrosoricida > Tenrecidae > Tenrec > Tenrec ecaudatus. The sequence goes on from NC_134531.1 coordinate 243,951,523, forward strand.
AAAAAGGACACGAAGTCAGAAGCCCTGCAGATATTATGCAAGGATATGTGTGTGTAAAAAGAACACTACGTCAGAAGCCTTCCAGAGATTCTGCAAGAGTGTGAGTGTGTGGTGTGTATGTTAAAAGGACAGGACTTCAGAAGCCTTCCAGAGATTCTGCAAGGGTGTTTGTATGTGTGTGTTCGTGTATAAAAAGGACATGAATTCAAACCCAGTCGACAGATTCTACATGGCTGTGATTGTGTGTGTGTGTGTGTGTGTGTGTGTGTGGAAAAAGGACACGTTTCAGAAGACATGCAGAGCTTCTACAAGGGTATGTGTGTGAATGTGAGTGTGTGTGTGTGTAAAAAGGACACGAAGTCAGAAACCCTATAGAGATTCTGAAAGGGTATGAATTTGAGAGAGAGAGTGTGTGTGTGTGTGTGTATGTGTAAAAAGGACACGAAGTCAGAATACCTCCAGATGTTCTGCAAGGGTGTGTGTGTGTTGGGTGGTTGTAAAAAGTACACGACATCAGAATCCCTCCGGAGATTCTGCAATGGGTGTGAATGTATGTGTATATGTAAAAAGGACTAGAAATCAGAAGCCCTGTAGAGATTTGGCAAGGGTGTGAGTGTGTGTGTGTGTGTGTGTGTAAAAAGTACATGGATTCAGAAGCCCTCCAGAGATTCGGCAAGGTTATGAGTGTGAGTGTGCGAGTGTGAGTGTGTGTGTGTAAAAATGACACGAAGTCAGAAGTCCTGCAGAGAACCTGCAAGGGTATGAGGGTGTGAGTATCTAAGAAGTACACGAACACAAGTCCTCCAGAGATTCTGCAAGGGTGTGTGTATGTGTGTGTGCGTGTGTAAAAAGTATATGAATTCAAACCCACTCCAAAGATTCTGTATGGGTGCGATTGTGTGTGTGTGTGTGTGTGTGTGTGTGGAAAAAGGACACGAATCAGAAGACATACAGAGCTTCTGCAAGGGCATGTGCGTGAGTGTGAGTGTGTGTGTGTGTGTATAAAGGACACGAAGTCATAAGCCCTGCAGATATTATGCAAGGATGTGTATGTGTAAAAAGAACACTACGTCAGAAGCCTTCCAGAGATTCTGCAAGAGTGTGAGTGTGTGGTGTGTATGTTAAAAGGACAGGACTTCAGAAGCCTTCCAGAGATTCTGCAAGGGTGTGTGTATGTGTGTGTGCGTGTATAAAAAGGACATGAATTCAAAACCACTCCAAAGATTCTACATGGCTGTGATTGTGTGTGTGTGTGTGGAAAAAGGACACGTTTCAGAAGACATGCAGAGCTTCTGCAAGGGTATGTGTGTGAATCTGAGTGTGTGTGTGTGTGTGTGTAAAAAGGACACGAAGTCAGAAACCCTCTGGAGATTCTGAAAGGGTATGAATTTGAGAGAGAGAGAGAGAGAGAGTGTGTGTGTGTGTGTGTGTATGTGTAAAAAGGACACGAAGTCAGAATCCCTCCAGATGTTCTGCAAGGGTGTGTGTGTGTGTTGGGTGGGTATAAAAAGTACACGACATCCGAATCCCTCTGGAGATTCTGCAATGGGTGTGAATATATGTGTATATGTCAAAAGGACTTGAATCAGAAGCCCTGTAGTGATTTGGCAAGGGTGTGAGTGTGTGTGTGTGTGTGTGTGTAAAAAGGACATGGATTCAGAAGCCCTCCAGAGATTCGGCAAGGTTTTGAGTGTGAGTGGGCGAGTGTGAGTGTGTGTGTGTAAAAATGAGACGAAGTCTGAAGTCCTGCAGAGAACCTGCAAGGGTATGAGGGTGTGAGTGTCTAAGAAGTACACGAACAGAAGTCCTCCAGAGATTCTGCAAGGGTGTGTGTATGTGTGTGTGCGTGTGTAAAAATGTCATGAATTCAAACCCACTCCAAAGATTCTGCATGGGTGTGATTGTGTGTGTGTGTGTGTGTGTGTGTGTGGAAAAAGGACACGAAGTCAAAAGCCCTGCAGATATTATGCAAGGATGTGTGTGTGTAAAAAGAACACTACGTCGGAAGCCCTCCAGAGATTCTGCAAGTGTGTGAGTGTGTGGTGTGTGTGTTTAAGGGCACGACGTCAGAAGCCTTCCAGAGATTGTGCAAGGGTGCGTGTATGTGTGTGTATGTGTGTAAAAAGACAGGTAGTCAGAAGAACCTCTAGGGATTCTGCAAAGTTCTGTGTGTGTGTGTGTGTGTATAAAAATGACAAGAAGTCAGAAACCTCTAGAGATTCTGCAAAGGTATGTGTGTGTGTAGGTAAAAAGACCACGAATTTAGAAGCCCTCCAGAAATTCTCCAAGGGTGTGCTGGTGTGTGGGTGTGTATGTAAAAATGACACAAACGAGTAGCCCACCAGAGATTCTTCAATGGTATCAGTGTGAGTGTGTATGTGTAAAAAGGACACGAAGTCAGAAGCCCTCCACAGATTTTGTAAGGGTATGAATTTGAGTGTTTGTGTTTGTTTGTGTGTGTAAAGACACGAATTCAAGCGATACAGAGATTCTTTAGGGGTGTGTATTTTTGAGTGTGTAAAAAGGACAAAAAGTCATAAGCCCTATAGAGATTCTTCAACGGTGTGTGCGGGTGAGAGATTTTAAAAAGAACAAAGGTCAGAAGTTCTCTAGAGGTTCTGCGAGGGTGTGTGTGTGTATGCCAGAGTGTTAAAAAGGACACGAAATCAGAAGTCCTCCAGAGATTCTGCAAAGTTGTGTGTATGTGTGTGTGTGCGTGTGTAAAAATGACATGAATTCAAACCCACTCCAAAGGTGCTAAATGGGTGTGATTGTGTGTGTGTGTGTGTGTGTGTGTATGGAAAAAGGACATGAATCAGAAGACATCCAGAGCTTCTGCAAGGATATGTGTGTGAATGTGTGTGTGTGTGTGTGTAAAAAGGACACGAAGTCAGAAGCCCTCTAGAGATTCTGAAAGTGTATGAATATGAGAGTGTGTGTGTGTGTGTGTGTTTGTGTGTGTAAAAAGAAAACCAAATCAGAAGCCTCTAGTTATTCTGCAAGGGTGTGTACATGTGTGTTTTTGTGTGTAAAGACAAGAATTCAAGTGATACAGATATTCTTTAGGGGTGTGTATGTGTGAGTGTGTAAAAAGGACAAGAAGTCATAAGCCCTCTAGAGATTCTTCAACGGTGTGTGCGGGTGAGAGATTTTAAAAAGAACAAAGGTCAGAAGTTCTCCAGAGGTTCTGCCAGGGTGTGTGCGTATGCTTGTTTGTCTAAAAAGGACACAAAATCAGAAGTACTCCAGAGGTTCTGGAAGGGTGTGTGTATGTGTGTGTGCGTGTGTAAAAATGACATGAATTCAAATCCACTCCAAAGATTCTGCATGGGGGTGATTGTGGGTGCGTGTGTGTGTCTGTGTAAAAAGTACACGAAGTCAGAATCCCTGCAGATATTATGCAAGGACATGTGTGTGTAAAAAAACACTACGTCAGAAGCCCTCCAGTGATTCTGCAAGAGTGTGAGTGTGTGGTGTGTGTGTTATAAGGACACGACGTCAGAAGCCTTCCAGAGATTCTGCAAGGGTGTGTGTATGTGTGTGTGCGTGTGTAAAAAGGACATGAATTCAAACCCAGTCCAAAGATTCTACATGGGTGTGATTGTGTGTGTGTGTGTGTGTGTGTGGAGAAAGACATGAATCAGAAGACATCCAGAGCTTCTGCAAGGGTATGTGTGTGAAGGTGAGTGTGTGTGTGTGGGTGTGTAAAAAGGACACGAAATCAGAAGCCCTCTAGATATTCTGAAAGGGTATGAATTAAAGTGTGTGTGTGTGTGTGTGTGTGTGTGTGTTTAAAAAGGACACAAGTCAGAAGCGCTCCAGATGTTCTGCAAGGGGTGTGTGTCTGTTGGGTGGGTGTAAAAAGTACACGACATCAGAATCCCTCCGGAGATTCTGCAATGGTGTGAATGTATGTGTATATATAAAAAGGATTTGAAATCAGAAGCCCTGTAGAGATATGGCATGGGTGTGAGTGTGTGTGTGTGTGTGTGTGTGTAAAAAGGACATGAATTCAGAAGCCCTCCAGAGGTTCGGTAAGGTTATGAGTGTGAGTGTGCGAATGTGAGTGTGTGTGTAAAAATGAGACGAAGTCAGGAGTCCTGCAGAGAACCTGCAAGGGTATGAGTGTGTGAGTGTCTAAGAAGGACACGAACGGAAGTCCTCCAGAGATTCTGGAAGGGTGTGTGTATGTGTGTGTGCGTGTGTAAAAAGAACATGAATTAAAACCCATTCCAAAGATTCTGCATGGATGTGATTGTGTGTGTGTGTGTTTGTGGGAAATGGACACGAATCAGAAGACATCCAGAGCTTCTGCAAGGGTATGTGTGTGAATGTGAGTGTGTGTGTGTGTGTGTGTGTAAAAAGAAAACGAAGTCAGAACCCCTGCCGATATTATGCAAGGATATGTGTGTGTAAAAAGAACACTACGTCAGAAGCCCTCCAGAGATTCTGCAATGGAATGAGTTTGAGTGTTTGTGTGTGTGTGTGTGTGTGTGTGTGTGTAAAAAGAAATCAAAATCAGAAGCCCTCTAGTTATTGTTCAAGGGTGTATGTGTGTGTGTGTTTGCGTAAAGACACGAATTCAAGCGATACAGAGATTCTTTAGGGGTGTGTATGTGTGAGTGTGTAAAAAGGACAAGAAGTCATAAGCCCTCTAGTGATTCTTCAACGGTGTTTGCGGGTGAGAGATTTTAAAAAGAACAACGTTCAGAAGTTCTCTAGAGGTTCTGCCAGGGTGTGTGTGTGTATGCCAGAGTGCCAAAAAAGGACACGAAATCAGAAGTCCTCCAGAGATTTTGCAAAGGTGTGTGTATGTGTGTGTGCGTGTGTAAAAAGGACATGAATTCAAACCCACTCCAAAGGTTCTACATGTGTGTGATTGTGTATGTGTGTGTGTGTCTGTGTGTGTGTGTATGGAAAAAGGACACGAATCAGAAGACATCCAGAGCTTCTGCAAGGGTATGTGTGCCAATGTGAGTGTGTGTGTGTTTGTGTGTAAAAAAAACACGAAGTCAGAAGCCCTCTAGAGATTCTGAAAGTGTATGAATTTGAGAGTGTGTGAGTGTGTGTATGTGTGTGTAAAAAGAAAACAAAATCAGAAGCCCTCTAGTTATTCTGCAAGTGTGTGCGTGTGTGTGTGTTTGTGTGTAAAGACACGAATTCAAGTGATACAGATATTCTTTAGGGGTGTGTATGTGTCAGTGTGTAAAATGGACAAGAAGTCATAAGTCCTCTAGAGATTCTACAACGGTGTGTGCGGGGGAGAGATTTTAAAAAGAATAAAGGTCAGTAGTTCTCCAGAGGTTCTGCAAGGGTGTGTGTATGTGTGTGTGCGTGTGTAAAAAGGACATGAATTCAAACCCACTCCAAAGATTCTACATGGGTGTGATTGTGTATGTGTGTGTGTGTAGAAAAAGGACACGAATCGGAAGACATCCAGAGCTTCTCTAAGGGTATGTGTTTGAATGTGAGTGTGTGTGTGGGTGTGTAAAAAGGACACGAAGTCAGAAGCCCTGCATATATAATGCAAGGATGTGTGTGTGGAAAAAGAACACTACGTCAGATGACCTCCAGGGATTGTGCAAGAGTGTGAGTGTGTTGTGTGTGTTAAAAGGACACGACGTCAGAAGCCTTCCAGAGATTGTGCAAGTGTGCGTGTATGTGTGTAATAAGGCAAGAAGTCAGAAGCCCTCTAGGTATTCTGTAAAGATCTGCGTGTGTGTGTGTGTGTGTGTGTGTGTGTATAAAAAGGACAAGAAGTCTGAAACCTCCAGAGATTCTGCAAAGGTGTGTGTGTGTGTGTGTGTAGGTAAAAAGGACACGATGTTAGAAGCCCTCCAGAGATTCTCCAAGGGTGTGCTTGTGTGTGGGTGTGTATGTGAAAATGACAAGAACGAGAAGCCCACCAGAGATTCTTCAATGGTATCAGTGTGTGTGTATGTGTAAAAAGGACACGAAGTCAGAAACACTCTAGAGATTCTGCAATGGAATGAGTTTGAGTGTTTGTGTGTGTGTGTAAAAAGAAAGCAAATCAGAAGCCCTCTAGTTATTGTGCAAGGGTGTGTGTGTGTGTGTGTGTGTGTGTAAAGACACGTATTCAAGAGATTCTTTAGGGGTGTGTATGTGTGAGTTTGTAAAAAGGACAAGAAGTCATAAGCCCTATAGAGATTCTTCAACGGTGTGTGTGGGTGAGAGATTTTAAAAAGAACAAAGGGGAGAAGTTCTCCAGAGGTTCTGCCAGGGTGTGTGTGTGTGTATGCCTGTGTGTCTAAAACGACACAAAATCAGAAGTCCTCCAGAGATTCTGCAAGGTTGTGTGTATGTGTTTGTGCGTGTGTAAAAAGGACATGAATTCAAACCCACTCCAAAGATTCTACATGGGTGTCATTGTGTGTCTGTGTGTGTGTGTGGAAAAAGAACACGAATCAGAAGACATCCAGAGCTTCTGCAAGGGTATGTGTTTGAATGTGAGTGTGTGTGTGAGTGTGTAAAAAGGACACTAAGTCAGAAGCCCTGCAGATATTATGCAAGGATGTGTGTGTGTAAAAAGACCACTACGTCGGAAGCCCTCCAGAGATTCTGCAAGAGTGTGAGTGTGTTGTGTGTGTTAAAAGGACACGACGTCAGAAGCATTCCAGAGATTGTGCAAGGGTGCGTGTATGTGTGTGTATGTGTGTAAAAAGACAGGTAGTCAGAAGAACCTCTAGTGATTCTGCAAAGATCTGAGTGTGTGTGTGTGTGTGTGTGTGTGTATAAAAAGGACAAGAAGTCAGAAACCTCCAGAGATTCTGCAAAGGTGTGTGTGTAGGTAAAAAGGACACGACGATAGAAGCCCTCAAGAGATTCTCCAAAGGTGTGCTTGTGTGTGGGTGTGTATGTAAAAATGACAAGAAAGAGAAGCCCACCAGAGATTCTTCAATGGTATCAGTGTGAGTGTGTATGTGTAAAAAGGACACGAAGTCAGAAACGCTCTAGAGATTCTGCAATGGAATGAGTTTGAGTGTTTGTGTGTGTGTGTGTAAAAAGAAAACTAAATCAGAAGCCTTCTAGTTATTGTGCAAGTGTGTGTGTGTGTTTTTGTGTAAAGACACGTATTCAAGAGATTCTTTAGGGGTGTGTATGGGTGAGTTTGTAAAAAGGACAAGAAGTCATAAGCCCTATAGAGATTCTTCAACGGTGTGTGTGGGTGAGAGATTTTAAAAAGAACAAAGGGAAGAAGTTCTCCAGAGGTTCTGTCAGGGTGTGTGTATGTGTGTGTGCGTGTGTAAAAAGGACACGAATTCAAACCCACTCCAAAGATTCTGTATGGGGGTGATTTTGTGTACGTGTGTGTGTATGTGTGTAAATAGTACACGAAGTCAGAATCCCTGCAGATATTATGCAATGATATGTGTGTGTAAAAGAACACTACGTCAGAAGCCCTCCAGAAATTCTTCAAGAGTGTGAGTGTGTGGTGTGTGTGTTAAAAGGACACAACGTCAGAAGCCTTCCAGAGATTCTGCAAGGTTGCGTGTATGTGTGTGTGCGTGTGTAAAAAGGACATGAATTAAAACCCAGTCCAAAGATTCTACATGGGTGTGATTGTGTGTGTGTGCGTGTGTGTGTGTTTGTGTGTGTGGAAAAAGACATGAATCAGAAAACATCCAGAGCTTCTGCAAGGGTTTGTGTGTGAAGGTGAGTGTGTGTGTGTGTGTAAAAAGGACACAAAATCAGAAGCCCTCTAGAGATTCAGAAAGGGTATGAATTAGAATGTGTGTGTGTGTGTGTGCTTAAAAAGGATAAGAAGTCAGAAGCGCTCCAGATGTTCTGCAAGGGTGTGTGTGTGTGTTGGGTGGGTGTAAAAAGTACACGACATCAGAATTCCACCGGAGATTCTGTAATGATGTGAATGTATGTGTATATGTAAAAAGGACATGAATTCAGAAGCCCTCCAGAGATTCGGCAAGGTTATGACTGTGAGTGTGCGTGTGTGAGTGTGCGTGTGTAAAAATGAGACAAAGTAAGAAGTCCTGCAGAGAACCTCCAAGGGTATGAGTGTGTAAGTGTCTAAGAAGGACACGAACAGAAGTCCTCCAGAGATTCTGCAAGGGTGTGAGTATGTGTGTGTGTGTGTGTAAAAAGGACATGAATTCAAACCCACTACAAAGATTCTGCATGGGTGTGATAGTGTATGTGTGTGTGTTTGTGGAAAAAGGACACGAATCAGAAGACATCCAGAGCTTCTGCAAGGGTATGTGTGTGAATGTGAGTGTGTGTTTGTGGAAAAAGGACACGAAGTCAGAAGCCCTGCAGATATTATGCAAGGATATGTGTGTGTAAAAAGAACACTACCTCAGAAGCCCTACAGAGATTCTGAAAGTGTGTGAATGTGTGGTGTGTATGTTAAAGGACAGGACTTCAGAAGCCTTCCAGAGATTCTGCAAGGGTGTGTGTATGTGTGTGTGCGTGTGTAAAAAGGACATGAATTCAAACCCACTCCAAAGGTTCTACATGTGTGTGATTGTGTATGTGTGTGTGTGTCTGTGTGTGTGTGTATGGAAAAATGACACGAATCAGAAAACATCCAGAGCTTCTGCAAGGGTATGTGTGCCAATGTGAGTGTGTGTGTGTTTGTGTGTAAAAAAAACACGAAGTCAGAAGCCCTCTAGAGATTCTGAAAGTGTATGAATTTGAGAGTGTGTGAGTGTGTGTATGTGTGTGTAAAAAGAAAACAAAATCAGAAGCCCTCTAGTTATTCTGCAAGTGTGTGCGTGTGTGTGTGTTTGTGTGTAAAGACACGAATTCAAGTGATACAGATAATCTTTAGGGGTGTGTATGTGTCAGTTGTAAAATGGACAAGAAGTCATAAGTCCTCTAGAGATTCTACAACGGTGTGTGCGGGGGAGAGATTTTAAAAAGAATAAAGGTCAGTAGTTCTCCAGAGGTTCTGCAAGGGTGTGTGTATGTGTGTGTGCGTGTGTAAAAAGGACATGAATTCAAACCCACTCCAAAGATTCTACATGGGTGTGATTGTGTATGTGTGTGTGTGTAGAAAAAGGACACGAATCGGAAGACATCCAGAGCTTCTCTAAGGGTATGTGTTTGAATGTGAGTGTGTGTGTGGGTGTGTAAAAAGGACACGAAGTCAGAAGCCCTGCATATATAATGCAAGGATGTGTGTGTGGAAAAAGAACACTACGTCAGATGACCTCCAGGGATTGTGCAAGAGTGTGAGTGTGTTGTGTGTGTTAAAAGGACACGACGTCAGAAGCCTTCCAGAGATTGTGCAAGTGTGCGTGTATGTGTGTAATAAGGCAAGAAGTCAGAAGCCCTCTAGGTATTCTGTAAAGATCTGCGTGTGTGTGTGTGTGTATAAAAAGGACAAGAAGTCTGAAACCTCCAGAGATTCTGCAAAGGTGTGTGTGTGTGTGTGTAGGTAAAAAGGACACGATGTTAGAAGCCCTCCAGAGATTCTCCAAGGGTGTGCTTGTGTGTGGGTGTGTATGTGAAAATGACAAGAACGAGAAGCCCACCAGAGATTCTTCAATGGTATCAGTGTGTGTGTATGTGTAAAAAGGACACGAAGTCAGAAACACTCTAGAGATTCTGCAATGGAATGAGTTTGAGTGTTTGTGTGTGTGTGTAAAAAGAAAGCAAATCAGAAGCCCTCTAGTTATTGTGCAAGGGTGTGTGTGTGTGTGTGTGTGTGTGTGTAAAGACACGTATTCAAGAGATTCTTTAGGGGTGTGTATGTGTGAGTTTGTAAAAAGGACAAGAAGTCATAAGCCCTATAGAGATTCTTCAACGGTGTGTGTGGGTGAGAGATTTTAAAAAGAACAAAGGGGAGAAGTTCTCCAGAGGTTCTGCCAGGGTGTGTGTGTGTGTATGCCTGTGTGTCTAAAACGACACAAAATCAGAAGTCCTCCAGAGATTCTGCAAGGTTGTGTGTATGTGTTTGTGCGTGTGTAAAAAGGACATGAATTCAAACCCACTCCAAAGATTCTACATGGGTGTCATTGTGTGTCTGTGTGTGTGTGTGGAAAAAGAACACGAATCAGAAGACATCCAGAGCTTCTGCAAGGGTATGTGTTTGAATGTGAGTGTGTGTGTGAGGGTGTAAAAAGGACACTAAGTCAGAAACCCTGCAGATATTATGCAAGGATGTGTGTGTGTAAAAAGACCACTACGTCGGAAGCCCTCCAGAGATTCTGCAAGAGTGTGAGTGTGTTGTGTGTGTTAAAAGGACACGACGTCAGAAGCATTCCAGAGATTGTGCAAGGGTGCGTGTATGTGTGTGTATGTGTGTAAAAAGACAGGTAGTCAGAAGAACCTCTAGTGATTCTGCAAAGATCTGAGTGTGTGTGTGTGTGTGTGTGTGTGTATAAAAAGGACAAGAAGTCAGAAACCTCCAGAGATTCTGCAAAGGTGTGTGTGTAGGTAAAAAGGACACGACGATAGAAGCCCTCAAGAGATTCTCCAAAGGTGTGCTTATGTGTAGGTGTGTATGTAAAAATGACAAGAAAGAGAAGCCCACCAGAGATTCTTCAATGGTATCAGTGTGAGTGTGTATGTGTAAAAAGGACACGAAGTCAGAAACGCTCTAGAGATTCTGCAATGGAATGAGTTTGAGTGTTTGTGTGTGTGTGTGTAAAAAGAAAACTAAATCAGAAGCCTTCTAGTTATTGTGCAAGTGTGTGTGTGTGTTTTTGTGTAAAGACACGTATTCAAGAGATTCTTTAGGGGTGTGTATGGGTGAGTTTGTAAAAAGGACAAGAAGTCATAAGCCCTATAGAGATTCTTCAACGGTGTGTGTGGGTGAGAGATTTTAAAAAGAACAAAGGGGAGAAGTTCTCCAGAGGTTCTGTCAGGGTGTGTGTATGTGTGTGTGCGTGTGTAAAAAGGACACGAATTCAAACCCACTCCAAAGATTCTGTATGGGGGTGATTTTGTGTACGTGTGTGTGTATGTGTGTAAATAGTACACGAAGTCAGAATCCCTGCAGATATTATGCAATGATATGTGTGTGTAAAAGAACACTACGTCAGAAGCCCTCCAGAGATTCTTCAAGAGTGTGAGTGTGTGTTGTGTGTGTTAAAAGGACACGACGTCAGAAGCCTTCCAGAGATTCTGCAAGGTTGCGTGTATGTGTGTGTGCGTGTGTAAAAAGGACATGAATTAAAACCCAGTCCAAAGATTCTACATGGGTGTGATTGTGTGTGTGTGTGTTTGTGTGTGTGGAAAAAGACATGAATCAGAAAACATCCAGAGCTTCTGCAAGGGTTTGTGTGTGAAGGTGAGTGTGTGTGTGTGTGTAAAAAGGACACGAAATCAGAAGCCCTCTAGAGATTCAGAAAGGGTATGAATTAGAATGTGTGTGTGTGTGTGCTTAAAAAGGATAAGAAGTCAGAAGCGCTCCAGATGTTCTGCAAGGGTGTGTGTGTGTGTGTTGGGTGGGTGTAAAAAGTACACGACATCAGAATCCCTCCGGAGATTCTGTAATGATGTGAATGTATGTGTATATGTAAAAAGGACATGAATTCAGAAGCCCTCCAGAGATTCGGCAAGGTTATGACTGTGAGTGTGCGTGTGTGAGTGTGCGTGTGTAAAAATGAGACAAAGTAAGAAGTCCTACAGAGAACCTCCAAGGGTATGAGTGTGTAAGTGTCTAAGAAGGACACGAACAGAAGTCCTCCAGAGATTCTGCAAGGGTGTGAGTATGTGTGTGTGTGTGTGTAAAAAGGACATGAATTCAAACCCACTACAAAGATTCTGCATGGGTGTGATAGTGTGTGTGTGTGTGTTTGTGGAAAAAGGACACGAATCAGAAGACATCCAGAGCTTCTGCAAGGGTATGTGTGTGAATGTGAGTGTGTGTTTGTGGAAAAAGGACACGAAGTCAGAAGCCCTGCAGATATTATGCAAGGATATGTGTGTGTAAAAAGAACACTACCTCAGAAGCCCTACAGAGATTCTGAAAGTGTGTGAATGTGTGGTGTGTATGTTAAAGGACAGGACTTCAGAAGCCTTCCAGAGATTCTGCAAGGGTGTGTGTATGTGTGTGTGCGTGTGTAAAAAGGACATGAATTCAAACCCACTCCAAAGGTTCTACATGTGTGTGATTGTGTATGTGTGTGTGTGTCTGTGTGTGTGCGTATGGAAAAAGGACACGAATCAGAAGACATCCAGAGCTTCTGCAAGGGTATGTGTGCCAATGTGAGTGTGTGTGTGTTTGTGTGTAAAAAAAACACGAAGTCAGAAGCCCTCTAGAGATTCTGAAAGTGTATGAATTTGAGAGTGTGTGAGTGTGTGTATGTGTGTGTAAAAAGAAAACAAAATCAGAAGCCCTCTAGTTATTCTGCAAGTGTGTGCGTGTGTGTGTGTTTGTGTGTAAAGACACGAATTCAAGTGATACAGATATTCTTTAGGGGTGTGTATGTGTCAGTGTGTAAAATGGACAAGAAGTCATAAGTCCTCTAGAGATTCTACAACGGTGTGTGCGGGGGAGAGATTTTAAAAAGAATAAAGGTCAGTAGTTCTCCAGAGGTTCTGCAAGGGTGTGTGTATGTGTGTGTGCGTGTGTAAAAAGGACATGAATTCAAACCCACTCCAAAGATTCTACATGGGTGTGATTGTGTATGTGTGTGTGTGTAGAAAAAGGACACGAATCGGAAGACATCCAGAGCTTCTCTAAGGGTATGTGTTTGAATGTGAGTGTGTGTGTGGGTGTGTAAAAAGGACACGAAGTCAGAAGCCCTGCATATATAATGCAAGGATGTGTGTGTGGAAAAAGAACACTACGTCAGATGACCTCCAGGGATTGTGCAAGAGTGTGAGTGTGTTGTGTGTGTTAAAAGGACACGACGTCAGAAGCCTTCCAGAGATTGTGCAAGTGTGCGTGTATGTGTGTAATAAGGCAAGAAGTCAGAAGCCCTCTAGGTATTCTGTAAAGATCTGCGTGTGTGTGTGTGTGTATAAAAAGGACAAGAAGTCTGAAACCTCCAGAGATTCTGCAAAGGTGTGTGTGTGTGTGTGTAGGTAAAAAGGACACGATGTTAGAAGCCCTCCAGAGATTCTCCAAGGGTGTGCTTGTGTGTGGGTGTGTATGTGAAAATGACAAGAACGAGAAGCCCACCAGAGATTCTTCAATGGTATCAGTGTGTGTGTATGTGTAAAAAGGACACGAAGTCAGAAACACTCTAGAGATTCTGCAATGGAATGAGTTTGAGTGTTTGTGTGTGTGTGTAAAAAGAAAGCAAATCAGAAGCCCTCTAGTTATTGTGCAAGGGTGTGTGTGTGTGTGTGTTTTTGTGTAAAGACACGTATTCAAGAGATTCTTTAGGGGTGTGTATGTGTGAGTTTGTAAAAAGGACAAGAAGTCATAAGCCCTATAGAGATTCTTCAACGGTGTGTGTGGGTGAGAGATTTTAAAAAGAACAAAGGGGAGAAGTTCTCCAGAGGTTCTGCCAGGGTGTGTGTGTGTGTATGCCTGTGTGTCTAAAACGACACAAAATCAGAAGTCCTCCAGAGATTCTGCAAGGTTGTGTGTATGTGTTTGTGCGTGTGTAAAAAGGACATGAATTCAAACCCACTCCAAAGATTCTACATGGGTGTCATTGTGTGTCTGTGTGTGTGTGTGGAAAAAGAACACGAATCAGAAGACATCCAGAGCTTCTGCAAGGGTATGTGTTTGAATGTGAGTGTGTGTGTGAGTGTGTAAAAAGGACACTAAGTCAGAAACCCTGCAGATATTATGCAAGGATGTGTGTGTGTAAAAAGACCACTACGTCGGAAGCCCTCCAGAGATTCTGCAAGAGTGTGAGTGTGTTGTGTGTGTTAAAAGGACACGACGTCAGAAGCATTCCAGAGATTGTGCAAGGGTGCGTGTATGTGTGTGTATGTGTGTAAAAAGACAGGTAGTCAGAAGAACCTCTAGTGATTCTGCAAAGATCTGAGTGTGTGTGTGTGTGTGTGTGTGTGTGTATAAAAAGGACAAGAAGTCAGAAACCTCCAGAGATTCTGCAAAGGTGTGTGTGTAGGTAAAAAGGACACGACGATAGAAGCCCTCAAGAGATTCTCCAAAGGTGTGCTTGTGTGTGGGTGTGTATGTAAAAATGACAAGAAAGAGAAGCCCACCAGAGATTCTTCAATGGTATCAGTGTGAGTGTGTATGTGTAAAAAGGACACGAAGTCAGAAACGCTCTAGAGATTCTGCAATGGAATGAGTTTGAGTGTTTGTGTGTGTGTGTGTGTAAAAAGAAAACTAAATCAGAAGCCTTCTAGTTATTGTGCAAGTGTGTGTGTGTGTGTTTGTGTAAAGACACGTATTCAAGAGATTCTTTAGGGGTGTGTATGTGTGAGTTTGTAAAAAGGACAAGAAGTCATAAGCCCTATAGAGATTCTTCAACGGTGTGTGTGGGTGAGAGATTTTAAAAAGAACAAAGGGGAGAAGTTCTCCAGAGGTTCTGTCAGGGTGTGTGTATGTGTGTGTGCGTGTGTAAAAAGGACACGAATTCAAACCCACTCCAAAGATTCTGTATGGGGGTGATTTTGTGTACGTGTGTGTGTATGTGTGTAAATAGTACACGAAGTCAGAATCCCTGCAGATATTATGCAATGATATGTGTGTGTAAAAGAACACTACGTCAGAAGCCCTCCAGAGATTCTTCAAGAGTGTGAGTGTGTGTTGTGTGTGTTAAAAGGACACGACGTCAGAAGCCTTCCAGAGATTCTGCAAGGTTGCGTGTATGTGTGTGTGCGTGTGTAAAAAGGACATGAATTAAAACCCAGTCCAAAGATTCTACATGGGTGTGATTGTGTGTGTGTGTGTGTTTGTGTGTGTGGAAAAAGACATGAATCAGAAAACATCCAGAGCTTCTGCAAGGGTTTGTGTGTGAAGGTGAGTGTGTGTGTGTGTGTAAAAAGGACACGAAATCAGAAGCCCTCTAGAGATTCAGAAAGGGTATGAATTAGAATGTGTGTGTGTGTGTGTGTGCTTAAAAAGGATAAGAAGTCAGAAGCGCTCCAGATGTTCTGCAAGGGTGTGTGTGTGTGTTGGGTGGGTGTAAAAAGTACACGACATCAGAATCCCTCCGGAGATTCTGTAATGATGTGAATGTATGTGTATATGTAAAAAGGACATGAATTCAGAAGCCCTCCAGAGATTCGGCAAGGTTATGACTGTGAGTGTGAGTGTGTGAGTGTGCGTGTGTAAAAATGAGACAAAGTAAGAAGTCCTGCAGAGAACCTCCAAGGGTATGAGTGTGTAAGTGTCTAAGAAGGACACGAACAGAAGTCCTCCAGAGATTCTGCAAGGGTGTGAGTATGTGTGTGTGTGTGTGTAAAAAGGACATGAATTCAAACCCACTACAAAGATTCTGCATGGGTGTGATAGTGTGTGTGTGTGTTTGTGGAAAAAGGACACGAATCAGAAGACATCCAGAGCTTCTGCAAGGGTATGTTTGTGAATGTGAGTGTGTGTTTGTGAAAAAGGACACGAAGTCAGAAGCCCTGCAGATATTATGCAAGGATATGTGTGTGTAAAAAGAACACTACCTCAGAAGCCCTACAGAGATTCTGAAAGTGTGTGAATGTGTGGTGTGTATGTTAAAGGACAGGACTTCAGAAGCCTTCCAGAGATTCTGCAAGGGTGTGTGTATGTGTGTGTGTGCGTGTATAAAAAGGACATGAATTCAAACCCAGTCCAAAGATTCTACATGGTTGTGATTGTGTGTGTGTGTGTGTGTGTGTGTGTGTGTGGAAAAAGGACACGTTTCAGAAGACATGCAGAGCTTCTGCAAGGGTATGTGTGTGAATGTGAGTGTATGTGTGTGTGTAAAAAGGACACGAAGTCAGAAACCCTCCAGATGTTCTGCAAGGGTGTGTGTGTGTGTTGGGTGGGTGTAAAAGTACACGACATCAGAATCCCTCCGGATTTTCTGCAATGGGTGTGAATGTATGTGTATATGTAAAAAGGACTTGAAATCAGAAGCCCTGTAGAGATTTGCTAGGATGTGAGTGAGTGTGTGTGTGTGTGTGTGTGGAAAAAGGACACGTTTCAGAAGACATGCAGAGCTTCTGCAAGGGAATGTGTGTGAAAGTGAGTGTGTGTGTGTAAAAAGGACACGAAGTCAGAAACCCTCTAGAGATTCTGAAAGGGTATGAATTTGAGAGAGAGAGTGTGTGTGTGTGTGTTTGTATGTGTTTGTTTGTGTAAAAAGGACACGAAGTCAGAATCCCTCCAGATGTTCTGCAAGGGTGTATGTGTGTGTTGGGTGGGTGTAAAAATTACACGACAACAGAATCCCTCCAGAGATTCTGCAATGTGTGTGAATGTATGTTTATATGTAAAAGGGACTTGAAATCAGAAGCCCTGTAGAGATTTGGCAAGGGTGTGAGTGTGTGTTTTTGTGTGTGTGTGTGTGTGTGTGTGTAAAAAGGACATGGATTCAGAAGCCCTCCAGAGATTCGGCAAGGTTATGAGTGTGAGTGTGCGGGTGTGAGTGTGTGTGTGTAAAAATGAGACGAAGTCAGAAGTCCTGCAGAGAATCTGCAAGGGTATGAGGGTTTGAGTGTCTAAGAAGTACACGAACAGAAGTCCTCCAGAGATTCACCAAGGGTGTGTGTATGTGTGTGTGCGTGTGTAAAAAGGACATGAATTCAAACCCACTCCAAAGATTCTGCATGGGTGTGATTGTGTGTGTGTGTGTGTGTGTGTGTGTGGAAAAAGGACACGAATCAGAAGAAATACCGAGCTTCTGCAAGGGTATGTGTGTGAATGTGAGTGTGTGTGTGTGTGTGTAAAAAGGACACGAAGTCAGATACCCTTCAGTATTCTGCAAGGGTGTTTGTGTGTGTTGTGTGGGTGTAAAAAGTACACTACATCAGAATCCTTCCAGATATTCTGTAATGGTGTGAATGTATGTGTATATGTAAAAAGGACTTGAAATCAGAAGCCATGTAGAGATTCGGCAAGTGTGTGAGTGTGTGTGTCTGTGTGTGTAAAAAGGACATGAATTGAGAAGCCCTCCAGAGATTTGGCAAAGTTGAGTGTGAGTGTGCGTGTGTGAGTGTGTGTGTGTAAAAATGAGACAAAGTAAGAAGTCCTGCAGAGAACCTGCAAGGGTTTGAGTGTGTGATTGTCTCAGAAGGACACGAACAGAAGCCCTCCAGAGATTCTGCAAGGGTGTGTGTATGTGTTTGTGCGTGTGTAAAAAGGACATGAATTCAAACCCACTCCAAAGATTCTGCATGGGTGTGATTGTGTGTGTGTGTGTGTGTGTGGAAAAAGGACACGAATCAGAAGACATCCAGAGCTTCTGCAAGGGTATGTGTGTGAATGTGAGTGTGTGTGTGTGTGTGTGTAAAAAGGACACGAAGTCAGAAACCCCCTAGGGATTCTGAAAGGGTATGAATTTGAGAGTGTGTGTGTGTGTGTGTGTGTGTGTGTGTAAAAAGGACACGAAGTCAGAAACCCCCTAGGGATTCTGAAAGGGTATGAATTTGAGAGTGTGTGTGTGTGTGTGTGTGTGTGCGTAAAAAGGACACGAAGTCTGAAGCCCTCCAGATGTTCTGCAAGGGTGTGTGTGTGTGTTGGGTGGGTGTAAAAAGTACACGACATCAGAATCCCTCCGGAGATTCTGCAATGGGTGTGAATGTATGTGTATATGTAAAAAGGACTTGAAATCAGAAGCCCTGTAGAGATATGGCAAGGGTGTGAGTGTGTGTGTGTGTGTGTGTATGTGTGTGTAAAAAGGACATGGATTCAGAATCCCACCAGAGATTCGGCAAGGTTATGAGTGTGAGTGTTCGAGGGTGATGTGTGTGTAAAAATGAGACTTAGTCAGAATACCTGCAGAGAACCTGCAAGGGTATGAGTGTGTGAGTGTCTAAGAAGTACACGAACAGAAGTCCTCCAGAGATTCTGCAAGGGTGTGTGTATGTGTGTGTGTGTGTAAAAAGGACATGAATTCAAACCCACTCCAAAGATTCTACATGGGTGTTTTTGTGTGTGTGTGTGTGTGTGGGAAAAGAACACGAATCAGAAGACATCCAGAGCTTCTGCAAGGGTATGTGTGTGAATGTGAGTGTGTGTGTGTGTGTGTGTGTGTGTAAAAAGAACACTACGTCAGAAGCCCTCCAGAGATTCTGCAAGTGTGTGAGTGTGTGGTGTGTATGTTAAAAGTACAGGACATCAGAAGCCTTCCAGAGATTCTGCAAAGGTGTGTGTATGTGTGTGTGCATGTATAAAAAGGACATGAATTCAAACCCAGTCCAAAGATTCTACATGGCTGTGATTGTGTGTGTGTGTGTGTGAAAAAAGGACACGAATCAGAAGACATCCAGAGCTTCTGCAAGGGTATATGTGTGAATGTGAGTGTGTGTGTGTGTGTGTGTGTGTGTAAAAAGGACACGAAGTCAGAAACCCCCTAGAGATTCTGAAAGGGTATGAATTTGAGAGTGTGTGTGTGTGTATGTTTAAAAAGGACACGAAGTCAGAAGCCCTCCAGATGTTCTGCAAGGGTGTGTGTGTGTGTTGGGTGGGTGTAAAAAGTTCACGACATCAGAATCCCTCCGGAGATTCTGCAATGGGTGTGAATGTATGTGTATATGTAAAAAGGACATGGATTCAGAAGCCCTCCAGAGATTCGGCAAGGTTATGAGTGTGAGTGTGCGAGTGTGAGTGTGTGTGTGTAAAAATGAGATGAAGTCAGAAGTCCTGCAGAGAACCTGCAAGGGTATGAGTGTGTGAGTGTCTAAGAAATACAAGAAGAGAAGTCCTCCAGAGATTCTGCATGGGTGTGTGTATTTGTGTGTGCGTGTGTAAAAAGGACATGAATTCAAACCCACTCCAAAGATTCTGCATGGGTGTGATTGTGTGTGTGTTTGTGTGTATGTGTGTGGGAAAAGGACACGAATCAGAAGACATCCAGAGCTTCTGCAAGGGTATGTGTGTGAATGTGAGTGTGTGTGTGTGTGTGTGTGTGTGTGTGTAAAAATGACACGAAGTCAGAAGCCCTGCATACATTATGCAAAGATGTGTGTCTGTAAAAAGAACACTACGTCAGAAGCACTCCAGCGATTCTGCAAGAGTGTGAGTGTGTGGTGTGTGTTAAAAGACACGACATCAGAAGCCTTCCAGAGTTGTTCAATTGTGCGTGTATGTGTGTAAAGAGACAGGAAGTCAGAAGCCCTCTAGGGTTTCTGCAAATATCTTAGTGTGTGTGTGTGTGTGTGTTTGTGTGTATAAAAATTACAAGAAGACAGAAAAATCCAGAGATTCTGCAAAGGTGTGTGTGTGTGTGTAGGTAAAAAGGACACGATGTTAGAAGCCCTCCAGAGATCATCCAAGGGTGTGCTTGTGTGTGGGTGTGTATGTAAAAATGACCCGAACGAGAAGCCCACCAGAGATACTTCAATGGTATCAGTGTGAGTGTGTATGTGTAAAAAGGACACGAAGTCAGAAGCCCTCTAGAGATTCTGTAAGGGAATGAATTTGAGTGTTTGTGTTTGTGTGTGTGTGTAAAGACACGAATTCAAGCGATACAGAGACACTTTAGGGGTGTGTATGTGTGAGTGTGTAAAAAGGACAAGAAGTCATAAGCCCTCCAGAGAATCTGCAAGAGTGTGAGTGTTTGGTGTGTATGTTAAAAGGACAGGACTTCAGAAGCCTTCCAGAGATTCTGCAAGGGTGTGTGTATGTGTGTGTGCATGTATAAAAAGGACATGAATTCAAAACCAGTCCAAACATTCTACATGGCTGTGATTGTGGGTCTGTGTGTGTGTATGTGGAAAAAGGACACGTTTCAGAAGACTTGCAGAGTTTCTGCAAGGGTATGTGTGTGAATGTGAGTGTGTATGTGTGTGTGTGAGTGTGTAAAAAGGACAGGAAATCAGAAACACTCCAGATGTTCTGCAAGGGTGTGTGTGTGTGTTGGGCGGGTGTAAAAAGTACACGACATCAGAATCCCTCCGGAGATTCTGCAATGGGTGTGAATGTATGTGTATATGTAAAAAGGACTTGAAATCAGAAGCCCTGTAGAGATTTGGCAAGGGTGTGAGTGTGTGTGTGTGTGTGTGTGTGTGTAAAAAGGACATGGATTCAGAAGCTCACCAGAGATTCGGCAAGGTTATGAGTGTGAGTGTGCGAGTGTAAAAATGAGACGAAGTCAGAAGTCCTGCAGAGAAACTACAAGGTTATGAGTGTGTTAGTGTATAAGAAGTACACGAACAGAAGTCCTCCAGAGATACTGCAAGGGTGTGTGTGTATGTGTGTGTGTGTGTAAAAAGGACATGAATTCAAACCCACTCCAAAGATTCTACATGGGTGTGACTTTCTGTGTGTGTGTGGTGTGTATGTGTGCAGAAAAAGGACACGAATCAGAAGACATCCAGAGCTTCTGCAAGGGTATGTGTGTGAATGTGAGTGTTTGTGTGTGTGTGTCAAAAGAACACGAAGTCAGAAGCCCTCCAGAGATTCTGCAAGAGTGTGAGTGTGTGGTGTGTGTGTTAAAAGGCCACGACGTCAGAAGCCTTCCAGAGATTCTGCAAGGGTGTGTGTATGTGTGTGTGCGTGTGTTAAAAGGACATGAATTCAAAGCAACTCCAAAGATTTTGCATGGGTGTGATTGTGTGTGTGTGTGTATCTGTGCAGAAAAAGGACACGAATCAGAAGACATCCAGAGCTTCTGCAAGGGTATTTTTGTGAGTGTGTCCGTGTGTTTGTGTGTGTAAAAAGGACACGAAGTCTGAAGCCCTGCATATATTATGCAAGGATTTGTGTCTGTAAAAAGAACGCTACGTCAGAAGCACTCCAGAGATTCTGCAAGAGTGTGAGTGTGTGGTGTGTGTGTTAAAAGACACGACATCAAAAGCCTTCCAGATATTGTGCAAGTGTGGGTGTATGTGTGTAAAAAGACAGGAAGTCAGAAGCCCTCTAGGGTTTCTGCAATTATCTTTGTGTGTGTGTGTGTATGTGTGTATAAAAATGACAAGAAGTCAGAAACTTCCAGAGATTCTGCACAGGTGTGTGTGTGTGTGTGTGTGTGTGTGTGTGTGTGTGTGTGTGTAGGCAAAAAGGACACGACGTTAGAAGCCCTCCAGAGATCATCCAAGGGTGTGCTTGTGTGTGGGTGTGTATGTAAAAATGACCCGAACGAGAAGCCCACAAGAGATTCTTCAATAGTATCAGTGTGAGTGTGTATGTGTAAAAAGGATAAGAAGTCAGAAGCCCTCTAGAGATTCTGTAAGGGTATGAATTTAAGTGTTTGTGTTTCTGTGTGTGTGTAAAGACACGAATTCAAGCGATACAGAGACTCTTTAGGGGTGTGTATGTGTGAGTGTGTAAAAAGGACAAGAAGTCATAAGCCCTCTAGAGATTCTTCAAAGGTGTGTGCGAGTGAAAGATTTTAAAAAGAACAAAGGTCAGAAGTTCTCCAGAGGTTCTTTCAGGGTGTGTGTGTGTGTATGCCAGTATGATAAAAAGGCCATGAAATCAGAAGTCCTCCAGAGATTCTGCAAGGGTGTGTGTATGTGTGTGTGCGTGTGTAAAAAGGACATGAATTCAAACCCAC
The DNA here is from genome assembly GCF_050624435.1 of Tenrec ecaudatus. Lineage (NCBI taxonomy): Eukaryota > Metazoa > Chordata > Mammalia > Afrosoricida > Tenrecidae > Tenrec > Tenrec ecaudatus. Next base: position 243,973,071 of record NC_134531.1, read on the forward strand.
TAAAAATGCTACATGGGTGTGATTGTGTATGTGTGTGCGTTTGTGTGTGTGTGTGTCGAAAAAGGACACGACTCAGAAGACATCAGAGCTTCTGCAAGGGTATGTGTGTGAATGTGAGTGTGTGTGTGTGTGTGTGTGTGTAAAAAGAAAACGAAATCAGAAGCCCTCTAGTTATTCTGCAAGGGTGTGCGTGCGTGTGTGTGTGTGTGTAAAGACACGAATTCAAGCTATACAGAGATTCTTTAGGGGTGTGTATATGTGAGTGTGTAAAAAGTACAAGAAGTCATAAACCCTCTAGAGATTCTTCAACGGTGTGTGCGGGTGAGAGATTTTAAAAAGAACAAAGGTCAGAAGTTCTCAATAGGTTCTTCCAGGTGTGTGTGTATGCCTGTGTGTCTAAAAAGGACACGAAATCAGAAGTCCTTCAGAGATTCTGCAAGGGTGTGGGTGTGTGTAAAAAGGACATGACATCAGAATCCGCCAGAGTTTCTGCAATGGTGTGAATGTATGTGTATATGTAAAAAGGACTTGAAATCAGACACCCGGTAGAGATTAGGCAAGGGTGTGAGTGTGTGTGTGTGTGTGTGTGTGTGTGTGTAAAAAGGACACGAAGTCAGAAGCCCTCCAGATGTTCTGCAAGGGTGTTTGTGTGTGGGTGGGTGGGTGTAAAAAGTACACGACATCAGAATCCTTCCAGATATTCTGCAATGGTGTGAATGTATGTGTATATGTAAAAAGGACTTGAAATCAGAAGCCATGTAGAGATTCGGGAGGGGTGTGAGTGTGTGTGCGCATGTTTAAAAAGAACATGAATTCAGAAGCCTTCCAGAGATACGGCAAGTTTATGAGTGTGAGTGTGCGTGTGTGACTGTGTGTGTGTAAAAAGGACACGAAGTCAGAATCCCTCTATAGATTCTGAAAGGGTATGATTTTGAGTGTGTGTGTGTGTGTGTGTGTGTGTGTAAAAAGGACACGAAGTCAGAAGCCCTCCAGATGTTCTGCAAGGGTGTGTGTGTTTTGGGGTGGGTGGGTGTAAAAAGTACACGACATCAGAATCCCTCCAGAGATTTTGCAATGGTGTGAATGTATTTGTATATGTAAAAAGGACTTGAAATCAGAAGCTCTGTAGAGATTCAACAAGGGTGTGAGTGTTTGTCTGTGTATGTGTGTTGTGTCTGTGTGTGTGTAAAAAGGACACGAAGTCAGAAGCCCTCCAGATGTTTTGCAAAGGTGTGTGTGTTTGGGTGTAAATAGTACACAACTTCAGAATTCCTCCAGAGATTCTGCAATGGTGTGAATGTATGCGTATATGTAAAAAGGACTTGAAATCAGAATCCCTGTAGAGATTCGGCAAGGGCGTGAGCGTGTGTGTCTCTGTGTGTAAAAAGGACATGAATTCAGAAGCCCTCCAGAGATTCGGCAAAGTTGAGTGTGAGTGTGCGTGTGTGTGTGTAAAAATGAGACAAAGTAAGAAGTCCTGCAGAGAACCTGCAAGGGTGAGTGTGTGAGTGTCTCAGAAGGACACGAACAGAAGACGCTCCAGAGATTCTGCAAGGGTGTGTGTATGTGTGTGTGCATGTGTAAAAAGGACATGAATTCAAACCCACTCCAAAGATTCTGCATGGGTGTGATTGTGTGTGTGTGTTATTGGGAAAAGGACACGAATCAGAAGACATCCAGAGCTTCTGCAAGGGTACGTGTGTGAATGTGAGTGTGTGTGTGTGTGTGTGTGTGTAATAAGAACACTACGTCAGAAGCCCTCCAGAGTTTCTGTAAGAGTGTGAGTGTGTGGTGTGTATGTTAAAAGGACAGGATTTCAGAAACCTTCCAGAGATTCTGCAAGGGTGTGTGTATTTGTGTGTGCATGTATAAAAAGGACATGAATTCAAACCCAGTCCACACATTCTACATGGCTGTGATTGTGTGTGTGTGTGTGTGTGTGTGGAAAAAGGACACGTTTCAGAAGACATGAAGAACTTCTGCAAGGGTATGTGTGTGAATGTGAGTGTGTGTGTGTGTGTGTGTGTGTGTGTGTGTGTAAAAAGGACACGAAGTCAGAAACCCCCTAGAGATTCTGAAAGGGTATGAATTTGAGAGTGTGTGTGTGCGTGTGTGTGTGTATGGGTAAAAAGGACACGAAGTCAGAAGCCCTCCAGATGTTTTGCAAGGGTGTGTGTGTGTTGGGTGGGTGTAAATAGTACACGACATCAAAATCCCTCCGGAGATTCTGCAATGGGTGTGAATGTATGTGTATATGTAAAAGGACTTGAAATCAGAAGCCCTGTAGAGATTTGGCAAGGGTGTGAGTGTGTGTGTGTGTGTAAAAAGGACATGGATTCAGAAGCCCACCAGAGATTTGGCAAGGTTATGAGTGTGAGTGTGCGTGTGTGTGTGTGTGTGTGTAAAAATGAGACGAAGTCAGAAGTCCAGCAGAGAAACTGGAAGGGTATGAGTGTGTGAGTGTCTAAGAAGTACACGAACACATGTCCTCCAGAGATTCTGCAAGGGTGTGTGTGTGTGTTTGTGCGTGTGTAAAAAGGACATGAATTCAAACCCACTCCAAAGATTCTACATGGGTGTGATTGTGTGTGTGTGTGTGTATATGTGTGCAGAAAAAGGACACGAATCAGAAGACATCCAGAGCTTCTGCAAGTGTATGTGTGTGAATGTGAGTGTTTGTGCGTGTGTGTCAAAAGAACACGAAGTCAGAAGCCCTCCAGAGATTCTGCAAGAGTGTGAGTGTGTGGTGTGTGTGTTAAAAGGACAGGACTTCAGAAGACTTCCAGAGATTCTTCAAGGGTGCGTGTATGTGTGTGTGCGTGTGTTAAAAGGACATGAATTCAAACCCACTCCAAATATTCTGCATGGGTGTGATTGTGTTTGTGTGTGTATCTGTGCTGAAGAAGACACGAATCAGAAGACATCCAGAGCTTCTGCAAGGGTATGTGTGTGAATGTGTGTGTGTGTGTGTGTGTAAAAAGGACACGAAGTCAGAAGCCCTGCATATATTATGCAAGGATGTGTGTCTGTAAAAAGAACACTACGTCAGAAGCACTCCAGAGATTCTGCAAGAGTGTGAGTGTGTGGTGCGTGTGTTAAAAGACACGACATCAGAAGCCTTCCAGAGATTGTGCAAGGGTGCGTGTATGTGTGTAAAAAGACAGGAAGTCAGAAGCCCTCTAGTGTTTCTGCAAATATCTTAGTGTGTGTGTGTGTGTGTGTTTGTGTGTATAAAAATTACAAGAAGACAGAAATGTCCAGACATTCTGCAAAGGTGTGTGTGTATGTGTAGGTAAATAGGACACGACGTTAGAAGGCCTCCAGAGATCATGCAAGGGTGTGCTTGTGTGTGGGTGTGTATGTAAAAATGACCCGAACGAGAAGCCCACCAGAGATTCTTCAATGGTATCAGTGTGAGTGTGTATGTGTAAAAAGGACACGAAGTCAGAAGCCCTCTAGAGATTTTGTAAGGGTATGAATTTAAGTGTTTGTGTGTGTGTGTGTGTGTAAAGACACGAATTCAAGCGATACAGAGATTCTTTAGGGGTGTGTATGTGTGAGTGTGTAAAAAGTACAAGAAGTCATAAACCCTCTAGAGATTCTTCAACAGTGTGTGCGGATGAGAGATTTAAAAAAGAACAAAGGTCAGAAGTTCTCAATAGGTTCTGCCAGATGTGTGTGTGTGCCTGTGTGTCTAAAAAGACACGAAATCAGAAGTCCTTCAGAGATTCTGCAAGGGTGTGGGTGTGTGTAAATAGGACATGACATCAGAATCCGCCAGAGTTTCTGCAATGGTGTGAATGTATGTGTATATGTAAAAAGGGCTTGAAATAAGACGCCCGGTAGAGATTATGCAAGGGTGAGTGTGTGTGTGTGTGTGTAAAAAGGACACGAAGTCAGAAGCCCTTCAGATGTTCTGCAAGGGTGTGTGTGTGTGGGTGGGTGGGTGTAAAAAGTACACGACATCAGAATCCTTCCAGATATTCTGCAATGGTGTGAATGTATGTGTATATGTAAAAAGGACTTGAAATCAGAAGCCCTGTCGAGATTCGGCAGGGGTGTGGGTGTGTGTGTGCGTGTTTAAAAAGGACATGAATTCAGAAGCCCTCCAGAGATTCGGCAAGGTTTGAGTGTGAGTGTGCGTGTGTGTGTGTAAAAAGGACACGAAGTCAGAATCCCTCTAGAGATTCTGAAAGGGTATGATTTTGAGTGTGTGTGTGTGTGTGTGTGTGTGTGTGTGTAAAAAGGACACGAAGTCAGAAACCCTCCTGATGTTCTGCAAGGGTGTGTGTGTGTGCTTGTGTGTGGGTGGGTGGGTGGGTGTAAAAAGTACACGACATCAGAATCCCTCCAGAGATTTTGCAATGGTGTGAATGTATGTGTATATGTAAAAAGGAGTTGAAATCAGAAGCTCTGTAGAGATTCAACAAGGGTGTGAGTGTTTGTCTGTGTGTTTGTGTGTGTGTGTGTAAAAAGGACATGAAATCAGAAGCCCTCCAGATGTTCTGCAAAGGTGTGTGTGTTTGGGTGTAAAAAGTACACAACATCGGAATTCCTCCAGAGATTCTGCAATGGTGTGAATATATGTGTATATGTAAAAAGGACTTGAAATCAGAATCCCTGTAGAGATTCAGCAAGTGTGTGAGCATGTGTGTCTGTGTGTGTAAAAAGACATGAATTCAGAAGCCCTCCAGAGATTCGGCAAAGTTGAGTGTGAGTGTGCGTGTGTGTGTGTAAAAATGAGACAAAGTAAGAAGTCCTGCAGAGAACCTGCAGGGGTATGAGTGTGTGAGTGTCTCAGAAGGACACGAACTGAAGAACCTCCAGAGATTCTGCAAGGGTGTGTGTATGTGTGTGTGCGTATGTTAAAAGGACATGAATTCAAACCCACTCCAAAGATTTTGCATGGGTGTGATTGTGTGTTGTGTGTGTATCTGTGCAGAAAATGGACACGAATCAGAAGACATCCAGAGCTTCTGCAAGGGTATTTGTGTGTGTGTGTGTGTGTGTAAAAAGGACACGAAGTCTGAAGCCCTGCATATATTATGCAAGGATGTGTGTCTGTAAAAAGAACGCTACGTCAGAAGCACTCCAGAGATTCTGCAATAGTGTGAGTGTGTGGTGTGTGTGTTAAAAGACACGACATCAGAAGCCTTCCAGATATTGTGCAAGTGTGCGTGTATGTGTGTAAAAAGACAGGAAGTCAGAAGCCCTCTAGGGTTTCCGCAATTATCTTTGTGTGTGTGTGTGTGTGTATAAAAATGACAAGAAGTCAGAAACTTCCAGAGATTCTGCACGTGTGTGTGTGTGTGTGTGTGTAGGCAAAAAGGACACGACGTTAGAAGCCCTCCAGAGATCATCCAAGGGTGTGCTTGTGTGTGGGTGTGTATGTAAAAATGACCCGAACGAGAAGCCCACGAGAGATTCTTCAATGGTATCAGTGTGAGTGTGTATGTGTAAAAAGGACACGAAGTCAGAAGCCCTCTAGAGATTCTGTAAGGGTATGAATTTAAGTGTTTGTTTTTCTGTGTGTGTGTAAAGACACGAATTCAAGCGATACAGAGACTCTTTAGGGGTGTGTACGTGTGAGTGTGTAAAAAGGACAAGAAGTCATAAGCCCTCTAGAGATTCTTCAAAGGTGTGTGTGGGTGAGAGATTTTAAAAAGAATAAAGGTCAGAAGTTATCCAGAGGTTTTTTCAGGGTGTGTGTGTGTGTATGCCAGTATCATAAAAAGGACACGATATCAGAAGTCTTCCAGAGATTCTGCAACGGTGTGTGTATGTGTGTGTGCGTGTGTAAAAAGGACATGAATTCAAACCCACTCCAAAGATGCTACATGGGTGTGATTGTGTATGTGTGTGTGTGTGTGTGTGTGTGTGGAAAAAGGACAAGAATCAGAAGACATCCAGAGCTTCTGCAAGGGTATGTGTGTGAATGTGAGTGTGTGTGTGTGTAAAAAGAAAACGAAATCAGAAGCCCTCTAGTTATTCTGCAATGGTGTGCATGCGTGTGTGTGTGTGTGTAAAGACACGAATTCAAGCGATACAGAGATTCTTTCGCGGTGTGTATGTGTGAGTGTGTAAAAAGTATAAAAAGTCATAAACCTTCTAGAGATTCTTCAACGGTGTGTGCGGGTGAGAGATTTTATAAAGAACAAAGGTCAGAAGTTCTCAATAGGTTCTGCCAGGTGTGTGTGTGTATGCCTGTGTGTCTAAAAAGGACACGAAATCAGAAGTCCTTCAGAGATTCTGCAAAGGTGTGTGTATGAGGGTGTGTGTAAAAAGAACATGACATCAGAATCCGCCAGAGTTTCTGCAATGGTGTGAATGTATGTGTATATGTAAAAAGGACTTGAAATCAGACGCCAGGTAGAGATTAGGCAAGGGTGTGAGTGTGTGTGTGTGTGTGTGTCTGTGTGTAAAAAGAAAACAAAATCAGAAGCCCTCTTTTTATTCTGCAAGGGTGTTTGTGTGTGTGTGTGTGTGTAAAGACACGAATTCAAGCGATACAGGGATTCTTTCGGGGTGTGTATGTGTGAGTGTGTAAAAAGGACAAGAAGTCAGAAGCCCTCTAGTGATTCTTCAACGGTGTGTGCGGGTGAGAGATTTTAAAAAGAACAAAGATCAGAAGTTCTCAATAGGTTCTGCCAGGTGTGTGTGTGTATGCCTGTGTGTCTAAAAAGGACACAAAATAAGAAGTCCTTCAGAGATTCTGCAAGGGTGTGTGTGTGTGAGAGTGTGTGTAAAAAGGACATGATATCAGAATCCGCCAGAGTTTCTGCAATGGTGTGAATGTATGTGTATATGTAAAAAGGACTTGAAATCAGACGCCCGGTAGAGATTAGGCAAGGGTGTGAGTGTGTCTGTGTGTGTGTGTGTGTGTAAAAAGGACGCGAAGTCAGAAGCCCTTCAGATGTTCTGCAAGGGTGTGTGTGTGTGGGTGGGTGGATGTAAAAAGTACACGACATCAGAATCCTTCCAGATATTCTGCAATGGTGTGAATGTATGTGTATATGTAAAGTGGGCTTGAAATCAGAAGCCCTATAGAGATTCGGCAGGGGTGTGATGTGTGTGTGCGTGTTTAAAAAGGACATGAATTCAGAAGCCCTGCAGAGATTCGGCAAGGTTATGAGTGTGAGTGTGCGTGTGTGAATATGTGTGTGTAAAAAGGACACGAAGTCATATTCCCTCTAGAGATTATGAAAGGGTATGATTTTGAGAGTGTGTGTGTGTGTGTAAAAAGGACACGAAGTCAGAAGCCCTCCAGATGTTCTGCAAGGGTGTGTGTGTGTGTGTGTGTGTGTTGGTGTAAAAAGTACACGACATCAGAATCCCTCCAGAGATTCTGCGATGGTGTGAATGTATGTGTTTATGTAAAAAGGACTTGAAATCAGAAGCTCTGTAGAGATTCAACAAGGGTGTGTGTGTTTGTCTGTGTGTGTGTGTGTGTGGAAAAAGGACACGAAGTCAGAAGCCCTCCAGATGTTCTGCAAAGGTGTGTGTGTTTGGGTGTAAAAAGTACACAACATCAGAATTACTCCAGAGATTCTGCAATGGTGTGAATGTATGTGTATATGTAAAAAGGACTTGAAATCAGAATCTCTGTAGAGATTCGGCAAGGGTGTGAGCGTGTGTGTCTGTGTGTGTAAAAAGGACATGAATTCAGAAGCCCTCCAGAGATTTGGCAAAGTTGAGTGTGAGTGTGCGTGTGTGAGTGTGTGTGTGTAAAAATGAGACAAAGTAAGAAGTCCTGCAGAGAACATGCAAGGGTATGAGTGTCTGAGTGTCTCAGAAGGACACAAACAGAAGCCCTCCAGAGATTCTGCAAGGGTATGTGTGTGAATGTGAGTGTGTGTGTGTGTAAAAAGGACACGAAGTCTGAAGCCCTGCAGATATTATGCAAGGATATGTGTCTGTAAAAAGAACACTACGTCAGAAGCCTTCCAGAGATTCTGCAAGAGTGTGAGTGTGTCGTGTGTATGTTAAAAGGACAGGACTTCAGAAGCCTTCCAGAAATTCTGCAAGGGTGTGTGTATGTGTGTGTGCGTGTATAAAAAGGACATGAATTCAAACCCAGTCCAAAGATTCTACATAGCTGTGATTGTGTGTGTGTGTGTGTGGAAAAATGACACGTTTCAGAAGACATGCAGAGCTTCTGCAAGGGTATGTGTGTGAATGTCAGTGTGTGTGTTTGTGTAAAAAGGACACGAAGTCAGAAGCCCTGCAGATATTATGCAAGGATATGTGTGTGTAAAAAGAACACCACGTCAGAAGCCTTCCAGAGATTCTGCAAGAGTGTGAGTGTGTGGTGTGTATGTTAAAAGGACAGGACTTCAGAAGCCTTCCAGAGATTCTGCAAGGGTGTGTGTATGTGTTTGTGTGTGTATAAAAAGTACATGAATTCAAACCCAGTCCAAAGATTCTACATGGCAGTGATTGTGTGTGTGTGTGTGTGTGGAAAAAGGACATGTTTCAGAAGACATGCAGAGCTTCTGCAAGGGTATGGGTGTGAATTTGAGTTTGTGTTTGTGTAAAAACGACATGAAGTCAGAAACCCTCTACAGATTTTGAATGGGTCTGAATTTGAGAGAGAGTGTGTGTGTGTTTGTGTATGTGTAAAAAGGACACGAAGTCAGAATCTCTCCAGATGTTCTGCAAGGGTATGTGTGTGTGTTGGATGGGTGTCAAAAGTACACGACATCAGAATCCCTCCGAAGTTTCTGCAATGGGTGTGAATGTATGTGTATATGTAAAAAGGACTTGAAATCAGAAGCCCTGTAGAGATTTGGCAAGGGAGTGAGTGTGTGTGTGTGTGTGTAAAAAGGACATGGATTCAGAAGCCCTCCAGGGATTCGGCAAGGTTATGAGTGTGAGTGTGCGAGTGTGAGTGTGTGTGTGTAAAAATGAGACCAAGTCAGAAGTCCTGCAGAGAACCTGCAAGGGTATGAGGGTGTGAGTGTCTAAGAAGTACACGAACAGAATCCTCCAGAGATTCTGCAAGGATGTGTTTATGTGTGCGTTCGTGTGTAAAAAGGTCATGAATTCAAACCCACTCCAAAGATTCTGCATGGATGTGATTGTGTATGTGTGTGTTTGTGTGTGTGTGGAACAAGGGCACGAATCAGAAGACATCCAGAGCTTCTGCAAGGGCATGTGTGTGAGTGTGTGTGTGTGTGTGTGTGTAAAAAGGACACGAAGTCAGAAGCCCTGCAGATATAATGCAACGATGTGTGTGTGTAAAAAGAACACTACGTCAGAAGCCCTCCAAAGTTTCTGCAAGAGTGTGAGTTTGTGGTGTGTATGTTAAAAGGACAAGACTTCAGAAACCTTCCAGAGATTCTGCAAGGGTGTGTGTATGTGTGTGTGCGTGTATAAAAAGACATGAATTCAAACCCAGTCCAAAGATTCTACATGGCTGTGATTGTGTGTGTGTGTGTGTGTGTGTGGAAAAAGGACACGTTTCAGAAGACATGCAGAGCTTCTGCAAGGGTATGTGTGTGAATGTGAGTGTGTGTGTGTGTGTGTGTGTAAAAATGACACGAAGTCAGAAACCCTATAGAGATTCTGAAAGGGTATGAATTTGAGAGAGAGAGTGTGTGTGTGTGTGTGTGGGTGTGTTTGTGTGTGTGTGTGTGTGTAAAAAGGACACGATGTCAGAATCCCTCCAGATGTTCTGCAAGGGTGTGTGTGCGTTTTGGGTGGTTATAAAAAGTACACGACATCCGAATCCCTCCGGAGATTCTGCAATGGGTGTGTATATATGTGTATATGTAAAAAGGACTTGAATCAGAAGCCCTGTAGAGATTTGGCAAGGGTGTGAGTTTGTGTGTGTGTGTGTGTGTGTAAAAAGGACATGAATTCAAACCCACTCCAAAGATTCTGCATGTGTGTGATTGTGTGTGTGTGTGTTTGTGGAATAAGGACACGAAGCAGAAGACATCCAGAGCTTCTGCAAGGGTATGTGTGTGAATGTGAGTGTGTGTGTGTGTGTGTGTGTGTAAAAAGGACACGAAGTCAGAAGCCCTGCAGATATTATGCAAGGATATGTGTGTGTAAAAAGAACACTACGTCACAAGCCCTCCAGAGTTTCTGCAAGAGTGTGAGTGTGTGGTGTGTATGTTAAAAAGACCAGACTTCAGAAGCCTTCCTGATATTCTGCAAGGGTGTGTGTATGTGTGTGTGCGTGTATAAAAAGGACATGAATTCAAACCCAGTCCAAAGATTCTACATGGCTGTGATTGTGTGTGTGTGTGTGTGTCTGTGGAAAAAGGACACGTTTCAGAAGACATGCAGAGCTTCTGCAAGGGTATGTGTGTGAATGTGAGTGTGTGTGTGTGTGTGTGTGTAAAAAGGACACGAAGTCAGAAACCCTCTAGAGATTCGAAATTGGTATGAATTTGAGAGAGAGAGAGAGTGTGTGTGTGTGAGTGTGTGTGTGTGTATGTGTAAAAAGGACACGATGTCAGAATCCCTCCAGATGTTCTGCAAGGTTGTGTGTGTGTTGGGTGGGTATAAAAAGTACATGACATCCGAATCCCTCCGGAGATTCTGCAATGGCTGTGAATATATGTGTATATGTAAAAAGGACTTGAAATCAGAAGCCCTGTAGAGATTTGGCAAGGGTGTGTGTGTGTGTGTGTGTGTGTGTGTGTGTGTGTGTGTGTGTGTGTAAAAAGGACATGGATTCAGAAGCCATCCAGAGATTCGGCAAGGTTATGAGTGTGAGTGTGCGAGTGTGAGTGTGTGTGTGTAAAAATGAGACGAAGTCAGAAGTCCTGCAGAGAACCTGCAAGTGTATGAGGGTGTGAGTGTCTAAGAAGTACACGAACAGAAGCCCTCCAGAGATTCTGCAAGGGTGTGTGTATGTGTGTGTGCGTGTGTAAAAAGGACATGAATTCAAACCCACTCCAAAGATTCTGCATGGGTGTGATTGTGTGTGTGTGTGTGTGGAAAAAGGACACGAATCAGAAGACATACAGAGCTTCTGCAACGGCATGTGTGTGAGTGTGAGTGTGTGTGTGTGTGTGTGTGTAAAAAGGACACGAAGTCAAAAGCCCTGCAGATATTATGCAAGGATGTGTGTGTGTAAAAAGACCACTACGTCGGAAGCCCTCCAGATATTCTTCAAGTGTGTGAGAGTGTGGTGTGTGTGTTAAAAGGACACGACGTCAGAAGCCTTCCAGAGATTGTGCAAGGGTGCGTGTATGTGTGTGTATGTGTGGAAAAAGACAGGTAGTCAGAAGAACCTCTAGGGATTCTGCAAATTTCTGTGTGTGTGTGTGTGTGTGTGTGTGTATAAAAATGACAAGAAGTCAGAAACCTCCAGAGATTCTGCAAAGGTATGTGTGTGTGTAGGTAAAAAGACCACGAATTTAGAAGCCCTCCAGAAATTCTCCAAGGGTGTGCTTGTGTGTGGGTGTGTATGTAAAAATGACAAGAACGAGAAGCCCACCAGAGATTCTTCAATGGTATCAGTGTGAGTGTGTATGTGTAAAAAGGACACGAAGTCAGAAGCCCTCCAGAGATTTTGTAAGGGTATGAATTTGAGTGTTTGTGTTTGTTTGTGTGTGTAAAGACACGAATTCAAGCGATACAGAGATTCTTTAGGGGTGTGTATGTTTGAGTGTGTAAAAAGGACAAGAAGTCATAAGCCCTCTAGAGATTCTTCAACGGTGTGTGCGGGTGAGAGATTTTAAAAAGAACAAAGGTCAGAAGTTCTCCAGATGTTGTGCCAAGGTGTGTGTGTGTATGCCTGTGTGTCTAAAAAGGACACGAAATCAGAAGTCCTCCAGAGATTCTGCAAATATTTGTGTATGTGTGTGTGCGTGTGTAAAAATGACATGAATTCAAACCCACTCCAAAGGTTCTACATGGGTGTGATTGTGTGTGTGTGTGTGTGTGTATGGAAAAAGGACACGAATCAGGAGACATCCAGAGCTTCTGCAAGGATATGTGTGTGAATGTGTGTGTGTGTGTGTGTGTGTGTGTAAAAAGGACACGACGTCAGAAGCCCTCTAGAGATTCTGAAAGTGTATGAATTTGAGAGTGTGTGTGTGTGTGTGTGTGTGTGTGTGTGTGTAAAAAGAAAACAAAATCAGAAGCCCTCTAGTTATTCTGCAAGTGTGTGCGTGTGTGTGTGTTTGTGTGTAAAGACACGAATTCAAGTGATACAGATATTCTTTAGGGGTGTGTATGTGTCAGTGTGTAAAAAGGACAAGAAATCATAAGTCCTCTAGAGATTCTACAACCGTGTGTGCGGGGGAGGGATTTTAAAAAGAATAAAGATCAGAAGTGCTCCAGAGGTCCTGCAAGGGTGTGTGTATGTGTGTGTGCGTGTGTAAAAAGGACATGAATTCAAACCCACTCCAAAGATTCTACATGGGTGTGATTGTGTATGTGTGTGTGTGTCGAAAAAGGACACGAATCAGGAGACATACAGAGCTTCTGCAAGGGTATGTGTTTGAATGTGAGTGTGTGTGTGGGTGTGTAAAAAGGACACGAAGTCAGAAGCCCTGCATATATAATGCAAGGATGTGTGTGTGTAAAAAGAACACTACGTCAGATGACCTCCAGGGATTGTGCAAGAGTGTGAGTGTGTGGTGTGTGTGTTAAAAGGACACGACGTCAGAAGCCTTCCAGAGATTGTGCAAGGGTGCGTGTATGTTGTAATAAGGCAGGAAGTCAGAAGCCCTCTAGGTATTCTGTAAAGATCTGCGTGTGTGTGTGTGTGTGTGTGTATAAAAAGGACAAGAAGTCTGAAACCTCCAGAGATTCTGCAAAGGTGTGTGTGTGTGTAGGTAAAAAGGACACGATGTTAGAAGCCCTGCAGAGATTCTCCAAGGGTGTGCTTGTGTGTGGGTGTGTATGTAAAAATGACAAGAACGAGAAGCCCACCAGAGATTCTTCAATGGTATCAGTGTAAGTGTGTATGTGTAAAAAGGACACGAAGTCAGAAACACTCTAGAGATTCTGCAATGTAATGAGTTTGAGTGTTTGTGTGTGTGTGTCTAAAAAGAAAACAAAATCAGAAGACTTCTAGTTATTATGCAAGGGTGTGTGTGTGTGTGTGTGTTTGTGTAAAGACACGTATTCAAGAGATTCTTTTGGGGGTGTGTATGTGTGATTTTGTAAAAAGGACAAGAAGTCATCAGCCCTCTAGAGATTCTTCAACGGTGTGTGGGGTGAGAGATTTTAAAAAGAACAAAGGGGAGAAGTTCTCCAGAGGTTCTGCCAGGGTGTGTGTGTGTATGCCTGTGTGTTTAAAAAGGACACAAAATCAGAAGTCCTCCAGAGATTCTGCAAGGGTGTGTGTATGTGTGTGTGCGTGTGTAAAAAGGACATGAATTCAAACCCACTCCAAAGATTCTACATGGGTGTGATTGTGTGTCTGTGTGTGTGTGTGGAAAAAGGACATGAATCAGAAGACATCCAGAGCTTCTGCAATGGTATGTGTTTGAATATGAGTGTGTGTGTGAGTGTGTAAAAAGGACACGAAGTCAGAAGCCCTGCAGATATTATGCAAGGATGTGTGTGTGTAAAAAGACCACTACGTCGGAAGCCCTCCAGAGATTCTGCAAGACTGTGAGTGTGTTGTGTGTCTTAAAAGGACAAGACGTCAGAAGCAATCCAGAGATTGTGCAAGGGTGCGTGTATGTGTGTGTATGTGTGTAAAAAGACAGGTGGTCAGAAGAACCTCTAGGGATTCTGCAAAGATCTGAGTGTGTGTGTGTGTGTGTGTGTATAAAAAGGACAAGAAGTCAGAAACCTCCATAGATTCTGCAAAGGTGTGTGTGTGTAGGTAAAAAGGACACGACGTTAGAAGCCCTCAAGAGATTCTCCAAGGGTGTGCTTGTGTGTGTGTGTATATGTAAAAATGACAAGAACGAGAAGCCCACCAGAGATTCTTCAATGGTATCAGTGTGAGTGTGTATGTGTAAAAAGGACACGAAGTCAGAAACACTCTAGAGATTCTGCAATGGAATGAGTTTGAGTGTTTGTGTGTGTGTGTAAAAAGAAAACAAAATCAGAAGCCCTCTAGTTATTGTGCAAGTGTGTGTGTGTGTGTTTGTGTAAAGACACGTATTCAAGAGATTCTTTAGGGGTGTGTATGTGTGAGTTTGTAAAAAGGACAAGACGTCATAAGCCCTATAGAGATTCTTCAACGGTGTGTGTGGGTGAGAGATTTTAAAAAGAACAAAGGGGAGAAGTTCTCAAGAGGTTCTGTCAGGGTGTGTGTATGTGTGTGTGCGTGTGTAAAAAGGACACGAATTCAAACCCACTCCAAAGATTCTGTATGGGGGTGATTGTGTGTACGTGTGTGTGTATGTGTGTAAAAAATACACGAAGTCAGAATCCCTGCAGATATTATGCAAGGATATGTGTGTGTAAAAAAACACTACGTCAGAAGCCCTCCAGAAATTCTTCAAGAGTGTGAGTGTGTGGTGTGTGGTAAAAGGACACGACGTCTGAAGCCTTCCAGAGATTCTGCAAGGTTGTGTGTATGTGTGTGTGCGTGTGTAAAAAGTACATGAATTCAAACCCAGTCCAAAGATTCTACATGGGTGTGATTGTGTGTGTGTGTGTGTGTGTGGTTGTGTGTGTGGAAAAAGACATGAATCAGAAGACATCCAGAGCTTCTGCAAGGTTTTGTGTGTGAAGGTGAGTGTGTGTGTGTGTGTGTGTGTAAAAAGGACACGAAATCAAAAGCCCTCTAGAGATTCAGAAAGGGTATGAATTAGAATGTGTGTGTGTGTTTAAAAAGGACACGAAGTCAGAAGCACTCCAGATGTTCTGCAAGGGTGTGTGTGTGTGTGTGTTGGGTGGGTGTAAAAAGTACACGACATCAGAATCCCTCCGGAGTTTCTGTAATGATGTGAATGTATGTGTATATGTAAAAAGGACATGAATTCAGAAGCCCTCCAGAGATTCGGCAAAGTTATGACTATGAGTGTGCGTGTGAGAGTGTGTGTGTGTAAAAATGAGACAAAGTAAGAAGTCCTGCGGAGAACCTCCAAGGGTATGAGTGTGTAAGTGTCTAAGAAGGACACGAACAGAAGTCCTCCAGAGATTCTTCAAGAGTGTGTGTATGTGTGTGTGCGTGTGTAAAAAGGACATGAATTCAAACCCACTACAAAGATTCTGCATGGGTGTGATTGTGTGTGTGTGTGTGTTTGTGGAAAAAGGACACGAATCAGAAGACATCCAGAGCTTCTGCAAGGGTATGTGTGTGAATGTGAGTGTGTGTTTGTGGAAAAAGGACACGAAGTCAGAAGCCCTGCAGATATTATGCAAGGATATGTGTGTGTAAAAAGAACACTACGTCAGAAGCCCTCCAGAGATTCTGCAAGTGTGTGAGTGTGTGGTGTGTATGTTAAAAGGACAGGACTTCAGAAGCCTTCCAGAGATTCTGCAAGGGTGTGTGTATGTGTGTGTGCGTGTATAAAAAGGACATGAATTCAAACCCAGTCCAAAGATTCTACATGGCTGTGATTGTGTGTGTGTGTGTGTGTGTGTGCGTGTGGAAAAAGGACACGTTTCAGAAGACATGCAGAGCTTCTGCAAGTGTATGTGTGTGAATGTGAGTGTGTGTGTGTGTGTAAAAAGGACAAAAGTCAGAAACCCTCTAGAGATTCTGAAAGGGTATGAATTTGAGAGAGTGTGTGTGTGTGTATGTGTAAAAAGTACACGAAGACAGAATCCCTACAGATGTTCTGCAAGGGTGTGTGTGTGTGTTGGGTGGGTGTAAAAGTACACGACATCAGAATCCCTCCGAAGTTTCTGCAATGGGTGTGATTGTATGTGTATATGTAAAAAGGACTTGAAATCAGAAGCCCTGTAGAGATTTGGCAAGGGTGTGAGTGTGTGTGTGTGTGTGTGTGTGGAAAAAGGACACGTTTCAGAAGACATGCAGAGCTTCTGCAAGGGTTGTGTGTGAAAGTGAGTGTGTGTGTGTAAAAAGGACACGAAGTCAGAAACCCTCTAGAGATTCTGAAAGGGTATGAATTTGAGAGTGTGTGTGTGTGTGTGTGTGTGTGTGTGTATGTTTGTATGTGTAAAAAGGACACAAGGTCAGAATCCCTCCAGATGTTCTGCAAGGGTGTCTGTGTGTGATGGGTGGGTGTAAAAATTACACGACCACAGAATACCTCAGGAGATTCTGCAATGTGTGTGAATGTATGTTTATATGTAAAAAGGACTTGAAATCAGAAGCCCTGTAGAGATTTGGCAAGGGTGTGAGTGTGTGTGTTTGTGTGTGTGTGTGTTTAAAAAGGACATGGATTCAGAAGCCCTCCAGAGATTCGGCAACGTTATGAGTGTGAATTTGCGAGTGTGAGTGTGTGTGTGTAAAAATGAGACGAAGTCAGAAGTCCTGCAGAGATTCTGCAAGGGTATGAGGGTTTGAGTGTCTAAGAAGTACACGAACAGAAGTCCTCCAGAGATTCAGCAAGGGTGTGTGTATGTGTGTGTGCGTGTGTAAAAAGGACATGAATTCAAACCCACTCCAAAGATTCTGCATGGGTGTGATTGTGTGTGTGTGTGTGTGTGGAAAAAGGACACGAATCAGAAGACATCCCGAGCTTCTGCAAGGGTATGTGTGTGAATGTGAGTGTGTGTGTGTGTGTGTAAAAAGGACACGAAGTCAGAAACCCTCTAGAGATTCTGAAAGGGTATGAATTTGAGAGTGTGTGTGTGTGTGTGTGTGTATAAAGTACACGAAGTCAGAAGCCCTTCAGTATTCTGCAAGGGTGTGTGTGTGTGTTGGGTGGGTGTAAAAAGTACACGACATCAGAATCCTTCCAGATATTCTGCAATGGTGTGAATGTATGTGTATATGTAAAAAGGACTTGAAATCAGAAGCCATGTAGAGATTCGGCAAGGGTGTGAGCGTGTGTGTCTGGGTGTGTAAAAAGGACATGAATTGAGAAGCCCTCCAGAGATTCAGCAAAGTTGAGTGTGAGTGTGCGTGTGTGAGTGTGTGTGCGTAAAAATGAGACAAAGTAAGAAGTCCTGCAGAGAACCTGCAAGGGTATGAGTGTGTGATTGTCTCAGAAGGACACGAACAGAAGCCCTCCAGAGATTCTGCAAGGGTGTGTGTATGTGTGTGTGCGTGTGTAAAAAGGACATGAATTCAAACCCACTACAAAGATTCTGCATGGGTGTGATTGTGTGTGTGTGTGTGTTTGTGGAAAAAGGACACGAAGCAGAAGACATCCCGAGCTTCTGCAAGGGTATGTGTGTGAATGTGAGTGTGTGTGAGTGTGTGTAAAAAGGACACGAAGCCAGAAGCCCTGCAGATATTATGCAAGGATATGTGTGTGTAAATAGAACACTACGTCAGAAGCCCTCCAGAGTTTCTGCAAGAGTGTGAGTGTGTGGTGTGTATGTTAAAAGGACAGGACTTCAGAAGCCTTCCAGAGATTCTGCAAGGGTGTGTGTATGTGTGTGTGCGTGTATAAAAAGGACATGAATTCAAACCCAGTCCAAAGATTCTACATGGCTGTGATTGTGTGTGTGTGTGTGTGTGTGTGTGTGTGGAAAAAGGACACGTTTCAGAAGACGTGCAGAGGTTCTGCAAGAGTGTGTGTGTGAATGTGAGTGTGTGTGTGTTTATAAAGGACACGAAGTCAGAAACTTTCTAGTGATTCTGAAAGGGTATGAATTTCAGAGAGAGAGAGTGTGTGTGTGTGTGTGTGTGTGTGTATGTGTAAAAAGGACACGAAGTCAGAATCCCTCCAGATGTTCTGCAAGGGTGTGTGTGTGTGTTGGGTGGGTGTAAAAAGTCCACGACATCAGAATCACTCCGGAGATTCTGCAATGGGTGTGAATGTATGTGTATATGTAAAAAGGACTTGAAATCAGAAGCCCTGTAGAGATTTGGCAAGGGTGTGAGTGTGTGTGTGTGTGTTTGTAAAAAGGAAATGGATTCAGAAGCCCTTCAGAGATTCGGCAAGGTTTTGAGTGTGAGTGTGCGAGTGTGAGTGTGTGTGTGTAAAAATGAGACGAAGTCAGAAGTCCTGCAGAGAACCTGCAAAGGTATTAGGGTGTGAGTGTCTAAGAAGTACACGAACAGAAGTCCTCCAGAGATTCTGCAAGGGTGTGTGTATGTGTGTGTGCGTGTGTAAAAATGACATGATTTCAAACCCACTCCAAAGATTCTGCATGGGTGTGATTGTGTGTGTGTGTGTGGGAAAAGGACACGGATCAGAAGACATCCAGAGCTTCTGCAAGGGCATGTGTGTGAGTGTGTGTGTGTGTGTGTAAAAAGGACACGAAGTCAGAAGCCCTCCAGATGTTCTGCAAGGGTGTGTGCGTGGGTTGGTGTAAAAAGTACACGACATCAGAACCCTTCCAGATATTCTGCAATGGTGTGAATGTATGTTTATATGTAAAAAGGACTTGAAATCAGAAGCCATGTAGAGATTCGGCAAGGGTGTGAGCGTGTGTGTCTGTGTGTGTAAAAAGGACATGAATTCAGAAGCCCTCAAGAGATTCGGCAAAGTTGAGTGTGAGTGTAGGTGTGTGAGTATGTGTGTGTAAAAATGAGACAAAATAAGAAGTCCTGCAGAGAACCTGCAAGTGTATGAGTGTGTGAGTGTCTCAGAAGGACATGAAAAGAAGCCCTCCAGAGATTCTGCAAGGGTGTGTGTATGTGTGTGTGTGTGTAAAAAGGATATGAATTCAAACCCACTCCAAAGATTCTACATGGGTGTGATTGCGTGTGTGTGTGTGTTTGTGGAAAAAGGACACGAAGCAGAAGACATCCAGAGCTTCTGCAAGGGTATGTGTTTGAATGTGAGTGTGTGTGTGAGTGTGTAAAAAGGACACGAAGTCAGAAGCCCTGCAGATATTATGCAAGGATATGTGTGTGTAAAAAGAACACTACGTCAGAAGCCTTCCAGAGATTCTGCAAGTATGTGAGTGTGTCGTGTGTATGTTAAAAGGACAGGACTTCAGAAGCCTTCCAGAGATTCTGCAAGGGTGTGTGTATGTGTGTGTGCGTGTATAAAAAGGACATGAATTCAAACCCAGTCCAAAGATTCTACATGTCTGTGATTGTGTGTGTGTGGAAAAAGGACACGTTTCAGAAGACATGCAGAGCTTCTGCAAGGGTATGTGTGTGAATGTGAGTGTGTGTGTGTGTAAAAAGGACACGAAGTCAGAACCCCTCTAGAGATTCTGAAAGGGTATGAATTTGAGAGTGTGTGTGTGTGTGTGTGTATGTGTAAAAAGGACACGATGTCAGAATCCCTCCAGATGTTCTTCAAGGTTGTGTGTGTGTGTTGGGTGGGTATAAAAAGTACACGACATCCGAATCCCTCCGGAGATTCTGCAATGGGTGTGAATATATGTGTATATGTAAAAAGGACTTGATTCAGAAACCCTGTAGAGATTTGGCAAGGGTGTGAGTGTGTGTGCGTGTGTGTGTGTGTGTGTAAAAAGGACATGGATTCAGAAGCCCTCCAGAGATTCGGCAAGGTTATGAGTGTGAGTGTGCGAGTGTGAGTGTGTGTGTGTAAAAATGAGATGAAGTCAGTAGTCCTGCAGAGGATCTGCAAGGGTATGAGGGTGTGAGTGTCTAAGAACTACACGAACAGAAGTCCTCCAGAGATTCTGCAAGGGTGTGTGTATGTGTGTGTGCGTGTGAAAAAAGGACATGAATTCAAACCCACTCCAAAGATTCTGCATGGGTGTGATTGTGTGTGTGTGTGTGTGGAAAAAGGACACGAATCAGAAGACATACAGAGCTTCTGCAAGGGCATGTGTGTGAGTGTGAGTGTGTGTGTGTGTGTAAAAAGGACACGAAGTCAAAAGCCCTGCAGATATGATGAAGGATGTGTGTGTGTAAAAAGAACACTACGTCGGAAGCCCTCCAGAGAGTCTGCAAGAGTGTGAGTGTGTGGTGTTTGTGTTAAAAGGACACGACGTCAGAAGCCTTCCAGAGATTGTGCAAGGGTGCGTGTATGTGTGTGTATGTGTGTAAAAAGACAGGTAGTCAGAAGAACCTCTAGGGATTCTGCAAAGAACGTGTGTGTGTGTATAAAAATGACAAGAAGTCAGAAACCTCCAGAGATTCTGCAAAGGTATGTGTGTGTGTAGGTAAAAAGACCACGACTTTAGAAGCCCTCCAGAGGTTCTGCAAGGGTATGTGTGTGAATGTGAGTGTGTGTGTGTGTGTGTGTGTAAAAAGGACACGAATCAGAAGCCCTCTAGAGATTCTGAAAGGGTATGAATTTGAGAGTGTGTGTGTGTGTGTGTGTGTAAAAAGAAAACAAAACAGAAGCCCTCTAGTTATTCTGCAAGGGTGTGCGCGTGTGTGTGTCTGTGTGTAAAGACACGAATTCAAGTGATACAGAGATTCTTTAGGGGTGTGTTTGTGTGTGTGTGGAAAAAGGACACGAATCAGAAGACATCCAGAGGTTCTGCAAGGGTATGTGTGTGAATGTGAGTGTGAGTGTGTGTTTGTGTGTAAAAAGAACACTATGTCAGACGCCCTCCAGAGATTCTGCAAGAGTGTGAATGTGTTTTGTGTGTGTTAAAAGATCACGACGTCAGAAGCCTTCCAGAGATTCTGCAAGGGTGTGTGTATGTGTGTGTGTATGTGTTAAAAGGACATGAATTCAAACCCACTCCGAAGATTCTGCATGGTTGTGATTGTGTGTGTGTGTGTGTGTGTGCGGAAAAAGGAGACGAATCAGAAAACATCCAGAGTTTCTGCAAGGGTATGTGTGTGAATGTGAGTGTGTGTGTGTGTGTGTAAAAAGGACACGAAGTCAGAAGCCCTGCATATATTCGGCAAGGATATGTGTGTGTAAAAAGAATATGACATCAGAAGCCCTCCAGAGATTCTGCAAGAGTGTGAGTGTGTGTGTATGTATAAAAATGACAAGAAGTCAGAAACTTCCAGAGATTCTCCAAAGGTGTGTGTGTGTGTGTGTGTGTGTG
The DNA here is from genome assembly GCF_050624435.1 of Tenrec ecaudatus. Taxonomy (NCBI): domain Eukaryota; kingdom Metazoa; phylum Chordata; class Mammalia; order Afrosoricida; family Tenrecidae; genus Tenrec; species Tenrec ecaudatus. The sequence continues at coordinate 243,994,014 of NC_134531.1, forward strand.
TAGGTAAAAAGGACACTGTGTTAGAAGCCCTCCAAGATTCTCCAAGGGTGTGCTTGTGTGTGGGTGTGTATGTAAAAATGACCCGAACGGGAAGCCCACCAGAGATTCTTCAATGGTATCAGTGTGAGTGTGTATGTGTAAAAAGAACACGAAGTCAGAAGCCCTCTAGAGATTACGTTAGGGTATGAATTTGAGTGTTTTTGTGTGTGTGTGTGTGTAAAGACACGAATTCAAGCGATACAGAGATTCTTTAGGGGTGTGTATGCGTGAGTGTGTAAAAAGGACAAGAAGTCATAAGCCCTTTAGAGATTTTTCAACGGTATGTGTGGGTGAGAGATTTTAAAAAGACCAAAGTTCAGAAGTTCTCCAGATGTTGTGCCAAGGTGTGTGTGTGTGTATGCCTGTGTGTCTAAAAAGGACACGAAATCAGAAGTCCTCCAGAGATTCTGCAACGGTGCATGCATGTGTGTATGTGTCTGTGTGAGTGTGTAAAAGGATATGAAGTCAGAAGCCCTGCAGATGTTACGTAAGGGTGTGTATGTGTGAGTCTGTAAAAAGGACACGACATCAGAATCCCTCCAGAGATTCTGCAACGGTGTGAATGTATGTGTATTATTAAAAAGGACTTTAAATCAGAAGTCCTGTAGAGATTCGGCAAGGATGTGAGTGTCTCTCTGTGTGTGTGTGTGTGTGTTTGTAAAAAGGACATGAATTCAGAAGCCCTCCCGAGATTCGGCAAGGTTATGAGTGTGAGTGTGCGTGTGTGAGTGTAAAAATGAGACAAAGTCTGAAGTCCTGCAGAGAATCTGCAAGGGTTTGAGTGGGTGAGTGTCTAAGAAGGATACGAAGAGAAGCCCTCCAGAGATTCTGCAAGGGTGTGTGTATGTATGTGTGCGTGTGTAAAAAGGACATGAATTCAAACCCACTCCAAAGATTCTACATGGGTGTGATTTTGTGTGTGTTTGTGTGTATGTGTGTGTGGAAAAAGGACACGAATCAGAAGACATCCAGAGGTTCTGCAAGGGTATGTTTGTGAATGTGAGTGTGTGTGGGTGTGTGTGTGTCAGAAGAACACGAAGTCAGAAGCCCTCCAGAGATTCTGCAAGAGTGTGAGTGTGTGGTGTGTGTGTTAAAAGGACATGACGTCAGAAGCCTTTCAGAGATTCTGCAAGGTGTGTGTATGTATGTGTGCGTGTGTTAAAAGGACATGAATTCAAACCCACTCCGAAGATTCTGCATAGGTGTGATTGTGTGTGTGTGTGTGTTTGTGTGTATGTGTGTGTGGAAAAAGGACACGAATCAGAAGACATCCAGAGGTTCTGCAAGGGTATGTGTGTGAATGTGAGTGTGTGTGTGTGTGTGTAAAAATGACACGAAGTCAGAAAGCCTGCATATATTAGGCAAGGATGTGTGTGTGTAAAAAGAATACTACGTCAGAAGCCCCATAGAGATTCTGCAAGAGTGTGAGTGTGTGGTGTGTGTGTTAAAAATACATGACGTCAGAAGCCTTCCAGAGATTGTGCAAGGGTGCGTGTATGTATGTGTATGTAAAAAGACAGGAAGTCCGAAGCTCTCTAGGGATTCTGCAAATATCTGAGTGTGTGTGTGTGTTTAAAAATGACAAGAAGTCAGACACTTCCAGAGATTCTGCAAAGGTGTGTGTGTGTGTGTGTAGGTATAAAGGACACGATGTTAGAAGCCCTCCAGAGATTCTCCAAGGGTGTGCTTGTGTGTGGGTGTGTATGTAAAAATGACCCGAACGAGAAGCCCACCAGAGATTCTTCAATGGTATCAGTGTGAGTGTGTATGTGCAAAAAGGACCCGAATTCAGAAGCCCTCTAGAGATTCTGTAAGGGTATGAATTTGAGTGTTTGTGTGTGTGTAAAGACACGAATTCAAGCGATACAGAGATTCTTTAGGGGTGTGTATATGTGAGTGTGTAAAAAGGACAAGAAGTCATAAGCCTTCTAGAGATTTTTCAACGGTGTGTGTGGGTGAGAGATTTTAAAAAGACAAAAGTTCAGAAGTTCTCCAGATGTTGTGCCAGGGTGTGTGTGTGTGTGTATGCCTGTGTGTCTAAAAAGGACACGAAATCAGAAGTCCTCCAGAGATGCTGCAAGGGTGCATGCATGTGTGTATGTGTCTGTGTGAGTGTGTAAAAGGATATGAAGTCAGAACCCCTTCAGATGTTACGTAAGGGTGTGTATGTGTGAGTCTGTAAAAAGGACTCAACATCAGAATCCCTCCTGAGATTCTGCAATGGTGTGAATGAATGTGTACATGAAAAAAGGACTTGAAATCAGAAGCCCTGTAGAGATTCAACAAGAGTGTGAGTGTGTGTCTGTGTGTGTGTGTGTGTAAAAAGGACATGAAGTCAGAAACCCTCCAGATGGTCTGCAAGGGTGTGTGGGTGTGGGTGGGTGGGTTTAAAAAGTACACCACATCAGAATCCCTCCAGAGATTCTGCAATGGTGTGTGTATATGTGTGTGCGTGTGTAAAAAGGACATGAATTCAAACCCACTCCGAACATTCTAAATGGCTGTGATTGTGTGTGTGTGTGTTTGTGTGTGTGTGTGTGTGTGTGTGTGTGTGTGGAAAAAGGACACGAATTAGAAAACATCCAGAGTTTCTGCAAGGGTAGGTGTGTGAATGTGAGTGTGTGTGTGTGTGTGTGTGGAAAAAGGACACGAATCAGAAGACATCCAGAGCTTCTGCAAGGTTATGTGTGTAAATGTGAGTGTGTGTGGGTGTGTGTGTGTGTCAAAAGAACACGAAGTCAGAAGCCCTCCAGAGATTCTGCAAGAGTGTGAGTGTGTGGTGTGTGTGTTAAAGGACATGACGTCAGAAGCCTTCCAGAGATTCTTCAAGGTGTGTGTATGTATGTGTCCGTGTGTTAAAAGGACATGAATTCAAACCCATTCCGAAGATTCTGCATGGGTGTGATTGTGTGTGTGTGTGTGTGTGTGCGGAAAAAGGACACGAATCAGAAAACATCCAGAGTATCTGCAAGTGTATGTGTGTGAATGAGAGTGTGTGTGTGTAAAAAGGACACGAAGTCAGAAGCCCTGCATATATTAGGCAAGTATGTGTGTGTGTAAAAAGAATACTACGTCAGAAGCCCTCTAGAGATTCTGCAAGAGTGTGAGTGTGTGGTGTGTGTGTTAAAAGGACACGAAGTCAGAAGCCTTCCAGAGATTGTGCAAGGGTGCGTGTATGTGTGTGTATGTAAAAAGACAGGAAGTCAGAAGCTCTCTAGGGATTCTGCAAATATCTGAGTCTGTGTGTGCGTGTGTGTGTATAAAAATGACAAGAAGTCAGAAAATTCCAGAGATTCTGCAAAAGTGTGTGTGTGTGTGTGTGTGTGTGTGTGTGTAGGTAAAAAGGACACGATATTAGAAGCCCTCCAAAGATTCTCCAAGGGTGTGCTTGTGTGTGGGTGTGTATGTAAAAATGACCCGAACGAGAAGCCCACCAGAGATTCTTCAATGGTATCAGTGTGAGTGTGTATGTGTAAAAAGGACCCGATTCAGAAGCCCTCTAGAGATTCTGTAAGGGTATGAATTTGAGTGTTTGTGTGTGTGTAAAGACACGAATTCAAGCGATACAGAGATTCTTTAGGGGTGTGTATGTGTGAGTGTGTAAAAAGGACAAGAAGTCATAAGCCCTCTAGAGATTTTTCAACGGTGTGTGTGGGTGAGAGATTTTAAAAAGACCAAAGTTCAGAAGTTCTCCAGATTTTGTGCCAGGGTGTGTGTGTGTGTATGCCAGTGTGTCTAAAAAGGACACGAAATCAGAAGTCCTCCAGAGATTCTGCAAGGGTGCATGCATGTGTGTATGTGTCTGTGTGAGTGTGTAAAAGGATATGAAGTCAGAAGCCCTCCAGACGTTACGTAAGGGTGTGTATGTGTGAGTCTGTAAAAAGGACACGACATCAGAATCCCTCCTGAGATTCTGCAATGGTGTGAATGAATGTGTATATGAAAAAAGGACTTGAAATCAGAAGCCCAGTAGAGATTCAACAAGGGTGTGAGTGTGTGTCTGTGTGTGTGTGTGTAAAAAGGACACGAAGTCAGAAGACCTCCAGATGGACTTCAAGGGTGTGTGTGTGTGGGTGGTTGGGTGTAAAAAGTACACCACATCAGAATCCTTCCGGAGATTCTGCAATGGTGTGAATGTATGTGTATTATTAAAAAGGACTTGAAATCAGAAGTCCTGTAGAGATTCGGCAATGGTGTGAGTGTCTGTGTCTGTGTGTGTGTAAAATGGACATGAATTTAGAAGCCCTCCGGAGATTCAGCAAGGTTATGAGTGTGAGTGTGCGTGTGTGAGTGTGTAAAAATGAGACAAAGTCAGAAGTCCTGCAGAGAATCTGCAAGGGTTTGAGTGTGTGAGTGTCTAAGAAGGACACGAAAAGAAGCCCTCCAGAGATTCTGCAAGGGTGTGTGTATGTGTGTGCGCGTGTGTAAAAATGACATGAATTCAAACCCCCTCCAAAGATTCTACATGGGTGTGATTTTGTGTGTGTTTGTATGTATGTGTGTGTGGAAAAAGGACACGAATCAGAAGACATCCAGAGCTTCTGCAAGGGTATGTGTGTAAATGTGAGTGTGTGTGTGTGTGTGTGTATAAAAAGAACACTACGTCAGAAGCTCTCCAGAGATTCTGCAAGAGTTTGAGTGTGTGGTGTGTGTATTAAAAGGACACGATATCAGAAGCCTTCCAGAGATTCTGCAAGGGTGTGTGTATGTGTGTGTGCATGTGTAAAAAGACATGAATTCAAACCCACTCCGAAGATTCTGCATGGGGGGATTGTGTGTGTGTGTGTGTGTGTGTGTGTGTGAGTGCAGAAAAAGTACACGAATCAGAAAACATCCAGAGTTTCTACAAGGGTATGTGTGTGAATGTGAGTGTGTGTGTGTCTGTGTGTGTGTAAAATGGACACGAAGTCAGGAGCCCTGCATATAATATGCAAGGATGTGTGTGTGTAAAAAGAATACTACGTCAGAAGCCCTCCAGAGATTCTGCAAGAGTGTGAGTGTGTGGTGTGTGTGTTAAAAGGACACGACGTCAGAAGCCTTCCAGAGATTGTGCAAGGGTGCGTGTATATGTGTGCATTTGTGTAAAAAGAGAGGAAATCAGAAGTCCTCTAGGGATTTTGCAAATATCTGAGTGTGTGTGTGTGTGTGTGTGTGTGTGTGTATAAAAATTACAAGATTTCAGAAACTTCCAGAGATTCTGCAAAGGTGTGTGTGTGTGTGTGTAGGTAAAAAGGACACGATGTTAGAAGCTCTCCAGGCATTCTCCAAGGGTGTGCTTGTGTGTGGGTGTGTATGTAAAAATGACCCGAACGAGAAGCCCACCAGAGATTCTTCAATGGTATCAGTGTCAGTGTGTATGTGTTAAAAGGACACGAAGTCAGAACCCCTCTAGAGATTCTGTAAGGGTATGGATTGGAGTGTTTGTGTGTGTGTGTGTGTGTGTGTGTGTAAAGACACGAATTCAAAAGATACAGAGATTCTTTAGGGGTGTGTATGTGTGAGTGTGTAAAAAGGACAAGAAGTCATAAGCCCTCTAGAGATTCTTCAACGGTGAGTGCGGGTGAGAGATTTTAAAAAGAACAAAGATCAGAAGTTGTCAATAGATTCTGCCAGGTGTGTGTGTGTATGCCTGTGTCTAAAAAGAACACGAAATCAGAAGTCCTCCAGAGATTCTGCAAGGGTGTGTGTGTGTGGGTGTGTGTAAAAAGGACATGACATCAGAATCCCTCCAGAGATTCTCCAATGGTGTGAATGTATGTGTATAATTAAAAAGGACTTGAAATCAGAAGCCCGGTAGAGATTTGGCAAGGGTGTGAGTGTGTGTGTGTCTGTGTGTGTGTAACAAGGACACGAATACAGAAGCCCTCCAGATGTTCTGCAAGGGTGTGTGTATGTGTGTCTGCATGTGTAAAAGGACATGAATTCAACCCCCCTCCAAAGATTCTACATGGGTGTGATTTTGTGTGTGTGTGTGTGTGTGGAAAAGGACAAGAATCAGAAGACATCAAGAGCTTCTGCAAGGGTATGTGTGTGAATGTGAGTGTGTGTGTGTGTGTGTGTGTGTGTGTAAAAAGGACACGAAGTCAGAAGCCCTCCAGATATTCTGCACGGGTGTGTGTGCTTGTGGGTGGGTGGGTGTAAAAGGTACACGACATCAAATCCCTTCAGAGATTCTGCAATGGTGTGAATAAATGTGTATATATAAAAGGACTTGAAATCAGAAGCCCTATAGAGATTCGGCAAGGGTGTGAGTGTCTGTGTGTGTGTGTGTATGTGTAAAAAGGAGACAAAGTCAGAAGTCCTGCAGAGAATCTGCAAGTGTATGAGTGTGTGAGTGTCTAAGAAGGACACGAACAGAAGCCCTCCAGAGGTTATGCAAGGGTGTGTATGTATGTGTGCGTGTGTTAAAAGGACATGAATTCAAACCCACTCCGAAGATTCTGCATGGGTGTGATTGTGTGTGTGTGTGTGTGTGCGTAAAAAGGACACGAATCAGAAAACATCCAGAGTTTCTGCAAGGGTATGTGTGTGAATGTGAGTGTGTGTTTGTGTGTAAAAATGACACGAAGTCAGAAGCCCTGCATATATTAGGCAAGGATGTGTGTGTGTAAAAAGAATACTACGTCAGAAGCCCTCCAGAGATTCTGCAAGAGTGTGAGTGTGTGGTGTGTGTGTTAAAAGGACACGACGTCAGAAGCCTTCAAGAGATTGTGCAAGGGTGCGTGTATATGTGTGCATTTGTGTAAAAAGAGAGGAAATCAGAAGTCCTCTAGGGATTTTGCAAATATCTGAGTGTGTGTGTGTGTGTGTGTGTGTGTATGTAAAAAGACAGGAAGTCAGAAGCTCTCTAGGGATTCTGCAAATATCTGAGTGTGTGTGTGTGTATAAAAATGACAAGAAGTCAGAAACTTCCAGAGATTCTGCAAAGGTGTGTGTGTGTGTGTGTGTGTGTAGGTAAAAAGGACACGATGTTAGAAGCCCTCCAGAGATTCTCCAAGGGTGTGCTTGTGTGTGGGTGTGTATGTAAAAATGACCCGAACGAGAAGCCCACCAGAGATTCTTCAATGGTATCAGTGTGAGTGTGTATGTGTAAAAAGGACACGAAATCAGATGCCCTCTAGAGATTATGTAAGGGTGAATTTGAGTGTTTGTGTGTGTGTGTGTGTGTGTAAAGACACGAATTCAAGCGATACAGAGATTCTTTAGGGGTGTGTATGTGTGAGTGTGTAAAAAGGACAAGAAGTCATAAGCCCTCTAGAGATTTTTCAACGGTGTGTGTGGGTGAGAGATTTTAAAAAGACCAAAGTTCAGAAGTTCTCCAGATGTTGTGCCAGGGTGTGTGTGTGTATGCCTGTGTGTCTAAAAAGGATACGAAATCAGAAGTCCTCCAGAGATTCTGCAAAGGTGCATACATGTGTGTATGTGTCTGTGTGAGTGTGTAAAAGGATATGAAGTCAGAAGCCCTCCAGATGTTACGTAAGGGTGTGTATGTGTGAGTCTGTAAAAAGGACACGACATCAGAATCCCTCCTGAGATTCTGCAATGGTGTGAATGAATGTGTATATGAAAAAAGGACTTGAAATCAGAAGCCCTGTAGAGTCAACAAGCGTGTGAGTGTATGTCTGTGTGTGTTTGTGTGTGTGTGTGTAAAAAGGACACGAAGTCAGAAACCCTCCATATGGTCTGCAAGGCTGTGTGTGTGTGGGTGGGTGGGTGTAAAAAGTACACCAAATCAGATCCCTCCAGAGGTTGTGCATTGGTGTGAATGCATGTGTATATGTAAAAAGGACTTGAAATCAGAAGTCCTGTAGAGATTCAGTAAGGGTGTGTCTCTGTGTGTGTGCGTGTGTGTGTTTGTAAAAAGCACATGAATTCAGAAGCCCTCCAGAGATTCGGCAAGGTTATGAGTGTGAGTGTGCGTGTGTGAGTGTGTGTGTGTAAAAATGAGACAAAGTCAGAAGTCCTGCAGAGAATCTGCAAGGGTTTGAGTGTGTGAGTGTATAAGAAGGACACGAACAAAAGCCCTCCAGAGATTCTGCAAGGGTGTGTGTATGTGTGTGTGCGTGTGTAAAAAGGACATGAATTCAAACCCACTGCGAAAATTCTACATGGGTGTGATTTTGTGTGTGGTTGTGTGTATGTGTGTGTGGAAAAAGGACACGAATCAGAAGACATCCAGAGGTTTTGCAAGGGTATGTGTGGAAACGTGAGTGTGTGTGGGTGTGTGTGTGTCAGAAGAACACGAAGTCAGAAGCCCTCCAGAGATTCTGCAAGAGTGTGAGTGTGTGGTGTGTGTGTTAAAAGGACATGACGTCAGAAGCCTTCCAGAGATTCTGCAAGGTGTGTGTATGTATGTGTGCTTGTGTTAAAAGGACATGAATTGAAACCCACTCCAAAGATTCTGCATGGCTGTGATTGTGTGTGTGTGTGTGTGTGTGTGGAAAAAGGACACGAATCAGAAAACATCCAGAGTTTCTGCAAGGGTTTGTGTGTGAATGTGAGTGTGTGTGTGTGCAAAAAGGACACGAAGTCAGAAATCCTGCATATATTAGGCAAGGATATGTGTGTGTAAAAAGAATACTACATCAGAAGCCCTCCAGAGATTCTGCAAGAGGGTGAGTGTGTGGTGTGTGTATTAAAAGGACACGACGTCAGAAGCCTTCCAGAGATTGTGCAAGGGTGCGTGTATGTCTGTGTATGTAAAAAGACAGGAAGTCAGAAGCTCTCTAGGGATTCTGCAAATATCTGAGTGTGTGTGTGTGTGTTTATAAAAATGACAAGAAGTCAGAAACTTCCAGTGATTCTGCAAAGGTGTGTGTGTGTGTGCAGGTAAAAAGGACACGATGTTAGAAGCCCTCCAGAGATTCTCCAATGGTGTGTTTGTGTGTGGGTGTGTATGTAAAAATGACCCGAACGAGAAGCCCACCAGAGATTCTTGAATGGTATCAGTGTGAGTGTGTATGTGTAAAAAGGACACGATGTCAGATGCCCTCTAGAGATTCTGTAAGGGTATGAATTTGAGTGTTTGTGTTTGTGTGTGTGTGTGTGTGTTTGTGTGTAAAGACACGAATTCAAGCGATACAGAGATTCTTTAGGGGTGTGTAAGTGTGAGTGTGTAAAAAGGACAAGAAGTCATAAGCCCTCTAGAGATTTTTCAACGGTGTGTGTGGGTGAGAGATTTTTAAAAGACCAAAGTTCACAAGTTCTCCAGATGTTGTGCCAGGGTGTGTTTGTGTCTGCCTGTGTGTCTAAAAAGGACACGAAATCAGAAGTCCTCCAGAGATTCTGCAAGGGTGCATGCATGTGTGTATGTGTCTGTGTGAGTGTGTAAAAGGATATGAAGTCAGAAGCCCTCCAGATGTTACGTAAGGGTGTGTATGTGTGAGTCTGTAAAAAGGACACGACATCAGAATCCCTCCTGAGATTCTGCAATGGTGTGAATGAATGTGTATATGAAAAAAGGACTTGAAATCAGAAGCCCTGTAGAGATTCAACAAGGGTGTGTCTGTGTGTGTGTGTGTGCGTGTGTGTGTGTGTGTAAAAAGGACAAGAAGTCAGAAACCCTCCAGATGGTCTGCAAGGGTGTGTGTGTGTGTGTGGGTGGGTGTAAAAAGTACACCAAATCAGAATCCCTCCAGAGATTGTGAAATGGTGTGAATGCATGTGTATATGTAAAAAGGACTTGAAATCAGAAGTCCTGTAGAGATTCGGCAAGGGTGTGAGTGTCTCCGTGTGTGTGCGTGTGTGTGTTTGTAAAAAGGACATGAATTCAGAAGCCCTCCAGAGATTCGGCAAGGTTATGAGTGTGCGTGTATGAGTGTGTGTGTGTAAAAATGAGACAAAGTCAGAAGTCCTGCAGAGAATCTGCAACGGTTTGAGTGGGTGAGTGTCTAAGAAGGACACGAACAGAAGCCCTCCAGAGATTCTGCAAGGGTGTGTGTATGTGTGTGTGCGTGTGTAAAAAGGACATGAATTCAAACTCACTCCAAAGATTCTACATGGGTGTGATTTTGTGTGTGTTTGTGTGTATGTGTGTGTGGAAAAGGACACGAATCAGAAGACATCCAGAGCTTCTGCAAGGGTATGTGTGTAAATGTGAATGTGTGTGGGTGTGTGTGTGTCAGAAGAACACGAAGTCAGAAGCCCTCCAGAGATTCTGCAAGAGTGTGAGTGTGTGGTGTGTGTGTTAAAAGGACATGGCATCAGAAGCCTTCCAGAGATTCTGCAAGGTGTGTGTATGTATGTGTGCGTGTGTTAAAAGGACATGAATTCAAACCCACTGCGAAGATTCTACATGGGTGTGATTTTGTGTGTGTTTGTGTGTATGTGTGTGTGGAAAAAGGACACGAATCAGAAGACATCCAGAGGTTTTGCAAGGGTATGTTTGTGAATGTGAGTGTGTGTGGGTGTGTGTGTGTCAAAAGAACACGAAGTCAGAAGCCCTCCAGAGATTCTGCAAGAGTGTGAGTTTGTGGTGTGTGTGTTAAAAGGACATGATGTCAGAAGCCTTCCAGAGATTCTGCAAGGTGTGTGTATGTATGTGTGCTTGTGTTAAAAGGACATGAATTGAAAACCACTCCGAAGATTCTGCATGGGTGTGATTGTGTGTGTGTGTGTGTGTGTGTGGAAGAAGGACACGAATCAGAAAACATCCAGAGTTTCTGCAAGGGTATGTGTGTGAATGTGAGTGTGTGTGTGTGTGCAAAAAGGACACGAAGTCAGAAGACCTGCATATATAAGGCAAGGATGTGTGTGTGTAAAAAGAATACTACATCAGAATCCCTCCAGAGATTTTGCAAGAGGGTGAGTGTGTGGTGTGTGAGTTAAAAGGACACGACGTCAGAAGCCTTCCAGAGATTGTGCAAGGGTGCGTGTATGTCTGTGTATGTAAAAAGACAGGAAGTAAGAAGCTCTCTAGGGATTCTGCAAATATCTGAGTGTGTGTGTGTGTATAAAAATGACAAGAAGTCAGAAACTTCCAGAGATTCTGCAAAGGTGTGTGTGTGTGTGCGGGTAAAAAGGACACGATGTTAGAAGCCCTCCAGAGATTCTCCAAGATTGTTCTTGTGTGTGGGTGTGTATGTAAAAATGACCCGAAAGAGAAGCCCACCAGAGATTCTTGAATGGTATCAGTGTGAGTGTGTATGTGTAAAAAGGACATGAAGTCAGAAGCCCTCTAGAGATTCCGTAAGGGTATGAATTTGAGTGTTGTGTGTGTGTGTGTGTGTGTGTGTGTGTGTGTGTGTGTGTGTGTGTGTAAAGACACGAATTCAAGCGATACAGAGATTCTTTAGGGGTGTGTATGCGTGAGTGTGTAAAAAGGACAAGAAGTCATAAGCCCTTTAGAGATTTTTCAACGGTATGTGTGGGTGAGAGATTTTAAAAAGACCAAAGTTCAGAAGTTCTCCAGATGTTGTGCCAAGGTGTGTGTGTGTGTATGCCTGTGTGTCTAAAAAGGACACGAAATCAGAAGTCCTCCAGAGATTCTGCAACGGTGCATGCATGTGTGTATGTGTCTGTGTGAGTGTGTAAAAGGATATGAAGTCAGAAGCCCTCCAGATGTTACGTAAGGGTGTGTATGTGTGAGTCTGTAAAAAGGACACGACATCAGAATCACTCTTGAGATTCTGCAATGGTGGGAATGAATGTGTATATGAAAAAAGGACTTGAAATCAGAAGCCCTGTAGAGATTCAACAAGGGTGTGAGTGTGTGTCTGTGTGTGTGTGTGTGTGTAAAAAGGACACAAAATCAGAAGCCCTCCAGATGGTCTGCAAGGGTGTGTGTGTGTGTGTGGGTGGGTGTAAAAAGTACACCACATCAGAATCCCTCCGGAGATTCTGCAATGGTGTGAATGTATGTGTATTATTAAAAAGGACTTGAAATCAGAAGTCCTGTAGAGATTCGGCAAGGGTGTGAGTGTCTCTGTGTGTGTGTGTGTGTGTGTTTGTAAAAAGGACATGAATTCAGAAGCCCTCCCGAGATTCGGCAAGGTTATGAGTGTGAGTGTGCGTGTGTGAGTGTAAAAAGGATACAAAGTCTGAAGTCCTGCAGAGAATCTGCAAGGGTTTGAGTGGGTGAGTGTCTAAGAAGGACACGAACAGAAGCCCTCCAGAGATTCTGCAAGGGTGTGTGTATGTATGTGTGCGTGTGTAAAAAGGACATGAATTCAAACCCACTCCAAAGATTCTACATGGGTGTGATTTTGTGTGTGTTTGTGTGTATGTGTGTGTGGAAAAAGGACACGAATCAAAAGACATCCAGAGGTTCTGCAAGGGTATGTTTGTGAATGTGAGTGTGTGTGGGTGTGTGTGTGTGTCAAAAGAACACGAAGTCAGAAGCCCTCCAGAGATTCTGCAAGAGTGTGAGTGTGTGGTGTGTGTGTTAAAAGGACATGACGTCAGAAGCCTTCCAGAGATTCTGCAAGGTGTGTGTATGTATGTGTGCGTGTGTTAAAAGGACATGAATTCAAACCCACTCCGAAGATTCTGCATAGGTGTGATTGTTTGTGTGTGTGTGTATGTGTGTGTGGAAAAAGGACACGAATCAGAAGACATCCAGAGGTTCTGCAAGGGTATGTGTGTGAATGTGAGTGTGTGTGTGTGTGTGTAAAAAGGACACGAAGTCAGAAAGCCTGCATATATTAGGCAAGGATGTGTGTGTGTAAAAAGAATACTACGTCAGAAGCCCCCTAGAGATTCTGCAAGAGTGTGAGTGTGTGGTGTGTGTGTTAAAAGGACATGACGTCAGAAGCCTTCCAGAGATTGTGCAAGGGTGCGTGTATGTATGTGTATGTAAAAAGACAGGAAGTCAGAAGCTCTCTAGGGATTCTGCAAATATCTGAGTGTGTGTGTGTATGTATAAAAATGACAAAAAGTCAGAAACTTCCAGAGATTCTGCAAAGGTGTGTGTGTGTGTGTAAGTAAAAAGGACACGATGTTAGAAGCCCTCCAGAGATTCTCCAAGGGTGTGCTTGTGTGTGGGTGTGTATGTAAAATGACCCGAATGAGAAGCCCACCAGAGATTCTTCAATGGTATCAGTGTGAGTGTGTATGTGTAAAAAGGACCCGAATTCAGAAGCCCTCTAGAGATTCTGTAAGGGTATGAATTTGAGTGTTTGTGTGTGTGTAAAGACACGAATTCAAGCGATACAGAGATTCTTTAGGGGTGTGTATGTGTGAGTGTGTAAAAAGGACAAGAAGTCATAAGCCTTCTAGAGATTTTTCAACGGTGTGTGTGGGTGAGAGATTTTAAAAAGACCAAAGTTCAGAAGTTCTCCAGATGTTGTGCCAGGGTGTGTGTGTGTGTATGCCTGTGTGTCTAAAAAGGACACGAAATCAGAAGTCCTCCAGAGATTCTGCAAGGGTGCATGCATGTGTGTATGTGTCTGTGTGAGTGTGTAAAAGGATATGAAGTCAGAAGCCCTTCAGATGTTACGTAAGGGTGTGTATGTGTGAGTCTGTAAAAAGGACACAACATCAGAATCCCTCCTGAGATTCTGCAATGGTGTGAATGAATGTGTACATGAAAAAAGGACTTGAAATCAGAAGCCCTGTAGAGATTCAACAAGAGTGTGAGTGTGTGTCTGTGTGTGTGTGTGTGTAAAAAGGACATGAAGTCAGAAACCCTCCAGATGGTCTGCAAGGGTGTGTGGGTGTGGGTGGGTGGGTTTAAAAAGTACACCACATCAGAATCCCTCCAGAGATTCTGCAATGGTGTGTGTATGTGTGTGTGCGTGTGTAAAAAGGACATGAATTCAAACCCACTCCGAACATTCTACATGGCTGTGATTGTGTGTGTGTGTGTGTTTGTGTGTGTGTTTGTGTGTGTGTGTGGAAAAAGGACACGAATTAGAAAACATCCAGAGTTTCTGCAAGGGTATGTGTGTGAATGTGAGTGTGTGTGTGTGTGTGTGGAAAAAGGACACGAATCAGAAGACATCCAGAGCTTCTGCAAGAGTGTCAGTGTGTGGTGTGTGTGTTTAAAGGACATGGCGTCAGAAGCCTTCCAGAGATTCTGCAAGGTGTTTGTATGTTTGTGTGCGTGTGTTAAAAGGACATGAATTCAAACCCACTCCGAAGATTCTACATGGGTGTGATTTTGTGTGTGTTTGTGTGTATGTGTGTTTGGAAAAAGGATACGAATCAGAAGACATCCAAAGGTTCTGCAAGGGTATGTTTGTGAATGTGAGTGTGTGTGGGTGTGTGTGTGTGTCAAAACAACACGAAGTGAGAAGCCCTCCAGAGATTCTGCAAGAGTGTGAGTGTGTGGTGTGTGTGTTAAAAGGACATGACGTCAGAAGCCTTTCAGAGATTCTGCAAGGTGTGTGTATGAATGAGTGCGTGTGTTAAAAGGACATGAATTCAAACCCACTCCGAAGATTCTGCATAGGTGTGATTGTGTGTGTGTGTGTGTTTGCGTGTATGTGTGTGTGGAAAAAGGACACGAATCAGAAGACATCCAGAGGTTCTGCAAGGGTATGTGTGTGAATGTGAGTGTGTGTGTGTGTGTGTGTGTGTGTAAAAAAGACACGAAGTCAGAAAGCCTGCATATATTAGGCAAGGATGTGTGTGTGTAAAAAGTATACTACGTCAGAAGCCCCCTAGAGATTCTGCAAGAGTGTGAGTGTGTGGTGTGTGTGTTACAAGGACACGAAGTCAGAAGCCTTCCAGACATTGTGCAAGGGTGTGTATGTGTGAGTCTGTAAAAAGGACACGACATCAGAATCCCTCCTGAGATTCTGCAATGGTGTGAATGAATGTGTATATGAAAAAGGGACTTGAAATCAGAAGCCCTGTAGAGATTCAACAAGCGTGTGAGTGTATGTCTGTGTGTGTTTGTGTGTGTGTGTGTAAAAAGGACACGAAGTCAGAAACCCTCCAGATGGTCTGCAAGGCTGTGTGTGTGTGTGTGGGTGGGTGTAAAAAGTACACCAAATCAGAATCCCTCCAGAGGATGTGCAATGGTTTGAATGAATGTGTAAATGTAAAAAGGACTTGAAATCAGAAGTCCTGTAGAGATTCAGCAAGGGTGTGAGTGTCTCTGTGTGTGTGCGTGTGTGTGTTTGTAAAAAGCACATGAATTCAGAAGCCCTCCAGATATTCGGCAAGGTTTTGAGTGTGAGTGTGCGTGTGTGTCTGTGTGTGTGTAAAAATGAGACAAAGTCAGAAGTCCTGCAGAGAATCTGCAAGGGTTTGAGTGTGTGAGTGTCTAAGAAGGACACGAACAGAAGCCCTCCAGAGATTCTGCAAGGGTGTGTGCATGTGTGTGTGCGTGTGTAAAAAGGACATGAATTCAAATCCACTGCGAAGATTCTACATGGGTGTGATTTTGTGTGTGGTTGTGTGTATGTGTTTGTGGAAAAAGGACACGAATCAGAAGACATCCAGAGGTTTTGCAAGGGTATGTGTGGAAATGTGAGTGTGTGTGGGTGTGTGTGTGTGTCAAAAGAACACGAAGTCAGAAGCCCTCCAGAGATTCTGCAAGAGTGTGAGTGTGTGGTGTGTGTTAAAAGGACATGACGTCAGAAGCCTTCCAGAGATTCTGCAAGGTGTTTGTATGTTTGTGTGCGTGTGTTAAAAGGACATGAATTCAAACCCACTCCGAAGATTCTACATGGGTGTGATTTTGTGTGTGTTTGTGTGTATGTGTGTTTGGAAAAAGGATACGAATCAGAAGACATCCAAAGGTTCTGCAAGGGTATGTTTGTGAATGTGAGTGTGTGTGGGTGTGTGTGTGTGTCAAAACAACACGAAGTGAGAAGCCCTCCAGAGATTCTGCAAGAGTGTGAGTGTGTGGTGTGTGTGTTAAAAGGACATGACGTCAGAAGCCTTTCAGAGATTCTGCAAGGTGTGTGTATGAATGAGTGCGTGTGTTAAAAGGACATGAATTCAAACCCACTCCGAAGATTCTGCATAGGTGTGATTGTGTGTGTGTGTGTGTTTGCGTGTATGTGTGTGTGGAAAAAGGACACGAATCAGAAGACATCCAGAGGTTCTGCAAGGGTATGTGTGTGAATGTGAGTGTGTGTGTGTGTGTGTGTGTGTGTAAAAAAGACACGAAGTCAGAAAGCCTGCATATATTAGGCAAGGATGTGTGTGTGTAAAAAGTATACTACGTCAGAAGCCCCCTAGAGATTCTGCAAGAGTGTGAGTGTGTGGTGTGTGTGTTACAAGGACACGAAGTCAGAAGCCTTCCAGACATTGTGCAAGGGTGTGTATGTGTGAGTCTGTAAAAAGGACACGACATCAGAATCCCTCCTGAGATTCTGCAATGGTGTGAATGAATGTGTATATGAAAAAGGGACTTGAAATCAGAAGCCCTGTAGAGATTCAACAAGCGTGTGAGTGTATGTCTGTGTGTGTTTGTGTGTGTGTGTGTAAAAAGGACACGAAGTCAGAAACCCTCCAGATGGTCTGCAAGGCTGTGTGTGTGTGTGTGGGTGGGTGTAAAAAGTACACCAAATCAGAATCCCTCCAGAGGTTGTGCAATGGTTTGAATGCATGTGTAAATGTAAAAAGGACTTGAAATCAGAAGTCCTGTAGAGATTCAGCAAGGGTGTGAGTGTCTCTGTGTGTGTGCGTGTGTGTGTTTGTAAAAAGCACATGAATTCAGAAGCCCTCC
Source organism: Tenrec ecaudatus (assembly GCF_050624435.1). Taxonomy (NCBI): domain Eukaryota; kingdom Metazoa; phylum Chordata; class Mammalia; order Afrosoricida; family Tenrecidae; genus Tenrec; species Tenrec ecaudatus. The sequence goes on from NC_134531.1 coordinate 244,010,674, forward strand.
AGATATTCGGCAAGGTTTTGAGTGTGAGTGTGCGTGTGTGTCTGTGTGTGTGTAAAAATGAGACAAAGTCAGAAGTCCTGCAGAGAATCTGCAAGGGTTTGAGTGTGTGAGTGTCTAAGAAGGACACGAACAGAAGCCCTCCAGAGATTCTGCAAGGGTGTGTGCATGTGTGTGTGCGTGTGTAAAAAGGACATGAATTCAAATCCACTGCGAAGATTCTACATGGGTGTGATTTTGTGTGTGGTTGTGTGTATGTGTTTGTGGAAAAAGGACACGAATCAGAAGACATCCAGAGGTTTTGCAAGGGTATGTGTGGAAATGTGAGTGTGTGTGGGTGTGTGTGTGTGTCAAAAGAACACGAAGTCAGAAGCCCTCCAGAGATTCTGCAAGAGTGTGAGTGTGTGGTGTGTGTTAAAAGGACATGACGTCAGAAGCCTTCCAGAGATTCTGCAAGGTGTTTGTATGTTTGTGTGCGTGTGTTAAAAGGACATGAATTCAAACCCACTCCGAAGATTCTACATGGGTGTGATTTTGTGTGTGTTTGTGTGTATGTGTGTTTGGAAAAAGGATACGAATCAGAAGACATCCAAAGGTTCTGCAAGGGTATGTTTGTGAATGTGAGTGTGTGTGGGTGTGTGTGTGTGTCAAAACAACACGAAGTGAGAAGCCCTCCAGAGATTCTGCAAGAGTGTGAGTGTGTGGTGTGTGTGTTAAAAGGACATGACGTCAGAAGCCTTTCAGAGATTCTGCAAGGTGTGTGTATGAATGAGTGCGTGTGTTAAAAGGACATGAATTCAAACCCACTCCGAAGATTCTGCATAGGTGTGATTGTGTGTGTGTGTGTGTTTGCGTGTATGTGTGTGTGGAAAAAGGACACGAATCAGAAGACATCCAGAGGTTCTGCAAGGGTATGTGTGTGAATGTGAGTGTGTGTGTGTGTGTGTGTGTGTGTAAAAAAGACACGAAGTCAGAAAGCCTGCATATATTAGGCAAGGATGTGTGTGTGTAAAAAGTATACTACGTCAGAAGCCCCCTAGAGATTCTGCAAGAGTGTGAGTGTGTGGTGTGTGTGTTACAAGGACACGAAGTCAGAAGCCTTCCAGACATTGTGCAAGGGTGTGTATGTGTGAGTCTGTAAAAAGGACACGACATCAGAATCCCTCCTGAGATTCTGCAATGGTGTGAATGAATGTGTATATGAAAAAGGGACTTGAAATCAGAAGCCCTGTAGAGATTCAACAAGCGTGTGAGTGTATGTCTGTGTGTGTTTGTGTGTGTGTGTGTAAAAAGGACACGAAGTCAGAAACCCTCCAGATGGTCTGCAAGGCTGTGTGTGTGTGTGTGGGTGGGTGTAAAAAGTACACCAAATCAGAATCCCTCCAGAGGTTGTGCAATGGTTTGAATGCATGTGTAAATGTAAAAAGGACTTGAAATCAGAAGTCCTGTAGAGATTCAGCAAGGGTGTGAGTGTCTCTGTGTGTGTGCGTGTGTGTGTTTGTAAAAAGCACATGAATTCAGAAGCCCTCCAGATATTCGGCAAGGTTTTGAGTGTGAGTGTGCGTGTGTGTCTGTGTGTGTGTAAAAATGAGACAAAGTCAGAAGTCCTGCAGAGAATCTGCAAGGGTTTGAGTGTGTGAGTGTCTAAGAAGGACACGAACAGAAGCCCTCCAGAGATTCTGCAAGGGTGTGTGCATGTGTGTGTGCGTGTGTAAAAAGGACATGAATTCAAATCCACTGCGAAGATTCTACATGGGTGTGATTTTGTGTGTGGTTGTGTGTATGTGTTTGTGGAAAAAGGACACGAATCAGAAGACATCCAGAGGTTTTGCAAGGGTATGTGTGGAAATGGGAGTGTGTGTGGGTGTGTGTGTGTGTCAAAAGAACACGAAGTCAGAAGCCCTCTAGAGATTCTGCAAGAGTGTGAGTGTGTGGTGTGTGTTAAAAGGACATGACGTCAGAAGCCTTCCAGATATTCTGCAAGGAGTGTGTATGTATGTGTGCTTGTGTTAAAAGGACATGAATTGAAACCCACTCCAAAGATTCTGCATGGGTGTGATTGTGTGTGTGTGTGTGTATGTGTGTGTGTGGAAAAAGGACACGAATCAGAAAACATCCAGAGTTTCTGCAAGGGTATGTGTGTGAATGTGAGTGTGTGTGTGTGTGCAAAAAGGACACGAAGTCAGAAATCCTGCATATATTAGGCAAGGATATGTGTGTGTAAAAAGAATACTACATCAGAAGCCCTCCAGAGATTCTGCAAGAGGGTGAGTGTGTGGTGTGTGTATTAAAAGGACACGACGTCAGAAGCCTTCCAGAGATTGTGCAAGGGTGCGTGTATGTCTGTGTATGTAAAAAGACAGGAAGTCAGAAGCTCTCTAGGGATTCTGCAAATATCTGAGTGTGTGTGTGTGTGTTTATAAAAATGACAAGAAGTCAGAAACTTCCAGTGATTCTGCAAAGGTGTGTGTGTGTGTGCAGGTAAAAAGGACACGATGTTAGAAGCCCTCCAGAGATTCTCCAAGGGTGTGCTTGTGTGTGGGTGTGTATGTAAAAATGACCCGAACGAGAAGCTCACCAGAGATTCTTGAATAGTATCAGTGTGAGTGTGTATGTGTAAAAAGGACACGAAGTCAGATGCCCTCTAGAGATTCTGTAAGGGTATGAATTTGAGTGTTTGTGTGTGTGTAAAGACACGAATTCAAGCGATACAGAGATTCTTCAGGGGTGTGTATGTGTGAGTGTGTAAAAAGGACAAGAAGTCATAAGCCCTTTAGAGATTTTTCAACGGTGTGTGTGGGTGAGAGATTTTAAAAAGACCAAAGTTCAGAAGTTCTCCAGATGTTGTGCCAGGGTGTGTGTGTGTGTATGCCTGTGTGTCTAAAAAAGACACGAAATCAGAAGTCCTCCAGAGATTCTGCAAGGGTGCATGCATGTGTGTATGTGTCTGTGTGAGTGTGTAAAAGGATATGAAGTCAGAAGCCCTCCAGATGTTACGTAAGGGTGTGTATGTGTGAGTCTGTAAAAAGGACACGACATCAGAATCCCTCCTGAGATTCTGCAATCGTGTGAATGAATGTGTATATGAAAAAAAGACTTGAAATCAGAAGCCCTGTAGAGATTCAACAAGGGTGTGAGTGTGTGTCTGTGTGTGTTTGTGTGTGTAAAAAGGACACGAAGTCAGAAACCCTCCAGATGGTCTGCAAGGCTGTGTGTGTGGGGGTGGATGGGTGTAAAAAGTACTCCAAATCAGAATCCCTCCAGAGATTCTGCAATGGTGTGAATGTATGTGTATATGTGAAAAGGACTTGAAATCAGAAGTCCTGTAGAGATTCGGCAATGGTGTGAGTGTCTGTGTGTTTGTGTGTAAAAAGGACATGAATTCAGAAGCCCTCCAGTGATTCGTCAAGTTTATGAGTGTGAGTGTGCGTGTGTGAGTGTGTGTGTGTAAAAATGAGACAAAGTCAGAAGTCCTGCAAAGAATCTGCAAGGGTTTGAGTGTGTGAGTGTCTAAGAAGTACACGAAAAGAAGCCCTCCAGAGATTCTGCCAGGGTGTGTGTATGTGTGTGTGCGTGTGTAAAAAGGACATGAATTCAAAACCACTCCAAAGATTCTACATGGGTGTGATTTTGTGTGTGTTTGTGTGTATGTGTGTGTGGAAAAGGACACGAATCAGAAGACATCCAGAGCTTCTGCAAGGGTATGTGTGTAAATGTGAGTGTGTGTGTGTGTGTAAAAAGAACACTACGTCAGAAGCTCTCCAGAGATTCTGCAAGAGTTTGAGTGTGTGGTGTGTGTATTAAAAGGACACGATGTCAGAAGCCTTCCAGAGATTCTGCAAGGGTGTGTGTATGTGTGTGTGCGTGTGTTAAAAGATATGAATTCAAACCCACTCCGAAGATTCTGCATGGGTGGGATTGTGTGTGTGTGTGTGTGTAAAAAAGACACGAAGTCAGAAGCCCTGCATATATTATGCAAGGATGTGCGTGTGTAAAAAGAATACTATGTCAGAAGATCTCCAGAGATTCTGCAAGAGTGTGAGTGTGTGGTGTGTGTGTTAAAAGGACATGACGTCAGAAGCCTTCCAGAGATTGTGCAAGGGTGCGTGCATGTCTGTGTATGTAAAAAGGCAGGAATTCAGAAGCTCTCTAGGAATTCTGCAAATATCTGAGTGTGTGTGTGTGTGTATAAAAATGACAAGAAGTCAGAAAATTCCAGAGATTCTGCAAAGGTGTGTGGGTGTGTGTGTGTGTATAGGTAAAAAGGACACGATGTTAGAAGCCCCCCAGAGATTCTCCAAGGTGTGCTTGTGTATGAGTGTGTATGTAAAAATGACCCGAACGAGAAGCCCACCAGAGATTCTTGAATGGTATCAGTGTGAGTGTGTATGTGTAAAAAGAACACGAAGTCAGAAGCCCTGTAGAGATTCCGTAAGGGTATGAATTTGAGTGTTTGTGTGTGTGTGTGTGTGTGTAAAGACACGAATTCAAACGATACAGAGATTCTTTAGGGGTGTGTATGTGTGAGTGTGTAAAAAGGACAAGAAGTCATAAGCCCTCTAGAGATTTTTCAACGGTGTGTGTGGGTGAGAGATTTTAAAAAGACCAAAGTTCAGAAGTTCTCCAGATGTTGTGCCAGGGTGTGTTTGTGTCTGCCTGTGTGTCTAAAAAGGACACGAAATCAGAAGTCCTCCAGAGAATCTGCACGGGTGCATGCATGTGTGTATGTGTCTGTGTGAGTGTGTAAAAAGATATGAAGTCAGAAGCCCTCCAGATGTTACATAAGGGTGTGTATGTGTGAGTCTGTAAAAAGGACACGACATCAGAATCCCTCCTGAGATTCTGCAATGGTGTGAATGAATGTGTATATGAAAAAAGGACTTGAAATCAGAAGCCCTGTAGAGATTCAACAAGGTTGTGTCTGTGTGTGTGTGTGTGTGTGTAAAAAGGACACGAAGTCAGAAACCCTCCAGATGGTCTGCAAGGGTGTGTGTGTGTGGGTGGGTGGGTGTAAAAAGTACACCAAATCAGAATCCCTCCAGAGATTGTGCAATGGTGTGAATGCATGTGTATATGTAAAAAGGACTTGAAATCAGAAGTCCTGTAGAGATTCGGCACAGGTGTGAGTGTCTCCGTGTGTGTGTTTGTAAAAAGGAGATTAATTCAGAAGCCCTACAGAGATTCGGAAAGGTTATGAGTGTGAGTGTGCGTGTGTGAGTGTGTGTGTGTGTGTGTGTAAAAATGAGACAAAGTCAGAAGTCCTGCAGAGAATCTGCAAGGGTTTGAGTGGCTGAGTGTTTAAGAAGGACACGAACAGAAGCCTTCCAGAGATTCTGCAAGGGTGTGTGTATGTGTGTGTGCGTGTGTAAAAAGGACATGAATTCAAACTCACTCCAAAGATTCTACATGGGTGTGATTTTGTGTGTGTTTGTGTGTATGTGTGTGTGGAAAAGGACACGAATCAGAAGACGTCCAGAGCTTCTGCAAGGGTATGTGTGTAAATGTGAGTGTGTGTGTGGGTGTGTGTGTGTCAGAAGAACACGAAGTCAGAAGCCCTCAAGAGATTCTGCAAGAGTGTGAGTGTGTTGTGTGTGTGTTAAAAGGACATGGCATCAGAAGCCTTCCAGAGATTCTGCAAGGTGTGTGTATGTATGTGTGCGTGTGTTAAAAGGACATGAATTCAAACCCACTGCGAAGATTCTACATGGGTGTGATTTTGTGTGTGTTTGTGTGTATGTGTGTGTGGAAAAAGGACACGAATCAGAAGACATCCAGAGGTTTTGCAAGGGTATGTTTGTGAATGTGAGTGTGTGTGGGTGTGTGTGTGTCAAAAGAACACGAAGTCAGAAGCCCTCCAGAGATTTTGCAAGAGTGTGAGTGTGTGGTGTGTGTGTTAAAAGGACATGACGTCAGAAGACTTCCAGACATTCTGCAAGGTGTGTGTGTGTATGTATGTGTGCGTGTGTTAAAAGGACATGAATTCAAACCCACTCCGAAGATTCTGCATGGGTGTGATTGTGTGTGTGTGTAAAAAGGACACGAAGTCAGAAGCCCTGCATATATTAGGCAAGGTTGTGTGTGTGTAAAAAGAATACTACGTCAGAAGCCCTCCAGAGATTCTGCAAGAATGTGAGTGTGTGGTGTGTGTGTTAAAAGGACACGACGTCAGAAGCCTTCCAGAGATTGTGCAAGGGTGCGTGTATGTTTGTGTATGTAAAAAGGCAGGAATTCAGAAGCTCTCTAGGGATTCTGCAAATATCTGAGTGTGTGTGTGTGTATAAAAATGACAACAAGTCAGAAACTTCCAGAGATTCTGAAAAGGTGTGTGTGTGTGTGTGTGTGTGTGTGTGTGTGTGTGTAGGTAAAAAGGACACGATGTTAGAAGCCCCCCAGAGATTCTCCAAGGTTGTGCTTGTGTGTGAGTGTGTATGTAAAAATGACCCGAACGAGAAGCCCACCAGAGATTCTTGAATGGTATCAGGGTGAGTGTGTATGTGTAAAAAGAACACGAAGTCAGAAGCCCTGTAGAGATTCCGTAAGGGTATGAATTTGAGTGTTTGTGTGTGTGTGTGTGTGTAAAGACACGAATTCAAACGATACAGAGATTCTTTAGGGGTGTGTATGTGTGAGTGTGTAAAAAGGACAAGAAGTCATAAGCCCTCTAGAGATTTTTCAACGGTGTGTGTGGGTGAGAGATTTTTAAAAGACCAAAGTTCAGAAGTTCTCCAGATGTTGTGCCAGGGTGTGTTTGTGTCTGCCTGTGTGTCTAAAAAGGACACGAAATCAGAAGTCCTCCAGAGATTCTGCAAGGGTGCATGCATGTGTGTATGTATCTGTGTGAGTGTTTAAAAAGATATGAAGTCAGAAGCCCTCCAGATGTTACATAAGGGTGTGTATGTGTGAGTCTGTAAAAAGGACACGACATCAGAATCCCTCCTGAGATTCTGCAATGGTGTGAATGAATGTGTATATGAAAAAAGGACTTGAAATCAGAAGCCCTGTAGAGATTCAACAAGGTTGTGTCTGTGTGTGTGTGTGTGTATGTGTAAAAAGGACACGAAGTCAGAAACCCTCCAGATGGTCTGCAAGGGTGTGTGTGTGTGGGTGGGTGGGTGTAAAAAGTACACCAAATCAGAATCCCTCCAGAGATTGTGCAATGGTGTGAATGCATGTGTATATGTAAAAAGGACTTGAAATCAGAAGTCCTGTAGAGATTCGGCAAGGCTGTGGGTGTCTCCGTGTGTGTGCGTGTGTGTGTTTGTAAAAAGGACATGAATTCAGAAGCCCTCCAGAGATTCGGCAAGGTTATGAGTGTGAGTGTGCGTGTGTGAGTGTGTGTGTGTGTAAAAATGAGACAAAGTCAGAAGTCCTGCAGAGAATCTGCAAGGGTTTGAGTGGGTGAGTGTCTAAGAAGGACACGAACAGAAGCACTCCAGAGATTCTGCAAGGGTGTGTGTATGTGTGTGTGCGTGTGTAAAAAGGACATGAATTCAAACTCACTCCAAAGATTCTACATGGGTGTGATTTTGTGTGTGTTTGTGTGTATGTGTGTGTGGAAAAGGACACGAATCAGAAGACATCCAGAGCTTCTGCAAGGGTATGTGTGTAAATGTGAGTGTGTGTGGGTGTGTGTGTATCAGAAGAACACGAAGTCAGAAGCCCTCCAGAGATTCTGCAAGAGTGTGAGTGTGTGGTGTGTGTGTTAAAAGGACATGGCATCAGAAGCCTTCCAGAGATTCTGCAAGGTGTGTGTATGTATGTGTGCGTGTGTTAAAAGGACATGAATTCAAACCCACTCCGAAGATTCTGCATGGGTGTGATTGTGTGTGTGTGTAAAAAGGACACGAAGACAGGAGCCCTGCATATATTAGGCAAGGATGTGTGTGTGTAAAAAGAATACTACGTCAGAAGCCCTCCTGAGATTCTGCAAGAGTGTGAGTGTGTGGTGTGTGTGTTAAAAGGACACGACGTCAGAAGCCTTCCAGAGATTGTGCAAGGGTGCGTGTATGTTTGTGTATGTAAAAAGGCAGGAATTCAGAAGCTCTCTAGGGATTCTGCAAATATCTGAGTGTGTGTGTGTGTATAAAAATGACAAGAAGTCAGAAACTTCCAGAGATTCTGCAAAGGTGTGTGTGTGTGTGTGTGTAGGTAAAAAGGACACGATGTTAGAAGCCCCCCAGAGATTCTCCAAGGGTGTGCTTGTGTGTGAGTGTGTATGTAAAAATGACCCGAACGAGAAGCCCACCAGAGATTCTTGAATGGTATCAGGGTGAGTGTGTATGTGTAAAAAGAACACGAAGTCAGAAGCCCTGTAGAGATTCCGTAAGGGTATGAATTTGAGTGTTTGTGTGTGTGTGTGTGTGTAAAGACACGAATTCAAACGATACAGAGATTCTTTAGGGGTGTGTATGTGTGAGTGTGTAAAAAGGACAAGAAGTCATAAGCCCTCTAGAGATTTTTCAACGGTGTGTGTGGGTGAGAGATTTTTAAAAGACCAAAGTTCAGAAGTTCTCCAGATGTTGTGCCAAGGTGTGTGTGTGTGTATGCCTGTGTGTCTAAGAAGGACACGAAATCAGAAGTCCTTCAGAGATTCGGCAAGGGTGCATGCATGTGTGTATGTGTCTGTGTGAGTGTGTAAAAGGATATGAAGTCAGAACCCCTCCAGATGTTACATAAGGGTGTGTATGTGTGAGTCTGTAAAAAGGACACGACATCAGAATCCCTCCAGAGATACTGCAATGGTGTGAATGAATGTGTATATGAAAAAAGGACTTGAAATCAGAAGCCCTGTAGAGATTCAACAAGGGTGTGAGTGTGTGTCTGTGTGTGTGTGTGTCTGTGTGTAAAAAGGACACAAAATCAGAAGCCCTCCAGAGGGTCTGCAAGGGTGTGTGTGTGTGGGTGGGTGGGTGTAAAAAGTACACCACATCAGAATCCCTGCAGAGATTCTGCAATGGTGTGAATGTATGTGTATTATTAAAAAGGACTTGAAAACAGAAGTCCTGTAGAGATTCGGCAAGGGTGTGAGTGTCTCTGTGTGTGTGCGTGTGTGTGTTTGTAAAAAGGACATGAATTCAAAAGCCCTCCAGAGATTCGGCAAGGTTATGAGTGTGAGTGTGCGTGTGTGAGTGTGTGTGTGTGTAAAAATGAGACAAACTCAGAAGTCCTGCAGAGAATCTGCAAGGGTTTGAGTGGGTGAGTGTCTAAGAAGGACACGAAAAGTAGCCCTCCAGAGATTCTGCAAGGGTGTGTGTATGTGTGTGTGCGTGTGTAAAAAGGACATGAATTCAAACCCACTCCAAAGATTCTACATGGGTGTGATTTTGTGTGTGTTTGTGTGTATGTGTGTGTGGAAAAGGACACGAATCAGAAGACATCCAGAGCTTCTGCAAGGGTATGTGTGTAAATGTGAGTGCGTGTGGGTGTGTGTGTGTCGGAAGAACACGAAGTCAGAAGCCCTCCAGAGATTCTGCAAGAGTGTGAGAGTGTGGTGTGTGTGTTAAAAGAACATGACGTCAGAAGCCTTCCAGAGATTCTGCAATGTGTGTGTATGTATGTGTGCGTGTGTTAAAAGGATATGAATTCAAATCCACTCCGAAGATTCTGCATGGGTGTGATAGTGTGTGTGTGTTTGCGGAAAAAGGACACGAATCAGAAAACATCCAGAGTTTCTGCAAGGGTATGTGTGTGAATGTGAGTGTGTGTGTGTAAAAAGGACAGGAAGTCAGATGCCCTGCAAATATTAGGCAAGGATGTGTGTGTGTAAAAATATACTAAGTCAGAAGCCCTCCAGAGATTCTGCAAGAGTGTGAGTGTGTGGTGTGTGTGTGTTAAAAGGACACAACGTCAGAAGCCTTCGAGAGATTGTGCAAGGGTGCGTGTATGTGTGGGTATGTGTGTAAAAAGACAGGAAGTCAGAAGCTCTCTAGGGATTCTGCAAATATCTGAGTGTGTGTGTGTGTGTATAAAAATGACAAGAAATCAGAAACTTCCTGATTCTGCGAAGGTGTGTGTGTGTGTGTGTGTGTAGGTAAAATGGACACGATGTTAGAAGCCCTCCAGAGATTCTCCAAGGGTGTGCTTGTGTGTGGGTGTGTATGTAAAAATGACCCGAACGAGAAGCCCACCAGATTCTTCAATGGTATCAGTGTGAGTGTGTATGTGTAAAAAGGACGCGAAGTCAGAAGCCCTCTAGAGATTCTGTAAGGGTATGAATTTGAGTGTTTGTGTTTGTGTGTGTGTGTAAAGACACGAATTCAAGCGATACAGAGATTCTTTAGGGGTGTGTATGTGTGAGTGTGTAAAAAGGACAAGAAGTCATAAGCCCTCTAGAGATTTTTCAACGGTGTGTGTGGGTGAGAGATTTTCAAAAGACCAAAGTTCAGAAGTTCTCCAGATGTTGTGCCAAGGTGTGTGTGTGTGTATGCCTGTGTGTCTAAAAAGAACACGAAATCAGAAGTCCTCCAGAGATTCTGCAAGTGTGCATGCATGTGTGTATGTGTCTGTGTGAGTGTGTAAAAGGATATGAAGTCAGAAGCCCTCCAGATGTTACGTAAGGGTGTGTCTGTGTGAGTCTGTAAAAAGGACACGACATCAGAATCCCTCCTGAGATTCTGCAATGGTGTGAATGAATGTGTATATGAAAAAAGGACTTGAAATCAGAAGCCCTGTGGAGATTCAACAAGGGTGTGAGTGTGTGTCTGTGTGTGTGTGTGTGTGTAAAAAGGACACAAAGTCAGAAGCCCTGCAGATGGTCTGCAAGGCTGTGTGTGTGTGGATGGGTGGGTGTAAAAAGTACACCACATCAGAATCCCTCCAGAGTTTCTGCAATGGTGTGAATGTATGTTTATATGTAAAAAGGACTTGAAATCAGAAGTCCTGTAGAGATTCGGCAAGGGTGTGAGTGTCTGTCTGTGTGTGTGTGTGTGTGTGTGTGTGTAAAAAGGACATGAATTCAGAAGCCCACCAGAGATTCGGCAAGGTATTGAATGTGAGTGTGCGTGTGTGAGTGTGTGTGTGTAAAAATGAGACAAAGTCAGAAGTCCTGCAGAGAATCTGCAAGGGTTTCAGTGTATGAGTGTCCAAGAAGGACACGAAGAGAAGCCCTCCAGAGAATCTGCAAGGGTGTGTGTATGTGTGTGTGCGTGTGTAAAAAGGACATGAATTCAAACCCACTCCAAAGATTCTACATGGGAGTGATTTTGTGTGTATGTGTGTGTGGAAAAAGGACACGAATCAGAAGACATCCAGAGGTTCTGCAAGGGTATGTTTGTGAATGTGAGTGTGTTTGTGTGTGTGTGTGTGTGTGTCAAAAGAACACGAAGTCAGAAGCCCTCCAGAGAGTCTGCAAGAGTGTGAGTGTGTGGTGTGTGTGTTAAAAGGACACAATGTCAGAAGCCTTCCGGAGATTCTCCAAGGTGTGTGTATGTATGTGTGCGTGTGTTAAAAGAACATGAATTCAAACCCACTCTGAAGATTGTACATGGGTGTGCTTGTGTGTGTGTGTGTGTGTGTGTGTGTGTGCGGAAAAAGGACACGAATCAGAAAACATCCAGAGTTTCTGCAAGGGTATGTGTGTGAATGTGAGTGAGTGTGTGTGTGTGTGTGTGTGTGTGTAAAAAGAACACGAAATCAGAAGCCCTGCATATATTAGGCAAGGATGTGTGTGTGTAAAAAGAATACTACGTCAGAAGCCCCCTAGAGATTCTGCAAGAGTGTGAGTGTGTGATGTGTGTGTTAAAAGGACACGACGTCAGAAGCCTTTGAGACGTTGTGCAAGGCTGCGTGTATGTGTGTAAAAAGACAGGAAGTCAGAAGCTCTCTAGGGATTCTGCAAATATCTGAGTGTGTGTGTGTGTGAGTGTATAAAAATGACAAGAATTCAGAAACTTCCAGACATTCTGCAAAGGTGTGTGTGTGTGTGTGTGTGTGTGTAGGTAAAAAGGACAGGATGTTAGAAGCCCTGCAGACATTCTCCAAGGGTGTGCTTGTGTGTGGGTGTGTATGTAAAAATGACCCAAACGAGAACCCCACCAGAGATTCTTCAATGGTATCAGTGTGAGTGTGTATGTGTAAAAAGGACACGAAATCAGCAGCACTCTAGAGATTCTGTAAGGGTATGGATTTGAGTGTTTGTGTGTGTGTGTGTAAAGACACGAATTCAAGCGATACAGAGATTCTTTAGGGGTGTGTATGAGTGAGTGTGCAAAAAGGACAAGAAGTCATAAGCACTTTAGAGATTTTTCAACGGTGTGTGTGGGTGAGAGATTTTAAAAAGACTAAAGTTCAGAAGTTCTCCAGATATTGTGCCAGGGTGTGTGTGTGTATGCCTGTGTGTCTAAAAAGGACACGAAATCAGAAGTCCTCCAGAGATTCTGCAAGGGTGCATGCAAGTGTGTATGTGTCTGTGTGAGTGTGTAAAAGGATATGAAGTCAGAAGCCCTCCAGATGGTCTGCAAGGGTGTGTGCATGTGGGTGTATGGGTGTAAAAAGTACACCATATCAGAACCCCTCCAGAGATTCTGCAATGGTGTGAATGTATGTGTATATGTAAAAAGGACTTGAAATCAGAAGTCCTGTAGAGATTCGGCAAGGTTGTGAGTGTCTGTGTCTGTGTGTGTGTGTGTGTGTGTGTAAAAAGGACATGAATTCCGAAGCCCTCAGGAGAATCTTCAAGGTTATGAGTGTGAGTGTGCGTGTGTGAGTGTGTGTGTGTAAAAATGAGACAAAGTTAGAAGTCCTGCAGAGAATCTGCAAGGGTGTGAGTGTGTGAGTGTCTAAGAAGGACACGAACAGAAGCCCTCCAGAGATTCTGCAAGGGTGTGTGCATGTGTGCGTGCGTGTGTAAAAAGGACATGAATTCAAACCCACTCCAAAGATTCTACATGGGTGTTATTTTGTGTGTGTTTGTGTGTATGTGTGTATGGAAAAAAGGACACGAATCATAAGACCTCCAGAGATTCTGCAAGAGTGTGAGTGTGTGGTGTGTATGTTAAAAGGACACGAAGTCAGAAGCCTTCCAGAGATTCTGCAAGGTGTGTGTATGTATGTGTGCGTGTGTTAAAAGGACATGAATTCAAACCCACTCCGAAGATTCTGCATGGGTGTGATTGTGTGTGTGTGTGTGTGTGCGTGCGTGCGGAAAATGGGCACGAATCAGAAAACATCCAGAGTTTCTGCAAGGGTATGTTTGTGAATGTGTGTGTCTGTGTGTGTGTGTGTGTAAAAGGGACACGAAGTCAGAAGCCCTGCATATATTATGCAAGGATGTGTGTGTGTAAAAAGAATACTACGTCAAAAACCCTTCAGAGATTCTGCAAGAGTGTGAGTGTGTGGTGTGTGTGTTAAAAGGACACGACGTCACAAGACTTCCAGAGATTGTGCAAGGGTGCGTGTCTTTGTAAAAAGACAGGAAGTCAGAAGCCCTCTAGGGATTCTGAAAATATCTGAGTGTGTGTGTGTGTGTGTGTGTATAAAAATGACAGGAAATCAGAAACTTCCAGAGATTCTGCAAAGGTGTATGTGTGTGTGTTTAGGTAAAAAGGACACGATGTTAGAAGCCCTCCAGAGATTCTCCAAGGATGTGCTTGTGTGTGGGTGTGCATGTAAAAATGACATGAATGAGAAGCCCACCAGAGGTTCTTCAATGGTATCAGTGTGAGTGTGTATGTGTAAAAAGGACACGAAGTCAGAAGCCCTCTTGAGGTTCTTTTTAAGAGTATGAATTTGAGTGTTTGTGTGTGTGTGTTTGTGTGTGTGTAAAGACACGAATTCAAGCGATACAGAGATTCTTTAGGGGTGTGTATGTGTGAGTGTGTAAAAAGGACAAGAAGTCATAAGCCCTCTAGAGATTCTTCAACGGTGAGTGAGGGTGAGAGATTTTAAAAAGATCAAAGGTCAGAAGTTCTCAATAGATTCTGCCAGGTGTGTGTGTAATTGCCTGTATGTCTAAAAAGGACACGAAATCAGAAGTCCTCCAGAGATTCTGCAAGAGTGTGTGTGTGTGGGTGTGTGTAAAAAGGACATGACTTCAGAATCCCTCCAGAGATTCTGTAATGGTGTGAATGTATGAGTATATTTAAAAAAAGAACTTGAAATCAGAAGCCAGGTAGAGATTTGGGAAGGATGTGAGTGTGTGTGTGTGTGTGTGTGTGTGGGTGTGTGTAAAAAGGACACGAAGTTAGAAGCCCTCCAGAGGTTCTGCAAGGGTGTGTGTATGTGTGTGTGCGTGTGTAAAAAGGACATGAATTCAAACCCCCTCCAAAGATTCTACATGGGTGTGATTTTGTGTGTGTGTCTGTGTGTGTGTGTGTGTGTGTGTGTGTGTGGAACTAGGACACGTATTAGAAGACATCCAGAGCTTCTGCAAGGGTATGTGTGTGAATGTGAATGTGTGTGTGTGTGTGTTCAAAAAGGACACGAATTCAGAAGCCCTCCAGATGTTCTGCAAGGGTGTGTGTGTGTGTGTGTGGGTGGGTGTAAAAAAAACACGACATCAGTATCCCTCCAGAGATTCTGCAATGGTGTGAATATATGTGTATATGTAAAAGGACTTGAAATCAGAAGTCCTGTAGAGATTCGGCAAGGGTGTGAGTGTCTGTGTGTGTGTGTGTGTGTGTAAAAAGCAGATGTATTCAGTAGCCCTCCAGAGATTCGGCAAGGTTATGAGTGTGAGCGTGCGTGTGTGAGTGTGTTTGTGTAAAAATGAGACAAAGTCAGAAGTCCTGCAGATAATCTGCAAGGGTTTGAGTGTGTGAGTGTCTAAGAAGGACACGAACAGAAGCCCTCCAGAGATTCTGCAAGGGTGTGTTTATGTGTGTGTGCGTGTGTAAAAAGGACAAGAATTCAAACCCACTCCAAAGATTCTACATGGGTGTGATTTTGTGTGTATGTGTCTGTGGAAAAAGGACACGAATCAGAAGACATCCAGAGGTTCTGCAAGGGTATGTTTGTGAATGTGAGTGTGTTTGTGTGTGTGTGTGTCAAAAGAACACGAAGTCAGAAGCCTTCCAGAGATTCTGCAAGAGTGTGAGTGTGTGGTGTGTGTGTTAAAAGGACACGATGTCAGAAGCCTTCCAGAGATTCTGCAAGGTGTGAGTATGTATGTGTGCATGTGTTAAAAGGACATGAATTCAAACCCACTCCGAAGATTCTGCATGGGTGTGATTGTGTGTGTGTGTGTGTGTGCGGAAAAAGGACACGAATTAGAAAACATCCAGAGTTTCTGCAAGGGTATGTGTGTGAATGTGAGTGTGTGTGTGTGTGTGTAAAAGGACACGAAGTCAGAAGCCCTGCATATATTAGGCAAGAATGTGTGTGTGTAAAAAGAATACTACGTCAGAAGCCCCCTAGAGATTCTGCAACAGTGTGAGTATGTGGTGTGTGTGTTAAAAGGACACGACGTCAGAAGCCTTTGAGAGATTGTGCAAGGGTGCGTGTACGTGTGTGTATGTGTGTAAAAAGACAGGAAGTCAGAAGCTCTCTAGGGATTCTGAAAATATCTGAGTGTGTATGTGTGTGTGTATATAAAAATGACAGGAAATCAGAAACTTCCAGAGAATCTGCAAAGGTGTGTGTGTGTGTGTTTAGGTAAAAAGGACACGATGTTAGAAGCCCTCCAGAGATTCTCCATGGATGTGCTTGTGTGTGGGTGTGCATGTAAAAATGACATGAACGAGAAGCCCACCAGAGATTCTTCAATGGTAATAGTGTGAATGTGTATATGTAAAAAGGACACGAAGTCAGAAGCCCTCTAGAGATTCTTTTAAAGGGTATGAATTTGAGTGTTTGTGTGTGTGTGTGTGTGTGTGTGTGTAAAGACACGAATTCAAGCGATACAGAGATTCTTTAGGGGTGTGTATGTGTGAGTGTGTAAAAAGGACAAGAAGTCATAAGCCCTCTAGAGATTTTTCAACGGTGTGTGTGGGTGAGAGATTTTAAAAAGACCAAAGTTCAGAAGTTCTCCAGATGTTGTGCCAGGGTGTGTGTGTGTATGCCTGTGTGTCTAAAAAGGATACGAAATCAGAAGTCCTCCAGAGATTCTGCAAGGGTGCATACATGTGTGTATGTGTCTGTGTGAGTGTGTAAAAGGATATGAAGTCAGAAGCCCTCCAGATGTTACGTAAGGGTGTGTATGTGTGAGTCTGTAAAAAGGACACGACATCAGAATCCCTCCTGAGATTCTGCAATGGTGTGAATGAATGTGTATATGAAAAAAGGACTTGAAATCAGAAGCCCTGTAGAGTCAACAAGCGTGTGAGTGTATGTCTGTGTGTGTTTGTGTGTGTGTGTGTAAAAAGGACACGAAGTCAGAAACCCTCCATATGGTCTGCAAGGCTGTGTGTGTGTGGGTGGGTGGGTGTAAAAAGTACACCAAATCAGATCCCTCCAGAGGTTGTGCATTGGTGTGAATGCATGTGTATATGTAAAAAGGACTTGAAATCAGAAGTCCTGTAGAGATTCAGTAAGGGTGTGTCTCTGTGTGTGTGCGTGTGTGTGTTTGTAAAAAGCACATGAATTCAGAAGCCCTCCAGAGATTCGGCAAGGTTATGAGTGTGAGTGTGCGTGTGTGAGTGTGTGTGTGTAAAAATGAGACAAAGTCAGAAGTCCTGCAGAGAATCTGCAAGGGTTTGAGTGTGTGAGTGTATAAGAAGGACACGAACAAAAGCCCTCCTGAGATTCTGCAAGGGTGTGTGTATGTGTGTGTGCGTGTGTAAAAAGGACATGAATTCAAACCCACTGCGAAAATTCTACATGGGTGTGATTTTGTGTGTGGTTGTGTGTATGTGTGTGTGGAAAAAGGACACGAATCAGAAGACATCCAGAGGTTTTGCAAGGGTATGTGTGGAAACGTGAGTGTGTGTGGGTGTGTGTGTGTCAGAAGAACACGAAGTCAGAAGCCCTCCAGAGATTCTGCAAGAGTGTGAGTGTGTGGTGTGTGTGTTAAAAGGACATGACGTCAGAAGCCTTCCAGAGATTCTGCAAGGTGTGTGTATGTATGTGTGCTTGTGTTAAAAGGACATGAATTGAAACCCACTCCAAAGATTCTGCATGGCTGTGATTGTGTGTGTGTGTGTGTGTGTGTGTGTGGAAAAAGGACACGAATCAGAAAACATCCAGAGTTTCTGCAAGGGTTTGTGTGTGAATGTGAGTGTGTGTGTGTGCAAAAAGGACACGAAGTCAGAAATCCTGCATATATTAGGCAAGGATATGTGTGTGTAAAAAGAATACTACATCAGAAGCCCTCCAGAGATTCTGCAAGAGGGTGAGTGTGTGGTGTGTGTATTAAAAGGACACGACGTCAGAAGCCTTCCAGAGATTGTGCAAGGGTGCGTGTATGTCTGTGTATGTAAAAAGACAGGAAGTCAGAAGCTCTCTAGGGATTCTGCAAATATCTGAGTGTGTGTGTGTGTTTATAAAAATGACAAGAAGTCAGAAACTTCCAGTGATTCTGCAAAGGTGTGTGTGTGTGTGCAGGTAAAAAGGACACGATGTTAGAAGCCCTCCAGAGATTCTCCAATGGTGTGTTTGTGTGTGGGTGTGTATGTAAAAATGACCCGAACGAGAAGCCCACCAGAGATTCTTGAATGGTATCAGTGTGAGTGTGTATGTGTAAAAAGGACACGATGTCAGATGCCCTCTAGAGATTCTGTAAGGGTATGAATTTGAGTGTTTGTGTTTGTGTGTGTGTGTGTGTGTTTGTGTGTAAAGACACGAATTCAAGCGATACAGAGATTCTTTAGGGGTGTGTAAGTGTGAGTGTGTAAAAAGGACAAGAAGTCATAAGCCCTCTAGAGATTTTTCAACGGTGTGTGTGGGTGAGAGATTTTTAAAAGACCAAAGTTCACAAGTTCTCCAGATGTTGTGCCAGGGTGTGTTTGTGTCTGCCTGTGTGTCTAAAAAGGACACGAAATCAGAAGTCCTCCAGAGATTCTGCAAGGGTGCATGCATGTGTGTATGTGTCTGTGTGAGTGTGTAAAAGGATATGAAGTCAGAAGCCCTCCAGATGTTACGTAAGGGTGTGTATGTGTGAGTCTGTAAAAAGGACACGACATCAGAATCCCTCCTGAGATTCTGCAATGGTGTGAATGAATGTGTATATGAAAAAAGGACTTGAAATCAGAAGCCCTGTAGAGATTCAACAAGGGTGTGTCTGTGTGTGTGTGTGTGTGCGTGTGTGTGTGTGTGTAAAAAGGACAAGAAGTCAGAAACCCTCCAGATGGTCTGCAAGGGTGTGTGTGTGTGTGTGGGTGGGTGTAAAAAGTACACCAAATCAGAATCCCTCCAGAGATTGTGAAATGGTGTGAATGCATGTGTATATGTAAAAAGGACTTGAAATCAGAAGTCCTGTAGAGATTCGGCAAGGGTGTGAGTGTCTCCGTGTGTGTGCGTGTGTGTGTTTGTAAAAAGGACATGAATTCAGAAGCCCTCCAGAGATTCGGCAAGGTTATGAGTGTGCGTGTATGAGTGTGTGTGTGTAAAAATGAGACAAAGTCAGAAGTCCTGCAGAGAATCTGCAACGGTTTGAGTGGGTGAGTGTCTAAGAAGGACACGAACAGAAGCCCTCCAGAGATTCTGCAAGGGTGTGTGTATGTGTGTGTGCGTGTGTAAAAAGGACATGAATTCAAACTCACTCCAAAGATTCTACATGGGTGTGATTTTGTGTGTGTTTGTGTGTATGTGTGTGTGGAAAAGGACACGAATCAGAAGACATCCAGAGCTTCTGCAAGGGTATGTGTGTAAATGTGAATGTGTGTGGGTGTGTGTGTGTCAGAAGAACACGAAGTCAGAAGCCCTCCAGAGATTCTGCAAGAGTGTGAGTGTGTGGTGTGTGTGTTAAAAGGACATGGCATCAGAAGCCTTCCAGAGATTCTGCAAGGTGTGTGTATGTATGTGTGCGTGTGTTAAAAGGACATGAATTCAAACCCACTGCGAAGATTCTACATGGGTGTGATTTTGTGTGTGTTTGTGTGTATGTGTGTGTGGAAAAAGGACACGAATCAGAAGACATCCAGAGGTTTTGCAAGGGTATGTTTGTGAATGTGAGTGTGTGTGGGTGTGTGTGTGTCAAAAGAACACGAAGTCAGAAGCCCTCCAGAGATTCTGCAAGAGTGTGAGTTTGTGGTGTGTGTGTTAAAAGGACATGATGTCAGAAGCCTTCCAGAGATTCTGCAAGGTGTGTGTATGTATGTGTGCTTGTGTTAAAAGGACATGAATTGAAAACCACTCCGAAGATTCTGCATGGGTGTGATTGTGTGTGTGTGTGTGTGTGTGTGGAAGAAGGACACGAATCAGAAAACATCCAGAGTTTCTGCAAGGGTATGTGTGTGAATGTGAGTGTGTGTGTGTGTGCAAAAAGGACACGAAGTCAGAAGACCTGCATATATAAGGCAAGGATGTGTGTGTGTAAAAAGAATACTACATCAGAATCCCTCCAGAGATTTTGCAAGAGGGTGAGTGTGTGGTGTGTGAGTTAAAAGGACACGACGTCAGAAGCCTTCCAGAGATTGTGCAAGGGTGCGTGTATGTCTGTGTATGTAAAAAGACAGGAAGTAAGAAGCTCTCTAGGGATTCTGCAAATATCTGAGTGTGTGTGTGTGTATAAAAATGACAAGAAGTCAGAAACTTCCAGAGATTCTGCAAAGGTGTGTGTGTGTGTGCGGGTAAAAAGGACACGATGTTAGAAGCCCTCCAGAGATTCTCCAAGATTGTTCTTGTGTGTGGGTGTGTATGTAAAAATGACCCGAAAGAGAAGCCCACCAGAGATTCTTGAATGGTATCAGTGTGAGTGTGTATGTGTAAAAAGGACATGAAGTCAGAAGCCCTCTAGAGATTCCGTAAGGGTATGAATTTGAGTGTTTGTGTGTGTGTGTGTGTGTGTGTGTGTGTGTGTGTGTGTGTGTAAAGACACGAATTCAAGCGATACAGAGATTCTTTAGGGGTGTGTATGCGTGAGTGTGTAAAAAGGACAAGAAGTCATAAGCCCTTTAGAGATTTTTCAACGGTATGTGTGGGTGAGAGATTTTAAAAAGACCAAAGTTCAGAAGTTCTCCAGATGTTGTGCCAAGGTGTGTGTGTGTGTATGCCTGTGTGTCTAAAAAGGACACGAAATCAGAAGTCCTCCAGAGATTCTGCAACGGTGCATGCATGTGTGTATGTGTCTGTGTGAGTGTGTAAAAGGATATGAAGTCAGAAGCCCTCCAGATGTTACGTAAGGGTGTGTATGTGTGAGTCTGTAAAAAGGACACGACATCAGAATCACTCTTGAGATTCTGCAATGGTGGGAATGAATGTGTATATGAAAAAAGGACTTGAAATCAGAAGCCCTGTAGAGATTCAACAAGGGTGTGAGTGTGTGTCTGTGTGTGTGTGTGTGTGTAAAAAGGACACAAAATCAGAAGCCCTCCAGATGGTCTGCAAGGGTGTGTGTGTGTGTGTAGGTGGGTGTAAAAAGTACACCACATCAGAATCCCTCCGGAGATTCTGCAATGGTGTGAATGTATGTGTATTATTAAAAAGGACTTGAAATCAGAAGTCCTGTAGAGATTCGGCAAGGGTGTGAGTGTCTCTGTGTGTGTGTGTGTGTGTGTTTGTAAAAAGGACATGAATTCAGAAGCCCTCCCGAGATTCGGCAAGGTTATGAGTGTGAGTGTGCGTGTGTGAGTGTAAAAAGGATACAAAGTCTGAAGTCCTGCAGAGAATCTGCAAGGGTTTGAGTGGGTGAGTGTCTAAGAAGGACACGAACAGAAGCCCTCCAGAGATTCTGCAAGGGTGTGTGTATGTATGTGTGCGTGTGTAAAAAGGACATGAATTCAAACCCACTCCAAAGATTCTACATGGGTGTGATTTTGTGTGTGTTTGTGTGTATGTGTGTGTGGAAAAAGGACACGAATCAAAAGACATCCAGAGGTTCTGCAAGGGTATGTTTGTGAATGTGAGTGTGTGTGGGTGTGTGTGTGTGTTAAAAGAACACGAAGTCAGAAGCCCTCCAGAGATTCTGCAAGAGTGTGAGTGTGTGGTGTGTGTGTTAAAAGGACATGACGTCAGAAGCCTTCCAGAGATTCTGCAAGGTGTGTGTATGTATGTGTGCGTGTGTTAAAAGGACATGAATTCAAACCCACTCCGAAGATTCTGCATAGGTGTGATTGTTTGTGTGTGTGTGTATGTGTGTGTGGAAAAAGGACACGAATCAGAAGACATCCAGAGGTTCTGCAAGGGTATGTGTGTGAATGTGAGTGTGTGTGTGTGTGTGTAAAAAGGACACGAAGTCAGAAAGCCTGCATATATTAGGCAAGGATGTGTGTGTGTAAAAAGAATACTACGTCAGAAGCCCCCTAGAGATTCTGCAAGAGTGTGAGTGTGTGGTGTGTGTGTTAAAAGGACATGACGTCAGAAGCCTTCCAGAGATTGTGCAAGGGTGTGTGTATGTATGTGTATGTAAAAAGACAGGAAGTCAGAAGCTCTCTAGGGATTCTGCAAATATCTGAGTGTGTGTGTGTATGTATAAAAATGACAAAAAGTCAGAAACTTCCAGAGATTCTGCAAAGGTGTGTGTGTGTGTGTAAGTAAAAAGGACACGATGTTAGAAGCCCTCCAGAGATTCTCCAAGGGTGTGCTTGTGTGTGGGTGTGTATGTAAAATGACCCGAATGAGAAGCCCACCAGAGATTCTTCAATGGTATCAGTGTGAGTGTGTATGTGTAAAAAGGACCCGAATTCAGAAGCCCTCTAGAGATTCTGTAAGGGTATGAATTTGAGTGTTTGTGTGTGTGTAAAGACACGAATTCAAGCGATACAGAGATTCTTTAGGGGTGTGTATGTGTGAGTGTGTAAAAAGGACAAGAAGTCATAAGCCTTCTAGAGATTTTTCAACGGTGTGTGTGGGTGAGAGATTTTAAAAAGACCAAAGTTCAGAAGTTCTCCAGATGTTGTGCCAGGGTGTGTGTGTGTGTATGCCTGTGTGTCTAAAAAGGACACGAAATCAGAAGTCCTCCAGAGATTCTGCAAGGGTGCATGCATGTGTGTATGTGTCTGTGTGAGTGTGTAAAAGGATATGAAGTCAGAAGCCCTTCAGATGTTACGTAAGGGTGTGTATGTGTGAGTCTGTAAAAAGGACACAACATCAGAATCCCTCCTGAGATTCTGCAATGGTGTGAATGAATGTGTACATGAAAAAAGGACTTGAAATCAGAAGCCCTGTAGAGATTCAACAAGAGTGTGAGTGTGTGTCTGTGTGTGTGTGTGTGTGTAAAAAGGACATGAAGTCAGAAACCCTCCAGATGGTCTGCAAGGGTGTGTGGGTGTGGGTGGGTGGGTTTAAAAAGTACACCACATCAGAATCCCTCCAGAGATTCTGCAATGGTGTGTGTATGTGTGTGTGCGTGTGTAAAAAGGACATGAATTCAAACCCACTCCGAACATTCTACATGGCTGTGATTGTGTGTGTGTGTGTGTTTGTGTGTGTGTTTGTGTGTGTGTGTGGAAAAAGGACACGAATTAGAAAACATCCAGAGTTTCTGCAAGGGTATGTGTGTGAATGTGAGTGTGTGTGTGTGTGTGTGGAAAAAGGACACGAATCAGAAGACATCCAGAGCTTCTGCAAGAGTGTCAGTGTGTGGTGTGTGTGTTTAAAGGACATGGCGTCAGAAGCCTTCCAGAGATTCTGCAAGGTGTTTGTATGTTTGTGTGCGTGTGTTAAAAGGACATGAATTCAAACCCACTCCGAAGATTCTACATGGGTGTGATTTTGTGTGTGTTTGTGTGTATGTGTGTTTGGAAAAAGGATACGAATCAGAAGACATCCAAAGGTTCTGCAAGGGTATGTTTGTGAATGTGAGTGTGTGTGGGTGTGTGTGTGTGTCAAAACAACACGAAGTGAGAAGCCCTCCAGAGATTCTGCAAGAGTGTGAGTGTGTGGTGTGTGTGTTAAAAGGACATGACGTCAGAAGCCTTTCAGAGATTCTGCAAGGTGTGTGTATGAATGAGTGCGTGTGTTAAAAGGACATGAATTCAAACCCACTCCGAAGATTCTGCATAGGTGTGATTGTGTGTGTGTGTGTGTTTGCGTGTATGTGTGTGTGGAAAAAGGACACGAATCAGAAGACATCCAGAGGTTCTGCAAGGGTATGTGTGTGAATGTGAGTGTGTGTGTGTGTGTGTGTGTGTGTGTAAAAAAGACACGAAGTCAGAAAGCCTGCATATATTAGGCAAGGATGTGTGTGTGTAAAAAGTATACTACGTCAGAAGCCCCCTAGAGATTCTGCAAGAGTGTGAGTGTGTGGTGTGTGTGTTACAAGGACACGAAGTCAGAAGCCTTCCAGACATTGTGCAAGGGTGTGTATGTGTGAGTCTGTAAAAAGGACACGACATCAGAATCCCTCCTGAGATTCTGCAATGGTGTGAATGAATGTGTATATGAAAAAGGGACTTGAAATCAGAAGCCCTGTAGAGATTCAACAAGCGTGTGAGTGTATGTCTGTGTGTGTTTGTGTGTGTGTGTGTAAAAAGGACACGAAGTCAGAAACCCTCCAGATGGTCTGCAAGGCTGTGTGTGTGTGTGTGGGTGGGTGTAAAAAGTACACCAAATCAGAATCCCTCCAGAGGTTGTGCAATGGTTTGAATGCATGTGTAAATGTAAAAAGGACTTGAAATCAGAAGTCCTGTAGAGATTCAGCAAGGGTGTGAGTGTCTCTGTGTGTGTGCGTGTGTGTGTTTGTAAAAAGCACATGAATTCAGAAGCCCTCCAGATATTCGGCAAGGTTTTGAGTGTGAGTGTGCGTGTGTGTCTGTGTGTGTGTAAAAATGAGACAAAGTCAGAAGTCCTGCAGAGAATCTGCAAGGGTTTGAGTGTGTGAGTGTCTAAGAAGGACACGAACAGAAGCCCTCCAGAGATTCTGCAAGGGTGTGTGCATGTGTGTGTGCGTGTGTAAAAAGGACATGAATTCAAATCCACTGCGAAGATTCTACATGGGTGTGATTTTGTGTGTGGTTGTGTGTATGTGTTTGTGGAAAAAGGACACGAATCAGAAGACATCCAGAGGTTTTGCAAGGGTATGTGTGGAAATGTGAGTGTGTTTGTGTGTGTGTGTGTGTGTCAAAAGAACACGAAGTCAGAAGCCCTCCAGAGATTCTGCAAGAGTGTGAGTGTGTGGTGTGTGTTAAAAGGACATGACGTCAGAAGCCTTCCAGATATTCTGCAAGGAGTGTGTATGTATGTGTGCTTGTGTTAAAAGGACATGAATTGAAACCCACTCCAAAGATTCTGCATGGGTGTGATTGTGTGTGTGTGTGTGTATGTGTGTGTGTGGAAAAAGGACACGAATCAGAAAACATCCAGAGTTTCTGCAAGGGTATGTGTGTGAATGTGAGTGTGTGTGTGTGTGTGCAAAAAGGACACGAAGTCAGAAATCCTGCATATATTAGGCAAGGATATGTGTGTGTAAAAAGAATACTACATCAGAAGCCCTCCAGAGATTCTGCAAGAGGGTGAGTGTGTGGTGTGTGTATTAAAAGGACACGACGTCAGAAGCCTTCCAGAGATTGTGCAAGGGTGCGTGTATGTCTGTGTATGTAAAAAGACAGGAAGTCAGAAGCTCTCTAGGGATTCTGCAAATATCTGAGTGTGTGTGTGTGTGTTTATAAAAATGACAAGAAGTCAGAAACTTCCAGTGATTCTGCAAAGGTGTGTGTGTGTGTGCAGGTAAAAAGGACACGATGTTAGAAGCCCTCCAGAGATTCTCCAAGGGTGTGCTTGTGTGTGGGTGTGTATGTAAAAATGACCCGAACGAGAAGCTCACCAGAGATTCTTGAATAGTATCAGTGTGAGTGTGTATGTGTAAAAAGGACACGAAGTCAGATGCCCTCTAGAGATTCTGTAAGGGTATGAATTTGAGTGTTTGTGTGTGTGTAAAGACACGAATTCAAGCGATACAGAGATTCTTTAGGGGTGTGTATGTGTGAGTGTGTAAAAAGGACAAGAAGTCATAAGCCCTTTAGAGATTTTTCAACGGTGTGTGTGGGTGAGAGATTTTAAAAAGACCAAAGTTCAGAAGTTCTCCAGATGTTGTGCCAGGGTGTGTGTGTGTGTGTATGCCTGTGTGTCTAAAAAAGACACGAAATCAGAAGTCCTCCAGAGATTCTGCAAGGGTGCATGCATGTGTGTATGTGTCTGTGTGAGTGTGTAAAAGGATATGAAGTCAGAAGCCCTCCAGATGTTACGTAAGGGTGTGTATGTGTGAGTCTGTAAAAAGGACACGACATCAGAATCCCTCCTGAGATTCTGCAATCGTGTGAATGAATGTGTATATGAAAAAAAGACTTGAAATCAGAAGCCCTGTAGAGATTCAACAAGGGTGTGAGTGTGTGTCTGTGTGTGTTTGTGTGTGTAAAAAGGACACGAAGTCAGAAACCCTCCAGATGGTCTGCAAGGCTGTGTGTGTGGGGGTGGATGGGTGTAAAAAGTACTCCAAATCAGAATCCCTCCAGAGATTCTGCAATGGTGTGAATGTATGTGTATATGTGAAAAGGACTTGAAATCAGAAGTCCTGTAGAGATTCGGCAATGGTGTGAGTGTCTGTGTGTTTGTGTGTAAAAAGGACATGAATTCAGAAGCCCTCCAGTGATTCGTCAAGTTTATGAGTGTGAGTGTGCGTGTGTGAGTGTGTGTGTGTAAAAATGAGACAAAGTCAGAAGTCCTGCAAAGAATCTGCAAGGGTTTGAGTGTGTGAGTGTCTAAGAAGTACACGAAAAGAAGCCCTCCAGAGATTCTGCCAGGGTGTGTGTATGTGTGTGTGCGTGTGTAAAAAGGACATGAATTCAAAACCACTCCAAAGATTCTACATGGGTGTGATTTTGTGTGTGTTTGTGTGTATGTGTGTGTGGAAAAGGACACGAATCAGAAGACATCCAGAGCTTCTGCAAGGGTATGTGTGTAAATGTGAGTGTGTGTGTGTGTGTAAAAAGAACACTACGTCAGAAGCTCTCCAGAGATTCTGCAAGAGTTTGAGTGTGTGGTGTGTGTATTAAAAGGACACGATGTCAGAAGCCTTCCAGAGATTCTGCAAGGGTGTGTGTATGTGTGTGTGCGTGTGTTAAAGGATATGAATTCAAACCCACTCCGAAGATTCTGCATGGGTGGGATTGTGTGTGTGTGTGTGTGTAAAAAAGACACGAAGTCAGAAGCCCTGCATATATTATGCAAGGATGTGCGTGTGTAAAAAGAATACTATGTCAGAAGATCTCCAGAGATTCTGCAAGAGTGTGAGTGTGTGGTGTGTGTGTTAAAAGAACATGACGTCAGAAGCCTTCCAGAGATTGTGCAAGGGTGCGTGCATGTCTGTGTATGTAAAAAGGCAGGAATTCAGAAGCTCTCTAGGAATTCTGCAAATATCTGAGTGTGTGTGTGTGTGTATAAAAATGACAAGAAGTCAGAAAATTCCAGAGATTCTGCAAAGGTGTGTGGGTGTGTGTGTGTGTATAGGTAAAAAGGACACGATGTTAGAAGCCCCCCAGAGATTCTCCAAGGTGTGCTTGTGTATGAGTGTGTATGTAAAAATGACCCGAACGAGAAGCCCACCAGAGATTCTTGAATGGTATCAGTGTGAGTGTGTATGTGTAAAAAGAACACGAAGTCAGAAGCCCTGTAGAGATTCCGTAAGGGTATGAATTTGAGTGTTTGTGTGTGTGTGTGTGTGTGTAAAGACACGAATTCAAACGATACAGAGATTCTTTAGGGGTGTGTATGTGTGAGTGTGTAAAAAGGACAAGAAGTCATAAGCCCTCTAGAGATTTTTCAACGGTGTGTGTGGGTGAGAGATTTTAAAAAGACCAAAGTTCAGAAGTTCTCCAGATGTTGTGCCAGGGTGTGTTTGTGTCTGCCTGTGTGTCTAAAAAGGACACGAAATCAGAAGTCCTCCAGAGAATCTGCACGGGTGCATGCATGTGTGTATGTGTCTGTGTGAGTGTGTAAAAAGATATGAAGTCAGAAGCCCTCCAGATGTTACATAAGGGTGTGTATGTGTGAGTCTGTAAAAAGGACACGACATCAGAATCCCTCCTGAGATTCTGCAATGGTGTGAATGAATGTGTATATGAAAAAAGGACTTGAAATCAGAAGCCCTGTAGAGATTCAACAAGGTTGTGTCTGTGTGTGTGTGTGTGTGTGTAAAAAGGACACGAAGTCAGAAACCCTCCAGATGGTCTGCAAGGGTGTGTGTGTGTGGGTGGGTGGGTGTAAAAAGTACACCAAATCAGAATCCCTCCAGAGATTGTGCAATGGTGTGAATGCATGTGTATATGTAAAAAGGACTTGAAATCAGAAGTCCTGTAGAGATTCGGCACAGGTGTGAGTGTCTCCGTGTGTGTGTTTGTAAAAAGGAGATTAATTCAGAAGCCCTACAGAGATTCGGAAAGGTTATGAGTGTGAGTGTGCGTGTGTGAGTGTGTGTGTGTGTGTGTGTAAAAATGAGACAAAGTCAGAAGTCCTGCAGAGAATCTGCAAGGGTTTGAGTGGCTGAGTGTTTAAGAAGGACACGAACAGAAGCCTTCCAGAGATTCTGCAAGGGTGTGTGTATGTGTGTGTGCGTGTGTAAAAAGGACATGAATTCAAACTCACTCCAAAGATTCTACATGGGTGTGATTTTGTGTGTGTTTGTGTGTATGTGTGTGTGGAAAAGGACACGAATCAGAAGACGTCCAGAGCTTCTGCAAGGGTATGTGTGTAAATGTGAGTGTGTGTGTGGGTGTGTGTGTGTCAGAAGAACACGAAGTCAGAAGCCCTCAAGAGATTCTGCAAGAGTGTGAGTGTGTTGTGTGTGTGTTAAAAGGACATGGCATCAGAAGCCTTCCAGAGATTCTGCAAGGTGTGTGTATGTATGTGTGCGTGTGTTAAAAGGACATGAATTCAAACCCACTGCGAAGATTCTACATGGGTGTGATTTTGTGTGTGTTTGTGTGTATGTGTGTGTGGAAAAAGGACACGAATCAGAAGACATCCAGAGGTTTTGCAAGGGTATGTTTGTGAATGTGAGTGTGTGTGGGTGTGTGTGTGTCAAAAGAACACGAAGTCAGAAGCCCTCCAGAGATTTTGCAAGAGTGTGAGTGTGTGGTGTGTGTGTTAAAAGGACATGACGTCAGAAGACTTCCAGACATTCTGCAAGGTGTGTGTGTGTATGTATGTGTGCGTGTGTTAAAAGGACATGAATTCAAACCCACTCCGAAGATTCTGCATGGGTGTGATTGTGTGTGTGTGTAAAAAGGACACGAAGTCAGAAGCCCTGCATATATTAGGCAAGGTTGTGTGTGTGTAAAAAGAATACTACGTCAGAAGCCCTCCAGAGATTCTGCAAGAATGTGAGTGTGTGGTGTGTGTGTTAAAAGGACACGACGTCAGAAGCCTTCCAGAGATTGTGCAAGGGTGCGTGTATGTTTGTGTATGTAAAAAGGCAGGAATTCAGAAGCTCTCTAGGGATTCTGCAAATATCTGAGTGTGTGTGTGTGTATAAAAATGACAACAAGTCAGAAACTTCCAGAGATTCTGAAAAGGTGTGTGTGTGTGTGTGTGTGTGTGTAGGTAAAAAGGACACGATGTTAGAAGCCCCCCAGAGATTCTCCAAGGTTGTGCTTGTGTGTGAGTGTGTATGTAAAAATGACCCGAACGAGAAGCCCACCAGAGATTCTTGAATGGTATCAGGGTGAGTGTGTATGTGTAAAAAGAACACGAAGTCAGAAGCCCTGTAGAGATTCCGTAAGGGTATGAATTTGAGTGTTTGTGTGTGTGTGTGTGTGTAAAGACACGAATTCAAACGATACAGAGATTCTTTAGGGGTGTGTATGTGTGAGTGTGTAAAAAGGACAAGAAGTCATAAGCCCTCTAGAGATTTTTCAACGGTGTGTGTGGGTGAGAGATTTTTAAAAGACCAAAGTTCAGAAGTTCTCCAGATGTTGTGCCAGGGTGTGTTTGTGTCTGCCTGTGTGTCTAAAAAGGACACGAAATCAGAAGTCCTCCAGAGATTCTGCAAGGGTGCATGCATGTGTGTATGTATCTGTGTGAGTGTTTAAAAAGATATGAAGTCAGAAGCCCTCCAGATGTTACATAAGGGTGTGTATGTGTGAGTCTGTAAAAAGGACACGACATCAGAATCCCTCCTGAGATTCTGCAATGGTGTGAATGAATGTGTATATGAAAAAAGGACTTGAAATCAGAAGCCCTGTAGAGATTCAACAAGGTTGTGTCTGTGTGTGTGTGTGTGTGTGTGTATGTGTAAAAAGGACACGAAGTCAGAAACCCTCCAGATGGTCTGCAAGGGTGTGTGTGTGTGGGTGGGTGGGTGTAAAAAGTACACCAAATCAGAATCCCTCCAGAGATTCTGCAATGGTGTGAATGCATGTGTATATGTAAAAAGGACTTGAAATCAGAAGTCCTGTAGAGATTCGGCAAGGCTGTGGGTGTCTCCGTGTGTGTGCGTGTGTGTGTTTGTAAAAAGGACATGAATTCAGAAGCCCTCCAGAGATTCGGCAAGGTTATGAGTGTGAGTGTGCGTGTGTGAGTGTGTGTGTGTGTAAAAATGAGACAAAGTCAGAAGTCCTGCAGAGAATCTGCAAGGGTTTGAGTGGGTGAGTGTCTAAGAAGGACACGAACAGAAGCACTCCAGAGATTCTGCAAGGGTGTGTGTATGTGTGTGTGCGTGTGTAAAAAGGACATGAATTCAAACTCACTCCAAAGATTCTACATGGGTGTGATTTTGTGTGTGTTTGTGTGTATGTGTGTGTGGAAAAGGACACGAATCAGAAGACATCCAGAGCTTCTGCAAGGGTATGTGTGTAAATGTGAGTGTGTGTGGGTGTGTGTGTATCAGAAGAACACGAAGTCAGAAGCCCTCCAGAGATTCTACAAGAGTGTGAGTGTGTGGTGTGTGTGTTAAAAGGACATGGCATCAGAAGCCTTCCAGAGATTCTGCAAGGTGTGTGTATGTATGTGTGCGTGTGTTAAAAGGACATGAATTCAAACCCACTCCGAAGATTCTGCATGGGTGTGATTGTGTGTGTGTGTAAAAAGGACACGAAGACAGGAGCCCTGCATATATTAGGCAAGGATGTGTGTGTGTAAAAAGAATACTACGTCAGAAGCCCTCCAGAGATTCTGCAAGAGTGTGAGTGTGTGGTGTGTGTGTTAAAAGGACACGACGTCAGAAGCCTTCCAGAGATTGTGCAAGGGTGCGTGTATGTTTGTGTATGTAAAAAGGCAGGAATTCAGAAGCTCTCTAGGGATTCTGCAAATATCTGAGTGTGTGTGTGTGTATAAAAATGACAAGAAGTCAGAAACTTCCAGAGATTCTGCAAAGGTGTGTGTGTGTGTGTGTGTAGGTAAAAAGGACACGATGTTAGAAGCCCCCCAGAGATTCTCCAAGGGTGTGCTTGTGTGTGAGTGTGTATGTAAAAATGACCCGAACGAGAAGCCCACCAGAGATTCTTGAATGGTATCAGGGTGAGTGTGTATGTGTAAAAAGAACACGAAGTCAGAAGCCCTGTAGAGATTCCGTAAGGATATGAATTTGAGTGTTTGTGTGTGTGTGTGTGTGTAAAGACACGAATTCAAACGATACAGAGATTCTTTAGGGGTGTGTATGTGTGAGTGTGTAAAAAGGACAAGAAGTCATAAGCCCTCTAGAGATTTTTCAACGGTGTGTGTGGGTGAGAGATTTTAAAAAGACCAAAGTTCAGAAGTTCTCCAGATGTTGTGCCAAGGTGTGTGTGTGTGTATGCCTGTGTGTCTAAGAAGGACACGAAATCAGAAGTCCTTCAGAGATTCGGCAAGGGTGCATGCATGTGTGTATGTGTCTGTGTGAGTGTGTAAAAGGATATGAAGTCAGAACCCCTCCAGATGTTACATAAGGGTGTGTATGTGTGAGTCTGTAAAAAGGACACGACATCAGAATCCCTCCAGAGATACTGCAATGGTGTGAATGAATGTGTATATGAAAAAAGGACTTGAAATCAGAAGCCCTGTAGAGATTCAACAAGGGTGTGAGTGTGTGTCTGTGTGTGTGTGTGTCTGTGTGTAAAAAGGACACAAAATCAGAAGCCCTCCAGCGGGTCTGCAAGGGTGTGTGTGTGTGGGTGGGTGGGTGTAAAAAGTACACCACATCAGAATCCCTGCAGAGATTCTGCAATGGTGTGAATGTTTGTGTATTATTAAAAAGGACTTGAAAACAGAAGTCCTGTAGAGATTTGGCAAGGGTGTGAGTGTCTCTGTGTGTGTGCGTGTGTGTGTTTGTAAAAAGGACATGAATTCAAAAGCCCTCCAGAGATTCGGCAAGGTTATGAGTGTGAGTGTGCGTGTGTGAGTGTGTGTGTGTGTAAAAATGAGACAAACTCAGAAGTCCTGCAGAGAATCTGCAAGGGTTTGAGTGGGTGAGTGTCTAAGAAGGACACGAAAAGTAGCCCTCCAGAGATTCTGCAAGGGTGTGTGTATGTGTGTGTGCGTGTGTAAAAAGGACATGAATTCAAACCCACTCCAAAGATTCTACATGGGTGTGATTTTGTGTGTGTTTGTGTGTATGTGTGTGTGGAAAAGGACACGAATCAGAAGACATCCAGAGCTTCTGCAAGGGTATGTGTGTAAATGTGAGTGCGTGTGGGTGTGTGTGTGTCGGAAGAACACGAAGTCAGAAGCCCTCCAGAGATTCTGCAAGAGTGTGAGAGTGTGGTGTGTGTGTTAAAAGAACATGACGTCAGAAGCCTTCCAGAGATTCTGCAAGGTGTGTGTATGTATGTGTGCGTGTGTTAAAAGGATATGAATTCAAATCCACTCCGAAGATTCTGCATGGGTGTGATAGTGTGTGTGTGTTTGCGGAAAAAGGACACGAATCAGAAAACATCCAGAGTTTCTGCAAGGGTATGTGTGTGAATGTGAGTGTGTGTGTGTAAAAAGGACAGGAAGTCAGATGCCCTGCAAATATTAGGCAAGGATGTGTGTGTGTAAAAATATACTAAGTCAGAAGCCCTCCAGAGATTCTGCAAGAGTGTGAGTGTGTGGTGTGTGTGTGTTAAAAGGACACAACGTCAGAAGCCTTCGAGAGATTGTGCAAGGGTGCGTGTATGTGTGGGTATGTGTGTAAAAAGACAGGAAGTCAGAAGCTCTCTAGGGATTCTGCAAATATCTGAGTGTGTGTGTGTGTGTATAAAAATGACAAGAAATCAGAAACTTCCTGATTCTGCGAAGGTGTGTGTGTGTGTGTGTATGTAGGTAAAATGGACACGATGTTAGAAGCCCTCCAGAGATTCTCCAAGGGTGTGCTTGTGTGTGGGTGTGTATGTAAAAATGACCCGAACGAGAAGCCCACCAGATTCTTCAATGGTATCAGTGTGAGTGTGTATGTGTAAAAAGGACGCGAAGTCAGAAGCCCTCTAGAGATTCTGTAAGGGTATGAATTTGAGTGTTTGTGTTTGTGTGTGTGTGTAAAGACACGAATTCAAGCGATACAGAGATTCTTTAGGGGTGTGTATGTGTGAGTGTGTAAAAAGGACAAGAAGTCATAAGCCCTCTAGAGATTTTTCAACGGTGTGTGTGGGTGAGAGATTTTCAAAAGACCAAAGTTCAGAAGTTCTCCAGATGTTGTGCCAAGGTGTGTGTGTGTGTATGCCTGTGTGTCTAAAAAGAACACGAAATCAGAAGTCCTCCAGAGATTCTGCAAGTGTGCATGCATGTGTGTATGTGTCTGTGTGAGTGTGTAAAAGGATATGAAGTCAGAAGCCCTCCAGATGTTACGTAAGGGTGTGTCTGTGTGAGTCTGTAAAAAGGACACGACATCAGAATCCCTCCTGAGATTCTGCAATGGTGTGAATGAATGTGTATATGAAAAAAGGACTTGAAATCAGAAGTCCTGTACAGATTCAACAAGGGTGTGAGTGTGTGTGTGTGTGTGTGTGTGTGTGTGTGTGTGTAAAAAGGACACGAAGTCAGAAACCCTCCAGATGGTCTGCAAGGGTGTGTGTGTGTGGGTGTGTGGGTGTAAAAAGTACACCACATCAGAATCCCTCCAGAGTTTCTGCAATGGTGTGAATGTATGTTTATATGTAAAAAGGACTTGAAATCAGAAGTCCTGTAGAGATTCGGCAAGGGTGTGAGTGTCTGTGTGTGTGTGTGTGTGTGTGTGTGTAAAAAGGACATGAATTCAGAAGCCCACCAGAGATTCGGCAAGGTATTGAATGTGAGTGTGCGTGTGTGAGTGTGTGTGTGTAAAAATGAGACAAAGTCAGAAGTCCTGCAGAGAATCTGCAAGGGTTTCAGTGTATGAGTGTCCAAGAAGGACACGAAGAGAAGCCCTCCAGAGAATCTGCAAGGGTGTGTGTATGTGTGTGTGCGTGTGTAAAAAGGACATGAATTCAAACCCACTCCAAAGATTCTACATGGGAGTGATTTTGTGTGTATGTGTGTGTGGAAAAAGGACACGAATCAGAAGACATCCAGAGGTTCTGCAAGGGTATGTTTGTGAATGTGAGTGTGTTTGTGTGTGTGTGTGTGTGTGTGTCAAAAGAACACGAAGTCAGAAGCCCTCCAGAGAGTCTGCAAGAGTGTGAGTGTGTGGTGTGTGTGTTAAAAGGACACAATGTCAGAAGCCTTCCGGAGATTCTCCAAGGTGTGTGTATGTATGTGTGCGTGTGTTAAAAGAACATGAATTCAAACCCACTCTGAAGATTGTACATGGGTGTGCTTGTGTGTGTGTGTGTGTGTGTGTGTGTGTGTGCGGAAAAAGGACACGAATCAGAAAACATCCAGAGTTTCTGCAAGGGTATGTGTGTGAATGTGAGTGAGTGTGTGTGTGTGTGTGTGTGTGTAAAAAGAACACGAAATCAGAAGCCCTGCATATATTAGGCAAGGATGTGTGTGTGTAAAAAGAATACTACGTCAGAAGCCCCCTAGAGATTCTGCAAGAGTGTGAGTGTGTGATGTGTGTGTTAAAAGGACACGACGTCAGAAGCCTTTGAGACGTTGTGCAAGGCTGCGTGTATGTGTGTAAAAAGACAGGAAGTCAGAAGCTCTCTAGGGATTCTGCAAATATCTGAGTGTGTGTGTGTGTGAGTGTATAAAAATGACAAGAATTCAGAAACTTCCAGACATTCTGCAAAGGTGTGTGTGTGTGTGTGTGTGTGTGTAGGTAAAAAGGACAGGATGTTAGAAGCCCTGCAGACATTCTCCAAGGGTGTGCTTGTGTGTGGGTGTGTATGTAAAAATGACCCAAACGAGAACCCCACCAGAGATTCTTCAATGGTATCAGTGTGAGTGTGTATGTGTAAAAAGGACACGAAATCAGCAGCACTCTAGAGATTCTGTAAGGGTATGGATTTGAGTGTTTGTGTGTGTGTGTGTAAAGACACGAATTCAAGCGATACAGAGATTCTTTAGGGGTGTGTATGAGTGAGTGTGCAAAAAGGACAAGAAGTCATAAGCACTTTAGAGATTTTTCAACGGTGTGTGTGGGTGAGAGATTTTAAAAAGACTAAAGTTCAGAAGTTCTCCAGATATTGTGCCAGGGTGTGTGTGTGTATGCCTGTGTGTCTAAAAAGGACACGAAATCAGAAGTCCTCCAGAGATTCTGCAAGGGTGCATGCAAGTGTGTATGTGTCTGTGTGAGTGTGTAAAAGGATATGAAGTCAGAAGCCCTCCAGATGTTACGTAAGGGTGTGTATGTGTGAGTCTGTAAAAAGGACACGACATCAGAATCCCTCCTGAGATTCTACAATGGTGTGAATGAATGTGTATATGAAAAAAGGACTTGAAATCAGAAGCCCTGTAGAGATTCAACAAGGGTGTGAGTGTGTGTCTGTGTGTGTGTGTGTGTAAAAAGGACACGAAGTCAGAAGCCCTCCAGATGGTCTGCAAGGGTGTGTGCATGTGGGTGTATGGGTGTAAAAAGTACACCATATCAGAACCCCTCCAGAGATTCTGCAATGGTGTGAATGTATGTGTATATGTAAAAAGGACTTGAAATCAGAAGTCCTGTAGAGATTCGGCAAGGTTGTGAGTGTCTGTGTCTGTGTGTGTGTGTGTGTAAAAAGGACATGAATTCCGAAGCCCTCAGGAGAATCTTCAAGGTTATGAGTGTGAGTGTGCGTGTGTGAGTGTGTGTGTGTAAAAATGAGACAAAGTTAGAAGTCCTGCAGAGAATCTGCAAGGGTGTGAGTGTGTGAGTGTCTAAGAAGGACACGAACAGAAGCCCTCCAGAGATTCTGCAAGGGTGTGTGCATGTGTGCGTGCGTGTGTAAAAAGGACATGAATTCAAACCCACTCCAAAGATTCTACATGGGTGTTATTTTGTGTGTGTTTGTGTGTATGTGTGTATGGAAAAAAGGACACGAATCATAAGACCTCCAGAGATTCTGCAAGAGTGTGAGTGTGTGGTGTGTATGTTAAAAGGACACGAAGTCAGAAGCCTTCCAGAGATTCTGCAAGGTGTGTGTATGTATGTGTGCGTGTGTTAAAAGGACATGAATTCAAACCCACTCCGAAGATTCTGCATGGGTGTGATTGTGTGTGTGTGTGTGTGTGCGTGCGTGCGGAAAATGGGCACGAATCAGAAAACATCCAGAGTTTCTGCAAGGGTATGTTTGTGAATGTGTGTGTGTGTGTGTGTGTGTGTAAAAGGGACACGAAGTCAGAAGCCCTGCATATATTATGCAAGGATGTGTGTGTGTAAAAAGAATACTACGTCAAAAACCCTTCAGAGATTCTGCAAGAGTGTGAGTGTGTGGTGTGTGTGTTAAAAGGACACGACGTCACAAGACTTCCAGAGATTGTGCAAGGGTGCGTGTCTTTGTAAAAAGACAGGAAGTCAGAAGCCAGGTAGAGATTTGGGAAGGATGTGAGTGTGTGAGTGTCTGTGTGTGTGTGTGTGTGTGTAAAAAGCAGATGTATTCAGTAGCCCTCCAGAGATTCGGCAAGGTTATGAGTGTGAGCGTGCGTGTGTGAGTGTGTTTGTGTAAAAATGAGACAAAGTCAGAAGTCCTGCAGATAATCTGCAAGGGTTTGAGTGTGTGAGTGTCTAAGAAGGACACGAACAGAAGCCCTCCAGAGATTCTGCAAGGGTGTGTTTATGTGTGTGTGCGTGTGTAAAAAGGACAAGAATTCAAACCCACTCCAAAGATTCTACATGGGTGTGATTTTGTGTGTATGTGTCTGTGGAAAAAGGACACGAATCAGAAGACATCCAGAGGTTCTGCAAGGGTATGTTTGTGAATGTGAGTGTGTTTGTGTGTGTGTGTGTCAAAAGAACACGAAGTCAGAAGCCTTCCAGAGATTCTGCAAGAGTGTGAGTGTGTGGTGTGTGTGTTAAAAGGACACGATGTCAGAAGCCTTCCAGAGATTCTGCAAGGTGTGAGTATGTATGTGTGCATGTGTTAAAAGGACATGAATTCAAACCCACTCCGAAGATTCTGCATGGGTGTGATTGTGTGTGTGTGTGTGTGTGCGGAAAAAGGACACGAATTAGAAAACATCCAGAGTTTCTGCAAGGGTATGTGTGTGAATGTGAGTGTGTGTGTGTGTGTGTAAAAGGACACGAAGTCAGAAGCCCTGCATATATTAGGCAAGAATGTGTGTGTGTAAAAAGAATACTACGTCAGAAGCCCCCTAGAGATTCTGCAACAGTGTGAGTATGTGGTGTGTGTGTTAAAAGGACACGACGTCAGAAGCCTTTGAGAGATTGTGCAAGGGTGCGTGTACGTGTGTGTATGTGTGTAAAAAGACAGGAAGTCAGAAGCTCTCTAGGGATTCTGAAAATATCTGAGTGTGTATGTGTGTGTGTATATAAAAATGACAGGAAATCAGAAACTTCCAGAGAATCTGCAAAGGTGTGTGTGTGTGTGTTTAGGTAAAAAGGACACGATGTTAGAAGCCCTCCAGAGATTCTCCATGGATGTGCTTGTGTGTGGGTGTGCATGTAAAAATGACATGAACGAGAAGCCCACCAGAGATTCTTCAATGGTAATAGTGTGAATGTGTATATGTAAAAAGGACACGAAGTCAGAAGCCCTCTAGAGATTCTTTTAAAGGGTATGAATTTGAGTGTTTGTGTGTGTGTGTGTGTGTGTGTGTGTAAAGACACGAATTCAAGCGATACAGAGATTCTTTAGGGGTGTGTATGTGTGAGTGTGTAAAAAGGACAAGAAGTCATAAGCCCTCTAGAGATTCTTCAACGGTGAGTGAGGGTGAGAGATTTTAAAAAGATCAAAGGTCAGAAGTTCTCAATAGATTCTGCCAGGTGTGTGTGTAATTGTCTGTATGTCTAAAAAGGACACGAAATCAGAAGTCCTCCAGAGATTCTGCAAGAGTGTGTGTGTGTGGGTGTGTGTAAAAAGGACATGACTTCAGAATCCCTCCAGAGATTCTGTAATGGTGTGAATGTATGAGTATATTTAAAAAAAGAACTTGAAATCAGAAGCCAGGTAGAGATTTGGGAAGGATGTGAGTGTGTGTGTGTGTGTGTGTGTGTGGGTGTGTGTAAAAAGGACACGAAGTTAGAAGCCCTCCAGAGGTTCTGCAAGGGTGTGTGTATGTGTGTGTGCGTGTGTAAAAAGGACATGAATTCAAACCCCCTCCAAAGATTCTACATGGGTGTGATTTTGTGTGTGTGTCTGTGTGTGTGTGTGTGTGTGTGTGTGTGGAACTAGGACACGTATTAGAAGACATCCAGAGCTTCTGCAAGGGTATGTGTGTGAATGTGAATGTGTGTGTGTGTGTGTTCAAAAAGGACACGAATTCAGAAGCCCTCCAGATGTTCTGCAAGGGTGTGTGTGTGTGTGTGTGGGTGGGTGTAAAAAAAACACGACATCAGTATCCCTCCAGAGATTCTGCAATGGTGTGAATATATGTGTATATGTAAAAGGACTTGAAATCAGAAGTCCTCCAGAGATTCTGCAAGTGTGCATGCATGTGTGTATGTGTCTGTGTGAGTGTGTAAAAGGATATGAAGTCAGAAGCCCTCCAGATGTTACGTAAGGGTGTGTATGTGTGAGTCTGTAAAAAGGACACGACATCTGAATCCCTCCTGAGATTCTGGAATGGTGTGAATGAATGTGTATATGAAAAAAGGACTTGAAATCAGAAGCCCTGTGGAGATTCAACAAGGTGTGAGTGTGTGTCTGTGTGTGTGTGTGTGTACAAAGGACACAAAGTCAGAAGCCCTCCAGATGGTCTGCAAGGCTGTGTGTGTGTGTGGGTGGGTGGGTGTAAAAAGTACACCACATCAGAATCCCTCCAGAGTTTCTGCAATGGTGTGAATGTATGTGTATATGTAAAAAGTACTTGAAATCAGAAGTCCTGTAGAGATTCGGCAAGGGTGTGAGTGTCTGTGTGTGTGTGTGTGTGTGTGTAAAAAGGACATGAATTCAGAAGCCTTCCAGAGATTCGGCAAGGTATTGAGTGTGAGTGTGCGTGTGTGAGTGTGTGTGTGTGTAAAAATGAGACAAAGTCAGAAGTCCTGCAGAGAATCTGCAAGGGTTTCAGTGTGTGAGTGTCTAAGAAGGATATGAAAAGAAGCCTCCAGAGATTCTGCAAGGGTGTGTGTATGTGTGTGTGCGTGTGTAAAAATGACATGAATTCAAACCCACTCCAAAGATTCTACATGGGTGTGATTTTGTGTGTGTTTGTGTGTATGTGTGTGTGGAAAAAGGACACGAATCAGAAGACATCCAGAGCTTCTGCAAGGGTATGTATGTGAATGTGAGTGTGAGTGGGTGTGTGTGTTTAAAAAGAACACTACATCAGAAGCACTCCAGAGATTCTGCAAGAGTGTGAGTGTGTTGTGTGTGTGTTAAAAGGACACGACGTCAGAAGCCTTCCAGAGATTCTGCAAGGGTGTGTGTATGTGTGTGTGCATGTGTTAAAAGGACATGAATTCAAACCCACTCCGAAGATTCTGCATGGGTGTGATTGTGTGTGTGTGTTTGTGTGTGTGTGCGGAAAAAGGACACGAATCAGAAAACATCCAGAGTTCCTGCAAGGGTATGTGTGTGAATGTGAGTGTGTGTAAAATGTGAATGTGAGTGTGTAAAAAGGAGTGAGTGAATGTGAGTGTGTAAAAAGGAGTGAGTGAATGTGATTGTGTAAAAAGGACACGAAGTCAGAAGCCCTGCATATATTAGGCAAGGATGTGTGTGTGTAAAAATATACTAAGTCAGAAGCCCTCCAGAGATTCTGCAAGAGCATGAGTGTGTGGTGTGTGTGTTTGTAAAGGACACGACGTCAGAAGCCTTCGAGAGATTGTGCAAGGGTGCATGTATGTGTTTGTATGTGTGTAAAAACACAGGAAGTCAGAATCTCTCCAGGGATTCTGCAAATATCTGAGAGTGTGTGTTTGTGTATAAAAATGACAAGAAATCAGAAACTTCCAGATTCTGCAAAGGTGTGTGTGTGTGTGTGTGTAGGTAAAAAGGACACGATGTTAGAAGCCCTCCAGAGATTCTCCAAGGGTGTGCTTGTGTGTGGGTGTGTATGTAAAAATGACCCGAACGAGAAGCCCACCAGATTCTTCAATGGTATCAGTGTGAGTGTGTATGTGTAAAAAGAACGCGAAGTCAGAAGCCCTCTAGAGATTCTGTAAGGGTATGAATTTGAGTGTTTGTGTGTGTGTGTGTGTAAAGACACGAATTCAAGCGATACAGAGATTCTTTAGGGGTGTGTATGTCTGAGTGTGTAAAAAGGACAAGAAGTCATAAGCCCTCTAGAGATTTTTCAACGGTGTGTGTAGGTGAGAGATTTTAAAAAGACCAAAGTTCAGAAGTTCTCCAGATGTTGTGCCAGGGTGTGTGTGTGTATGCCTGTGTGTCTAAAAAGGACACTAAATCAGAAGTCCTCCAGAGATTCTGCAAGTGTGCATGCATGTGTGTATGTGTCTGTGTGAGTGTGTAAAAGGATATGAAGTCAGAAGCCCTCCAGATGTTATGTAAGGGTGTGTATGTGTGAATCTGTAAAAAGGACACGACATCAGAATCCCTCCAGAGGTTCTGCAATGTTGTGAATGTATGAGTATTTGTAAAAAGTACTTGAAATCAGAAGTCCTGAGGAGATTCGGCAAGGGTGGGAATGTCTGTGTGTGTTTGTGTGTGTGTGTGTGTTTGTGTGTGTGTGTGTGTGTGTGTGTAAAAAGGACATGAATTCAGAAGCCCTCAAGAGATTAGGCAAGGTTATGAGTGTGAGTGTGCGTGTGTGAGTGTGTGTGTGTGTGTGTAAAAATGAGACAAAGTCAGAAGTCCTGCAGAGAATCTGCAAGGGTTTCAGTGTATGAGTGTCTAAGAAGGACACGAAGAGAAGCCCTCCAGAGAATCTCCAAGGGTGTGTGTATGTGTGTGTTCATGTGTAAAAAGGTCATGAATTCAAACCCACTCCAAAGATTCTACATGGGTGTGATTTTGTGTGTATGTGTGTGTGGAAAAAGGACACCAATCAGAAAACATGCAGAGTTTCTGCAAGGGTATGTGTGTGAATGTGAGTGTGTGTGTGTGTGTGTGTGTGTAAAAAGGACACGAAGTCAGAAGTCCTGCATATATTAGGCAAGGATGTGTGTGTAAAAAGAATACTACGTCAGAAGCCCTCCAGAGATTCTGCAAGAGTGTGAGTGTGTGGTGTGTGTGTTAAAAGGACACGACGTCAGAAGCCTTCGAGAGATTGTGCAAGGGTGCGTGTATGTGTGTGTATGTGTGTAAAAAGACAGGAAGTCAGAAGCTCTCTGGGGATTCTGCAAATATCTGAGTGTGTGTGTGTGTGTGAGTGTATAAAAATGACAAGAAGTCAGAAACTTCCAGACATTCTGCAAAGGTGTGTGTGTGTGTGTGTGTGTAGGTAAAAAGGACATGATGTTAGAAGCCCTGCAGACATTCTCCAAGGGTGTGCTTGTGTGTGGATGTGTATGTAAAAATGACATGAACGAGAAGCCCACCAGAGATTCTTCAATGGTATCAGTGTGAGTGTGTATGTGTAAAAAGACACGAAGTCAGAAGCCCTCTAGAGATTCTTTTAAAGGGTATGAATTTGAGTGTTTGTGTTGTGTGTGTGTGTGTGTGTAAAGACACGAATTCAAGCGATACAGAGATTCTTTAAGGGTGTGTATGTGTGAGTGTGTAAAAAAGGACAAGAAGTCATAAGCCCTTTAGAGATTTTTCAATGGTGTGTGTGGGTGAGAGATTTTAAAAAGACCAAAGTTCAGAAGTTCTCCAGATACTGTGCCAGGGTGTGTGTGTGTATGCCTGTGTGTCTAAAAAGGACACGAAATCAGAAGTCCTCAGGAGATTCTGCAAGGGTGCATGCATGTGTGTATGTGTCTGTGTGAGTGTGTAAAAGGATATGAAGTCAGAAGCCCT
This sequence comes from Tenrec ecaudatus, assembly GCF_050624435.1. Lineage (NCBI taxonomy): Eukaryota > Metazoa > Chordata > Mammalia > Afrosoricida > Tenrecidae > Tenrec > Tenrec ecaudatus. The sequence continues at coordinate 244,052,022 of NC_134531.1, forward strand.
TCAGATGTTATGTAAGGGTGTGTATGTGTGAGTCTGTAAAAAGGACACGACATCAGAATCCCTCCTGAGATTCTGCAATGTTGTGAAAGAATGTTTATATGAAAAAAGGACTTGAAATCAGAAGCCCTGTAGAGATTCAACAAGGGTGTGAGTGTGCGTCTGTGTGTGTGTGCGTGTGTAAAAAGGACACGAAGTCAGAAGCCCTTCGGATGTTCTGCAAGGGTGTGTGTGTGTGGGTGGGTGGGAGTAAAACGTACACGACATCAGAATCCCTCCAGAGTTTCTGCAATGGTGTGAATGTATGTGTATATGTCAAAAGGACTTGAAATCAGAAGTCCTGTAGAGATTCGGCAAGGGTGTGAGTGTCTGTGTGTGTGTGTGTGTGTGTGTGTGTAAAAAGGACATGAATTCAGAAGCCCACCAGAGATTCGGCAAGGTATTGAGTGTGAGTGTGCGTGTGTGAGTGTGTGTGTGTAAAAATGAGACAAAGTCAGAAGTCCTGCAGAGAATCTGCAAGGGTTTCAGTATATGACTGTCTAAGAAGGACACGAAGAGAAGCCCTCCAGAGAATCTGCAAGGGTGTGTGTATGTGTGTGTGCGTGTGTAAAAAGGACATGAATTCAAACCCACTCCAAAGATTCTACATGGGTGTGATTTTGTGTGTATGTGTGTGTGGAAAAAGGACACGAATCAGAACATCCAGAGGTTCTGCAAGGGTATGTTTGTGAATGTGAGTGTGTGTGTGTGTGTGTGTGTGTCAAAAGAACACGAAGTCAGAAGCCCTCCAGAGAGTCTGCAAGAGTGTGAGTGTGTGGTGTGTGTGTTAAAAGGACACGGTGTCAGAAGCCTTCCGGAGATTCTCCAAGGTGTGTGTATGTATGTGTGCGTGTGTTAAAAGAACATGAATTCAAACCCACTCTGAAGATTGTACATGGGTGTGCTTGTGTGTGTGTGTGTGTGTGTGTGTGTGCGGAAAAAGGACACGAATCAGAAAACATCCAGAGTTTCTGCAAGGGTATGTGTGTGAATGTGAGTGTGTGTGTGTTTGTGTGTGTAAAAAGAACACGAAGTCAGAAGCCCTGCATATATTAGGCAAGGATGTGTGTGTGTGTAAAAAGAATACTACGTCAGAAGCCCCCTAGAGATTCTGCAAGAGTGTGAGTGTGTGATGTGTGTGTTAAAAGGACACGACGTCAGAAGCCTTTGAGAGGTTGTGCAAGGCTGCGTGTATGTGTGTGTATGTGTGTAAAAAGACAGGAAGTCAGAAGCTCTCTAGGGATTCTGCAAATATCTGAGTGTGTGTGTGTGTGAGTGTATAAAAATGACAAGAAGTCAGAGACTTCCAGACATTCTGCAAAGGTGTGTGTGTGTGTGTGTGTTTAGGGAAAAAGGACAGGATGTTAGAAGCCCTGCAGACATTCTCCAAGGGTGTGCTTGTGTGTGGGTGTGTATGTAAAAATGACCCAAACGAGAACGCCACCAGAGATTCTTCAATGGTATCAGTGTGAGTGTGTATGTGTAAAAAGGACACAAAGTCAGAAGCCCTCTAGAGATTCTGTAAGGGTATGGATTTGAGTGTTTGTGTGTGTGTGTGTGTAAAGACACGAATTCAAGCGATACAGAGATTCTTTAGGGTTGTGTATGTGTGAGTGTGCAAAAAGGACAAGAAGTCATAAGCACTTTAGAGATTTTTCAACGGTGTGTGTGGGTGAGAGATTTTAAAAAGACTAAAGTTCAGAAGTACTCCAGATATTGTGCCAGGGTGTGTGTGTTTATGCCTGTGTGTCTAAAAAGGACACGAAATCAGAAGTCCTCCAGAGATTCTGCAAGGGTGCATGCATGTGTGTATGTGTCTATGTGAGTGTGTAAACGGATATGAATTCAGAAGCCCTCCAGATGTTACGTAAGGGTGTGTATGTGTGAGTCTGTAAAAAGGACACGACATCAGAATCCCTCCTGAGATTCTACAATGGTGTGAATGTATGTGTATTATTAAAAAGGACTTGAAATCAGAAGTCCTGTAGAGATTCGGCAAGGTTGTGAGTGTCTGTGTGTGTGTGTGTGTGTGTGTGTAAAAAGGACATGAATTCCGAAGCCCTCAGGAGAATCTTCAAGGTTATGAGTGTGAGTGTGCGTGTGTGAGTGTGTGTGTGTAAAAATGAGACAAAGTCAGAAGTCCTGCAGAGAATCTGCAAGGGTGTGAGTGTGTGAGTGTCTAAGAAGGACACGAACAGAAGCCCTCTAGAGATTCTGCAAGGGTGTGTGCATGTGTGCGTGCGTGTGTAAAAAGGACATGAATTCAAACCCACTCCAAAGATTCTACATGGGTGTTATTTTGTGTGTGTTTGTGTGTATGTGTGTATGGAAAAAAGGACACGAATCAGAAGACATCCAGAGGTTCTGCAAGGGTATGTTTGTGAATGTGAGTGTGTTTGGGTGTGTGTGTGTCAGAAGAAAACGAAGTCAGAAGCCCTCCAGAGATTCTGCAAGAGTGTGAGTGTGTGGTGTGTATGTTAAAAGGACACGATGTCAGAAGCCTTCCAGAGATTCTGCAAGGTGTGTGTAAGTATGTGTGCGTGTGTTAAACGGACATGAATTCAAACCCACTCCGAAGATTCTGCATGGGTGTGATTGTGTGTGTGTGTGTGTGTGTGTGCCTGCGTGCGGAAAAAGGGCACGAATCAGAAAACATCCAGAGTTTCTGCAAGGGTATGTTTGTGAATGTGTGTGTCTGTGTGTGTGTGTAAAAGGGACACGAAGTCAGAAGCCCTGCATATATTATGCAAGGATGTGTGTGTGTAAAAAGAATACTACGTCAGAAGCCCTTCAGAGATTCTGCAAGAGTGTGAGTGTGTGGTGTGTGTGTTAAAAGGACACGACGTCACAAGACTTCCAGAGATTGTGCAAGGGTGCGTGTATGTGTGTGTGTCTGTGTAAAAAGACAGGAAGTCAGAAGCCCTCTAGGGATTCTGAAAATATCTGAGTGTGTGTGTGTGTGTGTATAAAAATGACAGGAAATCAGAAACTTCCAGAGATTCTGCAAAGGTGTATGTGTGTGTGTTTAGGTAAAAAGGACACGATGTTAGAAGCCCTCCAGAGATTCTCCAAGGATGTGCTTGTGTGTAGGTGTGCATGTAAAAATGACATGAACGAGAAGCCCACCAGAGATTCTTCAATGGTATCAGTGTGAGTGTGTATGTGTAAAAAGGACACGAAGTCAGAAGCCCTCTAGACGTTCTTTTTAAGAGTACGAATTTGAGTGTTTGTGTGTGTGTGTTTGTGTGTGTGTAAAGACACGAATTCAAGCGATACAGAGATTCTTTAGGGGTGTGTATGTGTGAGTGTGTAAAAAGGACAAGAAGTCATAAGCCCTCTAGAGATTCTTCAACGGTGAGTGAGGGTGAGAGATTTTAAAAAGATCAAAGGTCAGAAGTTCTCAATAGATTCTGCCAGGTGTGTGTGTAATTGTCTGTATGTCTAAAAAGGACACGAAATCAGAAGTCCTCCAGAGATTCTGCAAGAGTGTGTGTGTGTGGGTGTGTGTAAAAAGGACATGACTTCAGAATCCCTCCAGAGATTCTGTAATGGTGTGAATGTATGAGTATATTTAAAAAAAGAACTTGAAATCAGAAGCCAGGTAGAGATTTGGGAAGGATGTGAGTGTGTGTGTGTGTGTGTGTGTGTGGGTGTGTGTAAAAAGGACACGAAGTTAGAAGCCCTCCAGAGGTTCTGCAAGGGTGTGTGTATGTGTGTGTGCGTGTGTAAAAAGGACATGAATTCAAACCCCCTCCAAAGATTCTACATGGGTGTGATTTTGTGTGTGTGTCTGTGTGTGTGTGTGTGTGTGTGTGTGTGTGGAACTAGGACACGTATTAGAAGACATCCAGAGCTTCTGCAAGGGTATGTGTGTGAATGTGAATGTGTGTGTGTGTGTGTTCAAAAAGGACACGAATTCAGAAGCCCTCCAGATGTTCTGCAAGGGTGTGTGTGTGTGTGTGTGGGTGGGTGTAAAAAAAACACGACATCAGTATCCCTCCAGAGATTCTGCAATGGTGTGAATATATGTGTATATGTAAAAGGACTTGAAATCAGAAGTCCTCCAGAGATTCTGCAAGTGTGCATGCATGTGTGTATGTGTCTGTGTGAGTGTGTAAAAGGATATGAAGTCAGAAGCCCTCCAGATGTTACGTAAGGGTGTGTATGTGTGAGTCTGTAAAAAGGACACGACATCTGAATCCCTCCTGAGATTCTGGAATGGTGTGAATGAATGTGTATATGAAAAAAGGACTTGAAATCAGAAGCCCTGTGGAGATTCAACAAGGTGTGAGTGTGTGTCTGTGTGTGTGTGTGTGTACAAAGGACACAAAGTCAGAAGCCCTCCAGATGGTCTGCAAGGCTGTGTGTGTGTGTGGGTGGGTGGGTGTAAAAAGTACACCACATCAGAATCCCTCCAGAGTTTCTGCAATGGTGTGAATGTATGTGTATATGTAAAAAGTACTTGAAATCAGAAGTCCTGTAGAGATTCGGCAAGGGTGTGAGTGTCTGTGTGTGTGTGTGTGTGTGTGTAAAAAGGACATGAATTCAGAAGCCTTCCAGAGATTCGGCAAGGTATTGAGTGTGAGTGTGCGTGTGTGAGTGTGTGTGTGTGTAAAAATGAGACAAAGTCAGAAGTCCTGCAGAGAATCTGCAAGGGTTTCAGTGTGTGAGTGTCTAAGAAGGATATGAAAAGAAGCCTCCAGAGATTCTGCAAGGGTGTGTGTATGTGTGTGTGCGTGTGTAAAAATGACATGAATTCAAACCCACTCCAAAGATTCTACATGGGTGTGATTTTGTGTGTGTTTGTGTGTATGTGTGTGTGGAAAAAGGACACGAATCAGAAGACATCCAGAGCTTCTGCAAGGGTATGTATGTGAATGTGAGTGTGAGTGGGTGTGTGTGTTTAAAAAGAACACTACATCAGAAGCACTCCAGAGATTCTGCAAGAGTGTGAGTGTGTTGTGTGTGTGTTAAAAGGACACGACGTCAGAAGCCTTCCAGAGATTCTGCAAGGGTGTGTGTATGTGTGTGTGCATGTGTTAAAAGGACATGAATTCAAACCCACTCCGAAGATTCTGCATGGGTGTGATTGTGTGTGTGTGTTTGTGTGTGTGTGCGGAAAAAGGACACGAATCAGAAAACATCCAGAGTTCCTGCAAGGGTATGTGTGTGAATGTGAGTGTGTGTAAAATGTGAATGTGAGTGTGTAAAAAGGAGTGAGTGAATGTGAGTGTGTAAAAAGGAGTGAGTGAATGTGATTGTGTAAAAAGGACACGAAGTCAGAAGCCCTGCATATATTAGGCAAGGATGTGTGTGTGTAAAAATATACTAAGTCAGAAGCCCTCCAGAGATTCTGCAAGAGCATGAGTGTGTGGTGTGTGTGTTTGTAAAGGACACGACGTCAGAAGCCTTCGAGAGATTGTGCAAGGGTGCATGTATGTGTTTGTATGTGTGTAAAAACACAGGAAGTCAGAATCTCTCCAGGGATTCTGCAAATATCTGAGAGTGTGTGTTTGTGTATAAAAATGACAAGAAATCAGAAACTTCCAGATTCTGCAAAGGTGTGTGTGTGTGTGTGTGTAGGTAAAAAGGACACGATGTTAGAAGCCCTCCAGAGATTCTCCAAGGGTGTGCTTGTGTGTGGGTGTGTATGTAAAAATGACCCGAACGAGAAGCCCACCAGATTCTTCAATGGTATCAGTGTGAGTGTGTATGTGTAAAAAGAACGCGAAGTCAGAAGCCCTCTAGAGATTCTGTAAGGGTATGAATTTGAGTGTTTGTGTGTGTGTGTGTGTAAAGACACGAATTCAAGCGATACAGAGATTCTTTAGGGGTGTGTATGTCTGAGTGTGTAAAAAGGACAAGAAGTCATAAGCCCTCTAGAGATTTTTCAACGGTGTGTGTAGGTGAGAGATTTTAAAAAGACCAAAGTTCAGAAGTTCTCCAGATGTTGTGCCAGGGTGTGTGTGTGTATGCCTGTGTGTCTAAAAAGGACACTAAATCAGAAGTCCTCCAGAGATTCTGCAAGTGTGCATGCATGTGTGTATGTGTCTGTGTGAGTGTGTAAAAGGATATGAAGTCAGAAGCCCTCCAGATGTTATGTAAGGGTGTGTATGTGTGAATCTGTAAAAAGGACACGACATCAGAATCCCTCCAGAGGTTCTGCAATGTTGTGAATGTATGAGTATTTGTAAAAAGTACTTGAAATCAGAAGTCCTGAGGAGATTCGGCAAGGGTGGGAATGTCTGTGTGTGTTTGTGTGTGTGTGTGTGTTTGTGTGTGTGTGTGTGTGTGTGTGTAAAAAGGACATGAATTCAGAAGCCCTCAAGAGATTAGGCAAGGTTATGAGTGTGAGTGTGCGTGTGTGAGTGTGTGTGTGTGTGTGTAAAAATGAGACAAAGTCAGAAGTCCTGCAGAGAATCTGCAAGGGTTTCAGTGTATGAGTGTCTAAGAAGGACACGAAGAGAAGCCCTCCAGAGAATCTCCAAGGGTGTGTGTATGTGTGTGTTCATGTGTAAAAAGGTCATGAATTCAAACCCACTCCAAAGATTCTACATGGGTGTGATTTTGTGTGTATGTGTGTGTGGAAAAAGGACACCAATCAGAAAACATGCAGAGTTTCTGCAAGGGTATGTGTGTGAATGTGAGTGTGTGTGTGTGTGTGTGTGTGTGTAAAAAGGACACGAAGTCAGAAGTCCTGCATATATTAGGCAAGGATGTGTGTGTAAAAAGAATACTACGTCAGAAGCCCTCCAGAGATTCTGCAAGAGTGTGAGTGTGTGGTGTGTGTGTTAAAAGGACACGACGTCAGAAGCCTTCGAGAGATTGTGCAAGGGTGCGTGTATGTGTGTGTATGTGTGTAAAAAGACAGGAAGTCAGAAGCTCTCTGGGGATTCTGCAAATATCTGAGTGTGTGTGTGTGTGTGAGTGTATAAAAATGACAAGAAGTCAGAAACTTCCAGACATTCTGCAAAGGTGTGTGTGTGTGTGTGTGTGTAGGTAAAAAGGACATGATGTTAGAAGCCCTGCAGACATTCTCCAAGGGTGTGCTTGTGTGTGGATGTGTATGTAAAAATGACATGAACGAGAAGCCCACCAGAGATTCTTCAATGGTATCAGTGTGAGTGTGTATGTGTAAAAAGACACGAAGTCAGAAGCCCTCTAGAGATTCTTTTAAAGGGTATGAATTTGAGTGTTTGTGTTGTGTGTGTGTGTGTGTGTAAAGACACGAATTCAAGCGATACAGAGATTCTTTAAGGGTGTGTATGTGTGAGTGTGTAAAAAAGGACAAGAAGTCATAAGCCCTTTAGAGATTTTTCAATGGTGTGTGTGGGTGAGAGATTTTAAAAAGACCAAAGTTCAGAAGTTCTCCAGATACTGTGCCAGGGTGTGTGTGTGTATGCCTGTGTGTCTAAAAAGGACACGAAATCAGAAGTCCTCAGGAGATTCTGCAAGGGTGCATGCATGTGTGTATGTGTCTGTGTGAGTGTGTAAAAGGATATGAAGTCAGAAGCCCTTCAGATGTTATGTAAGGGTGTGTATGTGTGAGTCTGTAAAAAGGACACGACATCAGAATCCCTCCTGAGATTCTGCAATGTTGTGAAAGAATGTTTATATGAAAAAAGGACTTGAAATCAGAAGCCCTGTAGAGATTCAACAAGGGTGTGAGTGTGCGTCTGTGTGTGTGTGCGTGTGTAAAAAGGACACGAAGTCAGAAGCCCTTCGGATGTTCTGCAAGGGTGTGTGTGTGTGGGTGGGTGGGAGTAAAACGTACACGACATCAGAATCCCTCCAGAGTTTCTGCAATGGTGTGAATGTATGTGTATATGTCAAAAGGACTTGAAATCAGAAGTCCTGTAGAGATTCGGCAAGGGTGTGAGTGTCTGTGTGTGTGTGTGTGTGTGTGTGTGTAAAAAGGACATGAATTCAGAAGCCCACCAGAGATTCGGCAAGGTATTGAGTGTGAGTGTGCGTGTGTGAGTGTGTGTGTGTAAAAATGAGACAAAGTCAGAAGTCCTGCAGAGAATCTGCAAGGGTTTCAGTATATGACTGTCTAAGAAGGACACGAAGAGAAGCCCTCCAGAGAATCTGCAAGGGTGTGTGTATGTGTGTGTGCGTGTGTAAAAAGGACATGAATTCAAACCCACTCCAAAGATTCTACATGGGTGTGATTTTGTGTGTATGTGTGTGTGGAAAAAGGACACGAATCAGAACATCCAGAGGTTCTGCAAGGGTATGTTTGTGAATGTGAGTGTGTGTGTGTGTGTGTGTGTGTCAAAAGAACACGAAGTCAGAAGCCCTCCAGAGAGTCTGCAAGAGTGTGAGTGTGTGGTGTGTGTGTTAAAAGGACACGGTGTCAGAAGCCTTCCGGAGATTCTCCAAGGTGTGTGTATGTATGTGTGCGTGTGTTAAAAGAACATGAATTCAAACCCACTCTGAAGATTGTACATGGGTGTGCTTGTGTGTGTGTGTGTGTGTGTGTGTGTGCGGAAAAAGGACACGAATCAGAAAACATCCAGAGTTTCTGCAAGGGTATGTGTGTGAATGTGAGTGTGTGTGTGTTTGTGTGTGTAAAAAGAACACGAAGTCAGAAGCCCTGCATATATTAGGCAAGGATGTGTGTGTGTGTAAAAAGAATACTACGTCAGAAGCCCCCTAGAGATTCTGCAAGAGTGTGAGTGTGTGATGTGTGTGTTAAAAGGACACGACGTCAGAAGCCTTTGAGAGGTTGTGCAAGGCTGCGTGTATGTGTGTGTATGTGTGTAAAAAGACAGGAAGTCAGAAGCTCTCTAGGGATTCTGCAAATATCTGAGTGTGTGTGTGTGTGAGTGTATAAAAATGACAAGAAGTCAGAGACTTCCAGACATTCTGCAAAGGTGTGTGTGTGTGTGTGTGTTTAGGGAAAAAGGACAGGATGTTAGAAGCCCTGCAGACATTCTCCAAGGGTGTGCTTGTGTGTGGGTGTGTATGTAAAAATGACCCAAACGAGAACGCCACCAGAGATTCTTCAATGGTATCAGTGTGAGTGTGTATGTGTAAAAAGGACACAAAGTCAGAAGCCCTCTAGAGATTCTGTAAGGGTATGGATTTGAGTGTTTGTGTGTGTGTGTGTGTAAAGACACGAATTCAAGCGATACAGAGATTCTTTAGGGTTGTGTATGTGTGAGTGTGCAAAAAGGACAAGAAGTCATAAGCACTTTAGAGATTTTTCAACGGTGTGTGTGGGTGAGAGATTTTAAAAAGACTAAAGTTCAGAAGTACTCCAGATATTGTGCCAGGGTGTGTGTGTTTATGCCTGTGTGTCTAAAAAGGACACGAAATCAGAAGTCCTCCAGAGATTCTGCAAGGGTGCATGCATGTGTGTATGTGTCTATGTGAGTGTGTAAACGGATATGAATTCAGAAGCCCTCCAGATGTTACGTAAGGGTGTGTATGTGTGAGTCTGTAAAAAGGACACGACATCAGAATCCCTCCTGAGATTCTACAATGGTGTGAATGTATGTGTATTATTAAAAAGGACTTGAAATCAGAAGTCCTGTAGAGATTCGGCAAGGTTGTGAGTGTCTGTGTGTGTGTGTGTGTGTGTGTGTAAAAAGGACATGAATTCCGAAGCCCTCAGGAGAATCTTCAAGGTTATGAGTGTGAGTGTGCGTGTGTTAGTGTGTGTGTGTAAAAATGAGACAAAGTCAGAAGTCCTGCAGAGAATCTGCAAGGGTGTGAGTGTGTGAGTGTCTAAGAAGGACACGAACAGAAGCCCTCTAGAGATTCTGCAAGGGTGTGTGCATGTGTGCGTGCGTGTGTAAAAAGGACATGAATTCAAACCCACTCCAAAGATTCTACATGGGTGTTATTTTGTGTGTGTTTGTGTGTATGTGTGTATGGAAAAAAGGACACGAATCAGAAGACATCCAGAGGTTCTGCAAGGGTATGTTTGTGAATGTGAGTGTGTTTGGGTGTGTGTGTGTCAGAAGAAAACGAAGTCAGAAGCCCTCCAGAGATTCTGCAAGAGTGTGAGTGTGTGGTGTGTATGTTAAAAGGACACGATGTCAGAAGCCTTCCAGAGATTCTGCAAGGTGTGTGTAAGTATGTGTGCGTGTGTTAAACGGACATGAATTCAAACCCACTCCGAAGATTCTGCATGGGTGTGATTGTGTGTGTGTGTGTGTGTGTGTGCCTGCGTGCGGAAAAAGGGCACGAATCAGAAAACATCCAGAGTTTCTGCAAGGGTATGTTTGTGAATGTGTGTGTCTGTGTGTGTGTGTAAAAGGGACACGAAGTCAGAAGCCCTGCATATATTATGCAAGGATGTGTGTGTGTAAAAAGAATACTACGTCAGAAGCCCTTCAGAGATTCTGCAAGAGTGTGAGTGTGTGGTGTGTGTGTTAAAAGGACACGACGTCACAAGACTTCCAGAGATTGTGCAAGGGTGCGTGTATGTGTGTGTGTCTGTGTAAAAAGACAGGAAGTCAGAAGCCCTCTAGGGATTCTGAAAATATCTGAGTGTGTGTGTGTGTGTGTATAAAAATGACAGGAAATCAGAAACTTCCAGAGATTCTGCAAAGGTGTATGTGTGTGTGTTTAGGTAAAAAGGACACGATGTTAGAAGCCCTCCAGAGATTCTCCAAGGATGTGCTTGTGTGTAGGTGTGCATGTAAAAATGACATGAACGAGAAGCCCACCAGAGATTCTTCAATGGTATCAGTGTGAGTGTGTATGTGTAAAAAGGACACGAAGTCAGAAGCCCTCTAGACGTTCTTTTTAAGAGTACGAATTTGAGTGTTTGTGTGTGTGTGTTTGTGTGTGTGTAAAGACACGAATTCAAGCGATACAGAGATTCTTTAGGGGTGTGTATGTGTGAGTGTGTAAAAAGGACAAGAAGTCATAAGCCCTCTAGAGATTCTTCAACGGTGAGTGCGGGTGAGAGATTTTAAAAAGATCAAAGGTCAGAAGTTCTCAATAGATTCGGCCAGGTGTGTGTGTGTATGTCTGTATGTCTAAAAAGGACACGAAATCAGAAGTCCTCCAGAGATTCTGCAAGGGTGTGTGTGTGTGGGTGTGTGTAAAAAGGACATGACTTCAGAATCCCTCCAGAGATTCTGTAATGGTGTGAATGTATGAGTATATTTAAAAAGAACTTGAAATCAGAAGCCCGGTAGAGATTTGGCAAGGGTGTGAGTTTGTGTGTGTGTGTGTGTGTGTGTGGGTGTGTGTAAAAAGGACACGAAGTTAGAAGCCCTCCAGAGGTTCTGCAAGGGTGTGTGTATGTGTGTGTGCGTGTGTAAAAAGGACATGAATTCAAACCCCCTCCAAAGATTCTACATGGGTGTGATTTTGTGTGTGTGTGTGTGTGTGTGTGTGTGTGTGTGTGTGTGTGGAACTAGGACACGTATCAGAAGACATCCAGAGCTTCTGCAAGGGTATGTGTGTGAATGTGTGTGTGTGTGTGTGTGTGTGTGTTTAAAAAGGACACGAAGTCAGAAGCCCTCCAGATGTTCTGCAAGGGTGTGTGTGTGTGTGGGTGGGTGGGTGTAAAAAAAACACGACATCAGTATCCCTCCAGAGATTCTGCAATGGTGTGAATATATGTGTATATGTAAAAGGACTTGAAATCAGAAGCCCTGTAGAGATTCGGCAAGGGTGTGAATGTCTGTGTGTAAAAAGCAGATGTATTCAGAAGCCCTCCAGAGATTCAGCAAGGTTATGAGTGTGAGCGTGCGTGTGTGAGTGTGTTTGTGTAAAAATGAGACAAAGTCAGAAGTCCTGCAGAGAATCTGCAAGGGTTTGAGTGTGTGAGTGCCTAAGAAGGACACGAACAGAAGCCCTCCAGAGATTCTGCAAGGGTGTGTTTATGTGTGTGTGCGTGTGTAAAAAGGACAAGAATTCAAACCTACTCCAAAGATTCTACATGGGTGTGATTTTGTGTGTATGTGTGTGTGGAAAAAGGACACGAATCAGAAGACATCCAGAGGTTCTGCAAAGGTATGTTTGTGAATGTGAGTGTGTTTGTGTGTGTGTGTGTGTCAAAAGAACACGAAGTCAGAAGCCTTCCAGAGATTCTGCAAGAGTGTGAGTGTGTGGTGTGTGTGTTAAAAGGACACGATGTCAGAAGCCTTCCAGAGATTCTGCAAGGTGTGTGTATGTATGTGTGCATGTGTTAAAAGGACATGAATTCAAACCCACTCCGAAGATTCTGCATGGGTGTGATTGTGTGTGTGTGTGTGTGTGCGGAAAAAGGACACGAATCAGAAAACATCCAGAGTTTCTGCAAAATGTATGTGTGTGAATGTGAGTGTGTGTGTGTGTGTGTAAAAGGACACGAAGTCAGAAGCCCTGCATATATTAGGCAAGAATGTGTGTGTGTAAAAAGAATACTACGTCAGAAGCCCCCTAGAGATTCTGCAAGAGTGTGAGTATGCGGTGTGTGTGTTAAAAGGACACGACGTCAGAAGCCTTTGAGAGATTGTGCAAGGGTGCGTGTACGTGTGTGTATGTGTGTAAAAAGACAGGAAGTCAGAAGCTCTCTAGGGATTCTGCAAATATCTGAGTGTGTGTGTGTGTGTGTGTGTCAGTGTATAAATATGACAAGAAGTCAGAAATTTCCAGACATTCTGCAAAGGTGTGTGTGTGTGTGTGTGTGTAGGTAAAAAGGACACGATGTTAGAAGCCCTGCAGACATTCTCCAAGGGTGTGCTTGCGTGTGGGTGTGTATGTAAAAATGACCCGATCGAGAAACCCACCAGAGATTCTTCAATGTTATCAGTGTGAGTGTGTATGTGTAAAAAGGACACGAAGTCAGAAGTCCTCTAGAGATTCTGTAAGGGTATGAATTTGAACGTTAGTGTGTGTGTGTGTGTGTGTGTAAAGACACGAATTCAAGCGATACAGAGATTCTTTAGGGGTGTGTATGTGTGAGTGTGTAAAAAGGACAAGAAGTCATAAGCCCTTTAGAGATTTTTCAACGGTGTGTGTGGGTGAGAGATTTTAAAAAGACCAAAGTTCAGAAGTTCTCCAGATGTTGTGCCAAGGTATGTGTGTGTATGCCTGTGTGTCTAAAAAGGACACGAAATCAGAAGTCCTCCAGAGATTCTGCAAGGGTGCATGCATGTGTGTATGTGTCTGTGTGAGTTTGTAAAAGGATATGAAGTCAGAAGCCCTCCAGATGTTACGTATAGGTGTGTATGTGTCAGTCTGTAAAAAGGACACGACATCAGAATCCCTCCTGAGATTCTACAATGGTGTGAATAAATGTGTATATGAAAAAAGGACTTGAAATCAGAAGCCCTGTAGAGATTCAACAAGGGTGTGAGTGTGTGTCTGTGTGTGTGTGTGTGTGTAAAAAGGACACGAAGGCAGAAGCCCTCCAGATGGTCTGCAAGGGTGTGTGTGTGGGTATATGAGTGTAAAAAGTACACCACATCAGAATCCCTCCAGAGATTCTGCAATGGAGTGAATGTATGTGTATATGTAAAAAGGACTTGAAATCAGAAGTCCTGTAGAGATTCGGCAAGAGGGTGAGTGTCTGTGTGTGTGTGTGTGTGTGTGTGTGTGTGTGTAAAAAGGACATGAATTCAGAAGCCCTCTGGAGAATCGGCAAGGTTATGAGTGTGAGTGTTCATGTGTGAGTGTGTGTGTGTTAAAATGAGACAAAGTCAGTAGTCCTGCAGAGAATCTGCAAGAGTTTGAGTGTGTGAGTGTCAAAGAAGGACACGAGAAGAAGCCCTCCAGAGATTCTGCAAGGGTGTGTGTGTGCGTGTGTAAAAATGACATGAATTCAAAACCACTCCAAAGATTCTACATGGGTGTGATTTTGTGTGTGTTTGTGTGTATGGAAAAAAGGACATGAATCAGAAGACATCCAGAGGTTCTGCAAGGGTATGTTTGTGAATGTGAGTGTGTTTGGGTGTGTGTGTGTCAAAAGAACACGAAGTCAGAAGCCCTCCAGAGATTCTGCAAGAGTGTGAGTGTGTGGTGTGTATGTTAAAAGGACACGATGTCAGAAGCCTTCCAGAGATTCTGCAAGGTGTGTGTATGTATGTGTGCGTGTGTTAAAAGGACATGAATTCAAACCCACTCTGAAGATTCTGCATGGGTGTGATTGTGTGTGTGTGTGTGTGTGTGCGTGCGTGCAGAAAAAGGGCACGAATCAGAAAACATCCAGAGTTTCTGCAAAATGTATGTGTGTGAATGTGTGTGTGTGTGTGTGTGTGTAAAAGGGACACGAATTCAGAAGCCCTGCATATATTATGCAAGGATGTGTGTGTGTAAAAAGAATACTACGTCAGAAGCCCCCTAGAGATTCTGCAAGAGTGTGAGTGTGTGGTGTGTGTGTTAAAAGGACACGACGTCACAAGACTTCCAGAGATTGTGCAAGGGTGCGTGTATGTGTGTGTATGTGTGTAAAAAGACAGGAAGTCAGAATCCCTCTAGGGATTCTGAAAATATCTGAGTGTGTGTGTGTATAAAAATGACAGGAAATCAGAAACTTCCAGAGAATCTGCAAAGGTGTGTGTGTGTGTGTTTAGGTAAAAAGGACACGATGTTAGAAGCCCTCCAGAGATTCTCCATGGATGTGCTTGTGTGTGGGTGTGCATGTAAAAATGACATGAACGAGAAGCCCACCAGAGATTCTTCAATGGTAATAGTGTGAGTGTGTATATGTAAAAAGGACACGAAGTCAGAAGCCCTGTAGAGATTCTTTTAAAGGGTATGAATTTGAGTGTTTGTGTGTGTGTGTGTGTATGTAAAGACACGAATTCAAGCGATACAGAGATTCTTTAGGGGTGTGTATGTGTGAGTGTGTAAAAAGGACAAGAAGTCGTAAGCCCTTTAGAGATTTTTCAACGGTGTGTGTGGGTGAGAGATTTTAAAAAGACCAAAGTTCAGAAGTTCTCCAGATGTTGTGCCAAGGTGTGTGTGTGTATGCCTGTGTGTCTAAAAAGGACACGAAATCAGAAGTCCTCCAGAGATTCTGCAAGTGTGCATGCATGTGTGTATGTGTCTGTGTCAGTGTGTAAAAGGATATGAAGTCAGAAGCCCTCCAGATGTTACGTAAGGGTGTGTATGTGTGAGTCTGTAAAAAGGACACGACATCAGAATCCCTCCTGAGATTCTGGAATGGTGTGAATGAATGTGTATATGAAAAAAGGACTTGAAATCAGAAGCCCTGTGGAGATTCAACAAGGTGTGAGTGTGTGTCTGTGTCTGTGTGTGTGTAAAAAGGACACAAAGTCAGAAGCCCTCCAGATGGTCTGCAAGGCTGTGTGTGTGTGGGTGGGTGGGTGTAAAAAGTACACCACATCAGAATCCCTCCAGAGTTTCTGCAATGGTGTGAAAGTATGTGTATATGTAAAAAGTACTTGAAATCAGAAGTTCTGTAGAGATTCGGCAAGGGTGTGAGTGTGTGTGTGTGTGTGTGTGTGTGTGTGTGTGTGTGTGTGTAAAAAGGACATGAATTCAGAAGCCTTCCAGAGATTCGGCAAGGTATTGAGTGTGAGTGTGCGTGTGTGAGTGTGTGTGTGTGTAAAAATGAGACAAAGTCAGAAGTCCTGCAGAGAATCTGCAAGGGTTTCAGTGTGTGAGTGTCTAAGAAGGCAATGAAAAGAAGCCCTCCAGAGATTCTGCAAGGGTGTGTGTATGTGTGTGTGCGTGTGTAAAAATGACATGAATTCAAACACACTCCAAAGATTCTACATGGGTGTGATTTTGTGTGTGTTTGTGTGTATGTGTGTGTGGAAAAAGGACACGAATCAGAAGACATCCAGAGCTTCTGCAAGGGTATGTATGTGAATGTGAGTGTGAGTGTGTGTGTGTGTGTAAAAAGAACACTACATCAGAAGCACTCCAGAGATTCTGCAAGAGTGTGAGTGTGTTGTGTGTGTGTTAAAAGGACACGACGTCAGAAGCCTTCCAGAGATTCTGCAAGGGTGTGTGTATGTGTGTGTGCATGTGTTAAAAGGACATGAATTCAAACGCACTCCCAAGATTCTGCATGGGTGTGATTGTGTGTGTGTGTGTGTGTTTGTGTGTGCGGAAAAAGGACACGAATCAGAAAACATCCAGAGTGTCTGCAAGGGTATGTGTGTGAATGTGAGTGTGTGTGTGTAAAAAGGACACGAAGTCAGGAGCCCTGCATATATTAGGCAAGGATGTGTGTGTGTAAAAATATACTAAGTCAGAAGCCCTCCAGAGATTCTGCAAGAGCGTGAGTGTGTGGTGTGTGTGTTAAAAGGACACGACGTCAGAAGCCTTCGAGAGATTGTGCAAGGGTGCGTGTATGTGTGTGTATGTGTGTAAAAAGACAGGAAGTCAGAAGCTCTCTGGGGATTCTGCAAATATCTGAGTGTGTGTGTGTGTGTGAGTGTATAAAAATGACAAGAAGTCAGAAACTTCCAGACATTCTGCAAAGGTGTGTGTGTGTGTGTGTGTAGGTAAAAAGGACATGATGTTAGAAGCCCTGCAGACATTCTCCAAGGGTGTGCTTGTGTGTGGATGTGTATGTAAAAATGACCCGAACGAGAAGCCCACCAGAGATTCTTCAATGGTATCAGTGTGAGTGTGTATGTGTAAAAAGGACACGAAGTCAGAAGCCCTCTAGAGATTCTGTAAGGGTATGAATTTGAGTGTTTGTGTTGTGTGTGTGTGTGTGTAAAGACACGAATTCAAGCGATACAGAGATTCTTTAAGGGTGTGTATGTGTGAGTGTGTAAAAAGGACAAGAAGTCATAAGCCCTTTAGAGATTTTTCAATGGTGTGTGTGGGTGAGAGATTTTAAAAAGACCAAAGTTCAGAAGTTCTCCAGATATTGTGCCAGGGTGTGTGTGTGTATGCCTGTGTGTCTAAAAAGGACACGAAATCAGAAGTCCTCAGGAGATTCTGCAAGGGTGCATGCATGTGTGTATGTGTCTGTGTGAGTGTGTAAAAGGATATGAAGTCAGAAGCCCTCCAGATGTTATGTAAGGGTGTGTATGTGTGAGTCTGTAAAAAGGACACGACATCAGAATCCCTCCTGAGATTCTGCAATGTTGTGAAAGAATGTTTATATGAAAAAAGGACTTGAAATCAGAAGCCCTGTAGAGATTCAACAAGGGTGTGAGTGTGTGTCTGTGTGCGTGTGTAAAAAGGACACGAAGTCAGAAGCCCTTCGGATGTTCTGCAAGGGTGTGTGTGTGTGGGTGGGTGGGAGTAAAACGTACACGACATCAGAATCCCTCCAGAGTTTCTGCAATGGTGTGAATGTATGTGTATATGTAAAAAGGACTTGAAATCAGAAGTCCTGTAGAGATTCGGCAAGGGTGTGAGTGTCTGTGTGTGTGTGTGTGTGTGTGTGTGTAAAAAGGACATGAATTCAGAAGCCCACCAGAGATTCGGCAAGGTATTGAGTGTGAGTGTGCGTGTGTGAGTGTGTGTGTGTAAAAATGAGACAAAGTCAGAAGTCCTGCAGAGAATCTGCAAGGGTTTCAGTGTATGACTGTCTAAGAAGGACACGAAGAGAAGCCCTCCAGAGAATCTGCAAGGGTGTGTGTATGTGTGTGTGCGTGTGTAAAAAGGACATGAATTCAAACCCACTCCAAAGATTCTACATGGGTGTGATTTTGTGTGTATGTGTGTGTGGAAAAAGGACACGAATCAGAACATCCAGAGGTTCTGCAAGGGTATGTTTGTGAATGTGAGTGTGTTTGTGTGTGTGTGTGTGTGTGTGTGTGTGTCAAAAGAACACGAAGTCAGAAGCCCTCCAGAGAGTCTGCAAGAGTGTGAGTGTGTGGTGTGTGTGTTAAAAGGACACGATGTCAGAAGCCTTCCGGAGATTCTCCAAGGTGTGTGTATGTATGTGTGCGTGTGTTAAAAGAACATGAATTCAAACCCACTCTGAAGATTGTACATGGGTGTGCTTGTGTGTGTGTGTGTGTGTGTGTGTGTGTGTGTGTGCGGAAAAAGGACACGAATCAGAAAACATCCAGAGTTTCTGCAAGGGTATGTGTGTGAATGTGAGTGTGTGTGTGTTTGTGTGTGTAAAAAGAACACGAAGTCAGAAGCCCTGCATATATTAGGCAAGGATGTGTGTGTGTGTAAAAAGAATACTACGTCAGAAGCCCCCTAGAGATTCTGCAAGAGTGTGAGTGTGTGATGTGTGTGTTAAAAGGACACGACGTCAGAAGCCTTTGAGAGGTTGTGCAAGGCTGCGTGTATGTGTGTGTATGTGTGTAAAAAGACAGGAAGTCAGAAGCTCTCTAGGGATTCTGCAAATATCTGAGTGTGTGTGTGTGTGAGTGTATAAAAATGACAAGAAGTCAGAGACTTCCAGACATTCTGCAAAGGTGTGTGTGTGTGTGTGTGTGTGTGTTTAGGGAAAAAGGACAGGATGTTAGAAGCCCTGCAGACATTCTCCAAGGGTGTGCTTGTGTGTGGGTGTGTATGTAAAAATGACCCAAACGAGAACGCCACCAGAGATTCTTCAATGGTATCAGTGTGAGTGTGTATGTGTAAAAAGGACACAAAGTCAGAAGCCCTCTAGAGATTCTGTAAGGGTATGGATTTGAGTGTTTGTGTGTGTGTGTGTGTAAAGACACGAATTCAAGCGATACAGAGATTCTTTAGGGGTGTGTATGTGTGAGTGTGCAAAAAGGACAAGAAGTCATAAGCACTTTAGAGATTTTTCAACGGTGTGTGTGGGTGAGAGATTTTAAAAAGACTAAAGTTCAGAAGTACTCCAGATATTGTGCCAGGGTGTGTGTGTTTATGCCTGTGTGTCTAAAAAGGACACGAAATCAGAAGTCCTCCAGAGATTCAGCAAGGGTGCATGCATGTGTGTATGTGTCTATGTGAGTGTGTAAACGGATATGAATTCAGAAGCCCTCCAGATGTTACGTAAGGGTGTGTATGTGTGAGTCTGTAAAAAGGACACGACATCAGAATCCCTCCTGAGATTCTACAATGGTGTGAATGTATGTGTATTATTAAAAAGGACTTGAAATCAGAAGTCCTGTAGAGATTCGGCAAGGTTGTGAGTGTCTGTGTGTGTGTGTGTGTGTGTAAAAAGGACATGAATTCCGAAGCCCTCAGGAGAATCTTCAAGGTTATGAGTGTGAGTGTGCGTGTGTGAGTGTGTGTGTGTAAAAATGAGACAAAGTCAGAAGTCCTGCAGAGAATCTGCAAGGGTTTGAGTGTGTGAGTGCCTAAGAAGGACACGAACAGAAGCCCTCCAGAGATTCTGCAAGGGTGTGTTTATGTGTGTGTGCGTGTGTAAAAAGGACAAGAATTCAAACCTACTCCAAAGATTCTACATGGGTGTGATTTTGTGTGTATGTGTGTGTGGAAAAAGGACACGAATCAGAAGACATCCAGAGGTTCTGCAAGGGTATGTTTGTGAATGTGAGTGTGTTTGTGTGTGTGTGTGTGTCAAAAGAACACGAAGTCAGAAGCCTTCCAGAGATTCTGCAAGAGTGTGAGTGTGTGGTGTGTGTGTTAAAAGGACACGATGTCAGAAGCCTTCCAGAGATTCTGCAAGGTGTGTGTATGTATGTGTGCATGTGTTAAAAGGACATGAATTCAAACCCACTCCGAAGATTCTGCATGGGTGTGATTGTGTGTGTGTGTGTGTGTGTGCGGAAAAAGGACACGAATCAGAAAACATCCAGAGTTTCTGCAAAATGTATGTGTGTGAATGTGAGTGTGTGTGTGTGTGTGTAAAAGGACACGAAGTCAGAAGCCCTGCATATATTAGGCAAGAATGTGTGTGTGTAAAAAGAATACTACGTCAGAAGCCCCCTAGAGATTCTGCAAGAGTGTGAGTATGCGGTGTGTGTGTTAAAAGGACACGACGTCAGAAGCCTTTGAGAGATTGTGCAAGGGTGCGTGTACGTGTGTGTATGTGTGTAAAAAGACAGGAAGTCAGAAGCTCTCTAGGGATTCTGCAAATATCTGAGTGTGTGTGTGTGTGTGTGTGTCAGTGTATAAATATGACAAGAAGTCAGAAATTTCCAGACATTCTGCAAAGGTGTGTGTGTGTGTGTGTAGGTAAAAAGGACACGATGTTAGAAGCCCTGCAGACATTCTCCAAGGGTGTGCTTGCGTGTGGGTGTGTATGTAAAAATGACCCGATCGAGAAACCCACCAGAGATTCTTCAATGTTATCAGTGTGAGTGTGTATGTGTAAAAAGGACACGAAGTCAGAAGTCCTCTAGAGATTCTGTAAGGGTATGAATTTGAACGTTAGTGTGTGTGTGTGTGTGTGTGTAAAGACACGAATTCAAGCGATACAGAGATTCTTTAGGGGTGTGTATGTGTGAGTGTGTAAAAAGGACAAGAAGTCATAAGCCCTTTAGAGATTTTTCAACGGTGTGTGTGGGTGAGAGATTTTAAAAAGACCAAAGTTCAGAAGTTCTCCAGATGTTGTGCCAAGGTATGTGTGTGTATGCCTGTGTGTCTAAAAAGGACACGAAATCAGAAGTCCTCCAGAGATTCTGCAAGGGTGCATGCATGTGTGTATGTGTCTGTGTGAGTGTGTAAAAGGATATGAAGTCAGAAGCCCTCCAGATGTTACGTATAGGCGTGTATGTGTCAGTCTGTAAAAAGGACACGACATCAGAATCCCTCCTGAGATTCTACAATGGTGTGAATAAATGTGTATATGAAAAAAGGACTTGAAATCAGAAGCCCTGTAGAGATTCAACAAGGGTGTGAGTGTGTGTCTGTGTGTGTGTGTGTGTGTGTAAAAAGGACACGAAGGCAGAAGCCCTCCAGATGGTCTGCAAGGGTGTGTGTGTGGGTATATGAGTGTAAAAAGTACACCACATCAGAATCCCTCCAGAGATTCTGCAATGGAGTGAATGTATGTGTATATGTAAAAAGGACTTGAAATCAGAAGTCCTGTAGAGATTCGGCAAGAGTGTGAGTGTCTGTGTGTGTGTGTGTGTGTGTGTGTGTGTGTAAAAAGGACATGAATTCAGAAGCCCTCTGGAGAATCGGCAAGGTTATGAGTGTGAGTGTTCATGTGTGAGTGTGTGTGTGTTAAAATGAGACAAAGTCAGAAGTCCTGCAGAGAATCTGCAAGAGTTTGAGTGTGTGAGTGTCAAAGAAGGACACGAGAAGAAGCCCTCCAGAGATTCTGCAAGGGTGTGTGTGTGCGTGTGTAAAAATGACATGAATTCAAAACCACTCCAAAGATTCTACATGGGTGTGATTTTGTGTGTGTTTGTGTGTATGGAAAAAAGGACATGAATCAGAAGACATCCAGAGGTTCTGCAAGGGTATGTTTGTGAATGTGAGTGTGTTTGGGTGTGTGTGTGTCAAAAGAACACGAAGTCAGAAGCCCTCCAGAGATTCTGCAAGAGTGTGAGTGTGTGGTGTGTATGTTAAAAGGACACGATGTCAGAAGCCTTCCAGAGATTCTGCAAGGTGTGTGTATGTATGTGTGCGTGTGTTAAAAGGACATGAATTCAAACCCACTCTGAAGATTCTGCATGGGTGTGATTGTGTGTGTGTGTGTGTGTGTGCGTGCGTGCAGAAAAAGGGCACGAATCAGAAAACATCCAGAGTTTCTGCAAAATGTATGTGTGTGAATGTGTGTGTGTGTGTGTGTGTAAAAGGGACACGAATTCAGAAGCCCTGCATATATTATGCAAGGATGTGTGTGTGTAAAAAGAATACTACGTCAGAAGCCCCCTAGAGATTCTGCAAGAGTGTGAGTGTGTGGTGTGTGTGTTAAAAGGACACGACGTCACAAGACTTCCAGAGATTGTGCAAGGGTGCGTGTATGTGTGTGTATGTGTGTAAAAAGACAGGAAGTCAGAATCCCTCTAGGGATTCTGAAAATATCTGAGTGTGTGTGTGTATAAAAATGACAGGAAATCAGAAACTTCCAGAGAATCTGCAAAGGTGTGTGTGTGTGTGTTTAGGTAAAAAGGACACGATGTTAGAAGCCCTCCAGAGATTCTCCATGGATGTGCTTGTGTGTGGGTGTGCATGTAAAAATGACATGAACGAGAAGCCCACCAGAGATTCTTCAATGGTAATAGTGTGAGTGTGTATATGTAAAAAGGACACGAAGTCAGAAGCCCTGTAGAGATTCTTTTAAAGGGTATGAATTTGAGTGTTTGTGTGTGTGTGTGTGTATGTAAAGACACGAATTCAAGCGATACAGAGATTCTTTAGGGGTGTGTATGTGTGAGTGTGTAAAAAGGACAAGAAGTCGTAAGCCCTTTAGAGATTTTTCAACGGTGTGTGTGGGTGAGAGATTTTAAAAAGACCAAAGTTCAGAAGTTCTCCAGATGTTGTGCCAAGGTGTGTGTGTGTATGCCTGTGTGTCTAAAAAGGACACGAAATCAGAAGTCCTCCAGAGATTCTGCAAGTGTGCATGCATGTGTGTATGTGTCTGTGTCAGTGTGTAAAAGGATATGAAGTCAGAAGCCCTCCAGATGTTACGTAAGGGTGTGTATGTGTGAGTCTGTAAAAAGGACACGACATCAGAATCCCTCCTGAGATTCTGGAATGGTGTGAATGAATGTGTATATGAAAAAAGGACTTGAAATCAGAAGCCCTGTGGAGATTCAACAAGGTGTGAGTGTGTGTCTGTGTCTGTGTGTGTGTAAAAAGGACACAAAGTCAGAAGCCCTCCAGATGGTCTGCAAGGCTGTGTGTGTGTGGGTGGGTGGGTGTAAAAAGTACACCACATCAGAATCCCTCCAGAGTTTCTGCAATGGTGTGAATGTATGTGTATATGTAAAAAGTACTTGAAATCAGAAGTCCTGTAGAGATTCGGCAAGGGTGTGAGTGTCTGTGTGTGTGTGTGTGTGTGTGTGTGTGTGTGTGTAAAAAGGACATGAATTCAGAAGCCTTCCAGAGATTCGGCAAGGTATTGAGTGTGAGTGTGCGTGTGTGAGTGTGTGTGTGTGTGTGTAAAAATGAGACAAAGTCAGAAGTCCTGCAGAGAATCTGCAAGGGTTTCAGTGTGTGAGTGTCTAAGAAGGATATGAAAAGAAGCCCTCCAGAGATTCTGCAAGGGTGTGTGTATGTGTGTGTGCGTGTGTAAAAATGACATGAATTCAAACACACTCCAAAGATTCTACATGGGTGTGATTTTGTGTGTGTTTGTGTGTATGTGTGTGTGGAAAAAGGACACGAATCAGAAGACATCCAGAGCTTCTGCAAGGGTATGTATGTGAATGTGAGTGTGAGTGTGTGTGTGTGTGTGTAAAAAGAACACTACATCAGAAGCACTCCAGAGATTCTGCAAGAGTGTGAGTGTGTTGTGTGTGTGTTAAAAGGACACGACGTCAGAAGCCTTCCATTGATTCTGCAAGGGTGTGTGTATGTGTGTGTGCATGTGTTAAAAGGACATGAATTCAAACGCACTCCCAAGATTCTGCATGGGTGTGATTGTGTGTGTGTGTGTGTTTGTGTGTGCGGAAAAAGGACACGAATCAGAAAACATCCAGAGTGTCTGCAAGGGTATGTGTGTGAATGTGAGTGTGTGTGTGTAAAAAGGACACGAAGTCAGGAGCCCTGCATATATTAGGCAAGGATGTGTGTGTGTAAAAATATACTAAGTCAGAAGCCCTCCAGAGATTCTGCAAGAGCGTGAGTGTGTGGTGTGTGTGTGTGTAAAGGACACGACGTCAGAAGCCTTCGAGAGATTGTGCAAGGGTGCATGTATGTGTTTGTATGTGTGTAAAAACACAGGAAGTCAGAAGCTCTCCAGGGATTCTGCAAATATCTGAGTGTGTGTGTGTGTGTATAAAAATGACAAGAAATTAGAAACTTCTAGATTCTGCAAAGGTGTGTGTGTGTGTGTGTAGGTAAAAAGGACACGATGTTAGAAGCCCTCCAGAGATTCTCCAAGGGTGTGCTTGTGTGTGGGTGTGTATGTAAAAATGACCCGAACGAGAAGCCCACCAGATTCTTCAATGGTATCAGTGTGAGTGTGTATGTGTAAAAAGAACGCGAAGTCAGAAGCCCTCTAGAGATTCTGTAAGGGTATGAATTTGAGTGTTTGTGTGTGTGTGTGTGTGTGTAAAAACACGAATTCAAGCGATACAGAGATTCTTTAGGGGTGTGTATGTCTGAGTGTGTAAAAAGGACAAGAAGTCATAAGCCCTCTAGAGATTTTTCAACGGTGTGTGTGGGTGAGAGATTTTAAAGAGACCAAAGTTCAGAAGTTCTCCAGATGTTGTGCCAGGGTGTGTGTGTGTAGGCCTGTGTGTCTAAAAAGGACACTAAATCAGAAGTCCCCCAGAGATTCTGCAAGTGTGCATGCATGTGTGTATATGTCTGTGTGAGTGTGTAAAAGGATATGAAGTCAGAAGCCCTCCAGATGTTATGTAAGGGTGTGTATGTGTGAATCTGTAAAAAGGACACGACATCAGAATCCCTCCAGAGGTTCTGCAATGTTGTGAATGTATGTGTATTTGTAAAAAGTACTTGAAATCAGAAGTCCTGTGGAGATTCGGCAAGGGTGGGAATGTCTGTGTGTGTGTGTGTGTTTGTGTGTGTGTGTGTGTGTAAAAAGGACATGAATTCAGAAGCCCTCAAGAGATTAGGCAAGGTTATGAGTGTGAGTGTGCGTGTGTGAGTGTGTGTGTGTAAAAATGAGACAAAGTCAGAAGTCCTGCAGAGAATCTGCAAGTGTTTCAGTGTATGAGTGTCTAAGAAGGACACGAAGAGAAGCCCTCCAGAGAATCTCCAAGGGTGTGTGTATGTGTGTGTTCATGTGTAAAAATGTCATGAATTCAAACCCACTCCAAAGATTCTACATGGGTGTGATTTTGTGTGTATGTGTGTGTGGAAATGGACACGAATCAGAAGACATCCAGAGGTTCTGCAAGGGTATGTTTGTGAATGTGAGTGTGTTTGTGTGTGTGTGTGTGTGTGTCAAAAGAACACGAAGTCAGAAGCCCTCCAGAGATTCTGCAAGAGTGTGAGTGTGTGGTGTGTGTGTTAAAAGGACACGATGTCAGAAGCCTTCCGGAGATTCTCCAAGGTGTGTGTATGTATGTGTGCGTGTGTTAAAAGAACATGAATTCAAACCCACTCCGAAGATTCTGCATGGGTGTGCTTGTGTGTGTGTGTGTGTGTGTGTGTGTGTGTGTGTGTGCGGAAAAAGGACACGAATCAGAAAACATCCAGAGTTTCTGCAAGGGTATGTGTGTGAATGTGAGTGTGTGTGTGTGTGTGTGTGTGTGTGTGTAAAAAGGACACGAAGTCAGAAGGCCAGCATATATTAGGCAAGGATGTGTGTGTGTGTAAAAAGAATACTACGTCAGAAGCCCTTTAGAGATTCTGCAAGAGTGTGAGTGTGTGGTGTGTGTGTTAAAAGGACACGACGTCAGAAGCCTTCGAGAGATTGTGCAAGGGTGCGTGTATGTGTGTGTATGTGTGTAAAAAGACAGGAAGTCAGAAGCTCTCTGGGGATTCTGCAAATATCTGAGTGTGTGTGTGTGTGTGTGTGTGTGAGTGTATAAAAATGACAAGAAGTCAGAAACTTCCAGACATTCTGCAAAGGTGTGTGTGTGTGTGTGTAGGTAAAAAGGACACGATGTTAGAAGCCCTGCAGACATTCTCCAAGGGTGTGCTTGTGTGTGGATGTGTATGTAAAAATGACTCGAATGAGAAGCCCACCAGAGATTCTTCAATGGTATCAGTGTGAGTGTGTATGTGTAAAAAGGTCACGAAGTCAGAAGCACTCTAGAGATTCTGTAAGGGTATGAATTTGAGTGTTTGTGTTGTGTGTGTGTGTGTGTGTAAAGACACGAATTCAAGCGATACAGAGATTCTTTAAGGGTGTGTATGTGTGAGTGTGTAAAAAGGACAAGAAGTCATAAGCCCTTTAGAGATTTTTCAATGGTGTGTGTGGGTGAGAGATTTTAAAAAGACCAAAGTTCAGAAGTTCTCCAGATATTGTGCCAGGGTGTGTGTGTGTATGCCTGTGTGTCTAAAAAGGACACGAAATCAGAAGTCCTCCAGAGATTCTGCAAGGGTGCATGCATGTGTTTATGTGTCTGTGTGAGTGTGTAAAAGGATATGAATTCAGTAGCCCTCCAGATGTTATGTAAGGGTGTGTATGTGTGAGTCTGTAAAAAGGACACGACATCAGAATCCCTCCTGAGATCCTGCAATGGTGTGAAAGAATGTGTATATGAAAAAAGGACTTGAAATCAGAAGCCCTGTAGAGATTCAACAAGGGTGTGAGTGTGTGTCTGTGTGTGTGTGTGTGTGTGTAAAAAGGACACGAAGTCAGAAGCCCTTCAGATGTTCTGCAAGGGTGTGTGTGTGTGGGTGGGTGGGAGTAAAACGTACACGACATCAGAATCCCTCCAGAGTTTCTGCAATGTTGTGAATGCATGTGTATTTGTAAAAAGGACTTGAAATCAGAAGTCCTGTAGAGATTCGGCAAGGGTGGGAATGTCTGTGTGTGTGTGTGTGTGTGTGTGAGTGTGTAAAAAGGACATGAATTCAGAAGCCCTCAAGAGATTAGGCAAGGTTAGGAGTGTGAGTGTGAGTGTGCGTGTGTGAGTGTGTGTGTGTAAAAATGAGACAAAGTCAGAAGTCCTGCAGAGAATCTGCAAGGGTTTCAGTGTATGAGTGTCTAAGAAGGACACGAAGAGAAGCCCTCCAGAGAATCTCCAAGGGTGTGTGTATGTGTGTGTTCATGTGTAAAAAGGTCATGAATTCAAACCCACTCCAAATATTCTACATGGGTGTGATTTTGTGTGTATGTGTGTGTGGAAAAAGGACACGAATCAGAAGACATCCAGAGGTTCTGCAAGGGTATGTTTGTGAATGTGAGTGTGTTTGTGTGTGTGTGTGTGTGTGTGTCAAAAGAACACGAAGTCAGAAGCCTTCCAGAGATTCTGCAAGAGTGTGAGTGTGTGGTTTGTGTGTTAAAAGGACACGATGTCAGAAGCCTTCCGGAGATTCTCCAAGGTGTGTGTATGTATGTGTGCGTGTGTTAAAAGAACATGAATTCAAACCCACTCCGAAGATTCTGCATGGGTGTGCTTGTGTGTGTGTGTGTGTGTGTGTGTTTGTGTGTGCGGAAAAAGGACACGAATCAGAAAACATCCAGAGTTTCTGCAAGGGTATGTGTGTGAATGTGAGTGTGTGTGTGTGTGTGTGTGTGTGTAAAAAGGACACGAAGTCAGAAGGCCTGCATATATTAGGCAAGGATGTGTGTGTGTAAAAAGAATACTACGTCAGAAGCCCCCTAGATATTCTGCAAGAGTGTGAGTGTGTGGTGTGTGTGTTAAAAGGACACGACGTCACAAGACTTCCAGATATTGTGCAAGGGTGCGTGTATGTGTGTGTGTCTGTGTAAAAAGACAGGAAGTCAGAAGCCCTCTAGGGATTCTGAAAATATCTGAGTGTGTGTGTGTGTGTGTATAAAAATGACAGGAAATCAGAAACTTCCAGAGATTCTGCAAATGTGTGTGTGTGTGTGTTTAGGTAAAAAGGACACGATGTTAGAAGCCCTCCAGAGATTCTCCAAGGATGTGCTTGTGTGTGGGTGTGCATGTAAAAATGACATGAACGAGAAGCCCCCCAGAGATTCTTCAATGGTATCAGTGTGAGTGTGTATGTTTAAAAAGGACACGAAGTCAGAAGCCCTCTAGAGATTCTTTTTAAGAGTATGAATTTGAGTGTGTGTGTGTGTGTGTTTGTGTGTGTGTAAAGACACGAATTCAAGCGATACAGAGATTCTTTAGGCGTGTGTATGTGTGAGTGTGTAAAAAGGACCAGAAGTCATAAGCCCTCTAGAGATTCTTCAACGGTGAGTGCGGGTGAGAGATTTTAAAAAGATCAAAGGTCAGAAGTTCTCAATAGATTCTGCCAGGTGTGTGTGTGTATGCCTGTATGTCTAAAAAGGACACGAAATCAGAAGTCCTCCAGAGATTCTGCAAGGGTGTGTGTGTGTGGGTGTGTGTAAAAAGGACATGACTTCAGAATCCCTCCAGAGATTCTGTAATGGTGTGAATGTTTGAGTATATTTAAAAAGAACTTGAAATCAGAAGCCCGGTAGAGATTTGGCAAGGGTGTGAGTGTGTGTGTGTGTGTGTGTGTGGGTGTGTGTAAAAAGGACACGAAGGTAGAAGTTCTCCAGAGGTTCTGCAAGGGTGTGTGTATGTGTGTGTGCGTGTGTAAAAAGGACATGAATTCAAACCCCCTCCAAAGATTCTACATGGGTGTGATTTTGTGTGTGTGTCTGTGTGTGTGTGTGTGTGTGTGTGGAACTAGGACACGTATCAGAAGACATCCAGAGCTTCTGCAAGGGTATGTGTGTGAATGTGAGTGTGTGTGTGTGTGTGTGTGTGTTTAAAAAGGACACGAAGTCAGAAGCCCTCCAGATGTTCTGCAAGGGTGTGTGTGTTTGTGTGGGTGGGTGTAAAAAGTACACGACATCAGTATCCCTCCAGAGATTCTGCAATGGTGTGAATATATGTGTATATGTAAAAGGACTTGAAATCAGAAGCCCTGTAGAGATTCAGCAAGGGTGTGAGTGTCTGTGTGTGTGTGTGTGTAAAAAGCAGATGTATTCAGAAGCCCTCCAGAGATTCGGCAAGGTTATGAGTGTGAGCGTGCGTGTGTGAGTGTGTTTGTGTAAAAATGAGACAAAGTAAGAAGTCCTGCAGATAATCTGCAAGGGTTTGAGTGTGTGAGTGTCTAAGAAGGACACGAACAGAAGCCCCCTAGAGATTCTGCAAGAGTGTGAGTGTGTGGTGTGTGTGTTAAAAGGACACGACGTCAGAAGCCTTCGAGAGATTGTGCAAGGGTGCGTGTATGTGTGTGTATGTGTGTAAAAAGACAGGAAGTCAGAAGCTCTCTGGGGATTCTGCAAATATCTGAGTGTGTGTGTGTGTGTGTGTGAGTGTATAAAAATGACAAGAAGTCAGAAACTTCCAGACATTCTGCAAAGGTGTGTGTGTGTGTGTGTAGGTAAAAAGGACACGATGTTAGAAGCCCTGCAGACATTCTCCAAGGGTGTGCTTGTGTGTGGATGTGTATGTAAAAATGACTCGAATGAGAAGCCCACCAGAGATTCTTCAATGGTATCAGTGTGAGTGTGTATGTGTAAAAAGGACACGAAGTCAGAAGCACTCTAGAGATTCTGTAAGGGTATGAATTTGAGTGTTTGTGTTGTGTGTGTGTGTGTGTGTAAAGACACGAATTCAAGCGATACAGAGATTCTTTAAGGGTGTGTATGTGTGAGTGTGTAAAAAGGACAAGAAGTCATAAGCCCTTTAGAGATTTTTCAATGGTGTGTGTGGGTGAGAGATTTTAAAAAGACCAAAGTTCAGAAGTTCTCCAGATATTGTGCCAGGGTGTGTGTGTGTATGCCTGTGTGTCTAAAAAGGACACGAAATCAGAAGTCCTCCAGAGATTCTGCAAGGGTGCATGCATGTGTTTATGTGTCTGTGTGAGTGTGTAAAAGGATATGAATTCAGTAGCCCTCCAGATGTTATGTAAGGGTGTGTATGTGTGAGTCTGTAAAAAGGACACGACATCAGAATCCCTCCTGAGATCCTGCAATGGTGTGAAAGAATGTGTATATGAAAAAAGGACTTGAAATCAGAAGCCCTGTAGAGATTCAACAAGGGTGTGAGTGTGTGTCTGTGTGTGTGTGTGTGTGTGTAAAAAGGACACGAAGTCAGAAGCCCTTCAGATGTTCTGCAAGGGTGTGTGTGTGTGGGTGGGTGGGAGTAAAACGTACACGACATCAGAATCCCTCCAGAGTTTCTGCAATGTTGTGAATGCATGTGTATTTGTAAAAAGGACTTGAAATCAGAAGTCCTGTAGAGATTCGGCAAGGGTGGGAATGTCTGTGTGTGTGTGTGTGTGTGTGAGTGTGTAAAAAGGACATGAATTCAGAAGCCCTCAAGAGATTAGGCAAGGTTAGGAGTGTGAGTGTGAGTGTGCGTGTGTGAGTGTGTGTGTGTAAAAATGAGACAAAGTCAGAAGTCCTGCAGAGAATCTGCAAGGGTTTCAGTGTATGAGTGTCTAAGAAGGACACGAAGAGAAGCCCTCCAGAGAATCTCCAAGGGTGTGTGTATGTGTGTGTTCATGTGTAAAAAGGTCATGAATTCAAACCCACTCCAAATATTCTACATGGGTGTGATTTTGTGTGTATGTGTGTGTGGAAAAAGGACACGAATCAGAAGACATCCAGAGGTTCTGCAAGGGTATGTTTGTGAATGTGAGTGTGTTTGTGTGTGTGTGTGTGTGTGTGTCAAAAGAACACGAAGTCAGAAGCCTTCCAGAGATTCTGCAAGAGTGTGAGTGTGTGGTTTGTGTGTTAAAAGGACACGATGTCAGAAGCCTTCCGGAGATTCTCCAAGGTGTGTGTATGTATGTGTGCGTGTGTTAAAAGAACATGAATTCAAACCCACTCCGAAGATTCTGCATGGGTGTGCTTGTGTGTGTGTGTGTGTGTGTGTGTTTGTGTGTGCGGAAAAAGGACACGAATCAGAAAACATCCAGAGTTTCTGCAAGGGTATGTGTGTGAATGTGAGTGTGTGTGTGTGTGTGTGTGTGTGTAAAAAGGACACGAAGTCAGAAGGCCTGCATATATTAGGCAAGGATGTGTGTGTGTAAAAAGAATACTACGTCAGAAGCCCCCTAGATATTCTGCAAGAGTGTGAGTGTGTGGTGTGTGTGTTAAAAGGACACGACGTCACAAGACTTCCAGATATTGTGCAAGGGTGCGTGTATGTGTGTGTGTCTGTGTAAAAAGACAGGAAGTCAGAAGCCCTCTAGGGATTCTGAAAATATCTGAGTGTGTGTGTGTGTGTGTATAAAAATGACAGGAAATCAGAAACTTCCAGAGATTCTGCAAATGTGTGTGTGTGTGTGTTTAGGTAAAAAGGACACGATGTTAGAAGCCCTCCAGAGATTCTCCAAGGATGTGCTTGTGTGTGGGTGTGCATGTAAAAATGACATGAACGAGAAGCCCCCCAGAGATTCTTCAATGGTATCAGTGTGAGTGTGTATGTTTAAAAAGGACACGAAGTCAGAAGCCCTCTAGAGATTCTTTTTAAGAGTATGAATTTGAGTGTGTGTGTGTGTGTGTGTTTGTGTGTGTGTAAAGACACGAATTCAAGCGATACAGAGATTCTTTAGGCGTGTGTATGTGTGAGTGTGTAAAAAGGACCAGAAGTCATAAGCCCTCTAGAGATTCTTCAACGGTGAGTGCGGGTGAGAGATTTTAAAAAGATCAAAGGTCAGAAGTTCTCAATAGATTCTGCCAGGTGTGTGTGTGTATGCCTGTATGTCTAAAAAGGACACGAAATCAGAAGTCCTCCAGAGATTCTGCAAGGGTGTGTGTGTGTGGGTGTGTGTAAAAAGGACATGACTTCAGAATCCCTCCAGAGATTCTGTAATGGTGTGAATGTTTGAGTATATTTAAAAAGAACTTGAAATCAGAAGCCCGGTAGAGATTTGGCAAGGGTGTGAGTGTGTGTGTGTGTGTGTGTGGGTGTGTGTAAAAAGGACACGAAGGTAGAAGTTCTCCAGAGGTTCTGCAAGGGTGTGTGTATGTGTGTGTGCGTGTGTAAAAAGGACATGAATTCAAACCCCCTCCAAAGATTCTACATGGGTGTGATTTTGTGTGTGTGTCTGTGTGTGTGTGTGTGTGTGTGTGTGGAACTAGGACACGTATCAGAAGACATCCAGAGCTTCTGCAAGGGTATGTGTGTGAATGTGAGTGTGTGTGTGTGTGTGTGTGTTTAAAAAGGACACGAAGTCAGAAGCCCTCCAGATGTTCTGCAAGGGTGTGTGTGTTTGTGTGGGTGGGTGTAAAAAGTACACGACATCAGTATCCCTCCAGAGATTCTGCAATGGTGTGAATATATGTGTATATGTAAAAGGACTTGAAATCAGAAGCCCTGTAGAGATTCAGCAAGGGTGTGAGTGTCTGTGTGTGTGTGTGTGTAAAAAGCAGATGTATTCAGAAGCCCTCCAGAGATTCGGCAAGGTTATGAGTGTGAGCGTGCGTGTGTGAGTGTGTTTGTGTAAAAATGAGACAAAGTAAGAAGTCCTGCAGATAATCTGCAAGGGTTTGAGTGTGTGAGTGTCTAAGAAGGACACGAACAGAAGCCCTCCAGAGATTCTGCAAGGGTGTGTTTATGTGTGTGTGCGTGTGTAAAAAGGACAAGAATTCAAACAAACTCCAAAGATTCTACATGGGTGTGATTTTGTGTGTATGTGTGTGTGGAAAAAGGACACGAATCAGAAGACATCCAGAGGTTCTGCAAGGGTATGTTTGTGAATGTGAGTGTGTTTGTGTGTGTGTGTGTGTGTCAAAAGAACACGAAGTCAGAAGCCCTCCAGAGATTCTGCAAGAGTGTGAGTGTGTGGTGTGTGTGTTAAAAGGACACGATGTCAGAAGCCTTCCAGAGATTCTGCAAGGTGTGTGTATGTATGTGTGCATGTGTTAAAAGGACATGAATTCAAACCCACTCCGAAGATTCTGCATGGGTGTGATTGTGTGTGTGTGTTTGTGTTTGTGCGTAAAAGGACACGAATCAGAAAACATCCAGAGTTTCTGCAAAATGTATGTGTGTGAATGTGAGTGTGTGTGTGTGTGTGTGTGTGTGTAAAAGGACACGAAGTCAGAAGCACTGCATATATTAGGCAAGGATGTGTGTGTGTAAAAAGAATACTACGTCAGAAGCCCCCTAAATATTCTGCAAGAGTGTGAGTGTGTGGTGTGTGTGTTAAAAGGACACGACGTCAGAAGCCTTTGAGAGATTGTGCAAGGGTGCGTGTATGTGTGTGTATGTGTGTAAAAAGACATGAAGTCAGAAGCTCTCTAGGGATTCTGCAAATATCTGAGTGTGTGTGTGTGTGAGTGTATAAAAATGACAAGAAGTCAGAAATTTCAAGACATTCTGCAAAGGTGTGTGTGTGTGTGTGTGTGTGTGTGTGTGTGTAGGTAAAAAGGACACGATGTTAGAAGCCCTGCAGACATTCTCCAAGGGTGTGCTTGTGTGTGGGTGTGTATGTAAAAATGACCCGAACGAGAAGCCCACCAGAGATTCTTCGATGGTATCCGTGTGAGTGTGTATGTGTAAAAAGGACACGAAGTTAGAAGCCCTCTAGAGATTCTGTAAGGGTATGAATTTGAGTGTTTGTGTGTGTGTGTGTGTGTGTAAAGACACGAATTCAAGCGATACAGAGATTCTTTAGGGGTGTGTATGTGTGAGTGTGTAAAAAGGACAAGAAGTCATAAGCCCTTTAGAGATTTTTCAACGGTGTGTGTGGGTGAGAGATTTTAAAAAGACCAAAGTTCAGAAGTTCTCCAGATATTGTGCCAGGGTGTGTGTGTGTAGGCCTGTGTGTCTAAAAAGGACACGAAATCAGAAGTCCTCCAGAGATTCTGCAAGGGTGCATGCATGTGTGTATGTGTCTGTGTGAGTGTGTAAACGGATATGAATTCAGAAGACCTCCAGATGTTACGTAAGGGTGTGTATGTGTGAGTCTGTAAATAGGACACGACATCAGAATCCCTCCTGAGATTCTACAATGGTGTGAATGAATGTGTATATGAAAAAAGGACTTGAAATCAGAAGCCCTGTAGAGATTCAACAAGGGTGTGAGTGTGTGTCTGTGTGTGTGTGTGTGTGTGTAAAAAGGACACGAAGACAGAAGCCCTCCAGATGGTCTGCAAGGGTGTGTGTGTGTGGGTGTATGGGTGTAAAAAGTACACCACATCAGAATCCCTCCAGAGATTCTACAATGGTGTGAATGTATGTGTATATGTAAAAAGGACTTATAATCAGAAGTCCTGTAGAGATTTGGCAAGAGTGTGAGTGTCTGTGTGTGTGTGTGTTTGTGTGTAAAAAGGACATGAATTCAGAAGCCCTCAGGAGAATCGGCAAGGTTATGAGTGTGAGTGTGCGTGTGTGAGTGTGTGTGTGTAAAAATGAGACAAAGTCAGAAGTCCTGCAGAGAATCTGCAAGGGTTTGAGTGTGTGAGTGTCTAAGAAGGACACGAACAGAAGCCCTCCAGAGATTCTGCAAGGGTGTGTGTATGTGTGTGTGTGTGTACAAAGGACATGAATTCAAACCCACTCCAAAGATTCTACATGGGTGTGATTTTGTGTGTGTTTGTGTGTATGTGTGTGTGGAAATAAGGACATGAATCAGAAGACATCCAGAGGTTCTGCAAGGGTATGTTTGTGAATGTGAGTGTGTTTGGGTGTGTATGTGTCAAAAGAACACTAAGTCAGAAGCCCTTCCGCGATTCTGCAAGAGTGTGAGTGTGTGGTGTGTGTGTTAAAAGGACACGATGTTGGAAGCCTTCCAGAGATTCTGCAAGGTGTGTGTATGTATGTGTGCGTGTGTTAAAAAGACATGAATTCAAACCCACTCTGAATATTCTGCATGGGTGTGATTGTGTGTGTGTGTGTGTGCGTGTGTGCGGAAAAAGGGCACGAATCAGAAAACATCCAGAGTTTCTGCAAGGGTATGTGTGTGAATGTGTGTGTGTGTGTGTGTGTGTGTAAAAGGGACACGAAGTCAGAAGCCCTGCATATATTATGCAAGGATGTGTGTGTGTAAAAAGAATACTACGTCAGAAGCCCTCTAGAGATTCTGCAAGAGTGTGAGTGTGTGGTGTGTGTGTTAAAAGGACACGACGTCACAAGACTTCCAGAGATTGTGCAAGGGTGCGTGTATGTGTGTGTGTCTGTGTAAAAAGACAGGAAGTCAGAAGCCCTCTAGGGATTCTGAAAATATCTGAGTGTGTGTGTGTGTGTGTGTGTAAAAATTACAGGAAATCAGAAACTTCCAGAGATTCTGCAAAGGTGTGTGTGTGTGTGTGTGTAGGTAAAAAGGACACGATGTTAGAAGCCCTGCAGACATTCTCCAAGGGTGTGCTTGTGTGTGGGTGTGTATGTAAAAATGACCCGAACGAGAAGCCCACCAGAGATTCTTCAATGGTATCAGTGTGAGTGTGTATGTGTAAAAAGGACACGAAGTCAGAAGCCCTCTAGAGATTCTGTAAGAGTATGAATTTGAGTGTTTGTGTGTGGTGTGAATGTATGTGTATATATAAAAAGGATTTGAAATCAGACGCCCGGTAGAGATTAGGCAAGGGTGTGAGTGTGTGTGTGTGTGTGTGTGTAAAAAGGACACGAAGTCTGAAGCCCTCCAGATGTTCTGCAAGGGTGTGTGTGTGAGTGGGTGGGTGTAAAAAGTACACGACATCAGAATCCTTCCAGATATTCTGCAATGGTGTGAATGTATGTGTATATATAAAAAGGACTTGAAATCAGAAGCCATGTAGAGATTCGGGAGGGGTGTGAGTGTGTGTGCGCATGTTTAAAAAGGACATGAATTCAGAAGCCTTCCAGAGATACGGCAAGGTTATGAGTGTGAGTGTGCGTGTGTGAGTATGTGTGTGTAAAAAGGACACGAAGTCAGAATCCCTCTATAGATTCTGAAAGGGTATGATTTTGAGAGTGTGTGTGTGTGTGTAAAAAGTACACGAAGTCAGAAGCCCTCCAGATGTTCTGCAAGGGTGTGTGTGTTTTGGGGTGGGTGGGTGTAAAAAGTACACGACATCAGAATCCCTCCAGAGATTTTGCAATGGTGTGAATGTATGTTTATATGTAAAAAGGACTTGAAATCGGAAGCCCTGAAGAGATTCAACAAGGGTGTGAGTGTTTGTCTGTGTGTGTGTGTGTGTGTGTGTGTGTAAAAAGGACACGAAATCAGAAGCCCTCCAGATGTTCTGCAAAGGTGTGTGTGTTTGGGTGTAAAAAGTACACAACATCAGAATTCCTCCAGAGATTCTGCAATGGTGTGAATGTATGTTTATATGTAAAAAGGACTTGAAATCGGGAATCCCTGTAGAGATTCGGCAAGGGTGTGAGCGTGTGTGTCTGTGTGTGTAAAAAGGACATGAATTCAGAAGCCCTCCAGAGATTCGGCAACGTTGAGTGTAAGTGTGCGTGTGTGAGTGTGTGTGTGTAAAAATGAGACAAAGTAAGAAGTCCTGCAGAGAACCTGCAAGGGTATGAGTGTGTGAGTGTCTCAGAAGGACACGAACAGAAGACCCTCCAGAGATTCTGCAAGGGTGTGTGTATGTGTGTGTACGTGTGTAAAAAGGACATGAATTCAAACTCAATCCAAAGATTCTGCATGGGTGTGATTGTGTGTGTGTGTGTTATTGGGAAAAGGACACGAATCAGAAGACATGCAGAGCTTCTGCAAGGGTATGTGTGTGAATGTGAGTGTGTGTGTGTGTGTGTAAAAAGAACACTACGTCAGAAGCCCTCCAGAGATCCTGCAAGAGTGTGAGTGTGTGGTGTGTATGTGAAAAGGACAGGACTTCAGAAGCCTTCCAGAGATTCTGCAAGGGTGTGTGTATGTGTGTGTGCATGTATAAAAAGGACATGAATTCAAACCCAGTCCACACATTCTACATGGCTGTGATTGTGTGTGTGTGTGTGTGTGGAAAAAGGACACGTTTCAGAAGACATGCAGAACTTCTGCAAGGGTATGTGTGTGAATGTGAGTGTGTGTGTGTGTGTGTGTGTGTGTGTAAAAAGGACACGAAGTCAGAAACCCCCTAGAGATTCTGAAAGGGTATGAATTTGAGAGTGTGTGTGTGCGTGTGTGTGTGTATGGGTAAAAAGGACACGAAGTCAGAATCCCTCCAGATGTTTTGCAAGGGTGTGTGTGTGTTGGGTGGGTGTAAAAAGTACACGACATCAGAATCCCTCCGGAGATTCTGCAATGGGTGTGAATGGTATGTGTATATGTAAAAGAACTTGAAATCAGAAGCCCTGTAGAGATTTGGCAAGGGTGTGAGTGTGTGTGTGTGTGTAAAAAGGACATGGATTCAGAAGCCCACCAGAGATTTGGCAAGGTTATGAGTGTGCGTGTGTGTGTGTGTGTGTGTGTGTGTAAAAATGAGACGAAGTCAGAAGTCCTGCAGAGAAACTGGAAAGGTATGAGTGTGTGAGTGTCTAAGAAGTACACGAACAAAAGTCCTCCAGAGATTCTGCAAGGGTGTGTGTATGTGTGTGTGCGTGTGTAAAAATGCCATGAATTCAAACCCACTCCAAAGATTCTACATGGGTGTGATTTTGTGTGTGTGTGTGTGTGTGTATGTGTGCAGAAAAAGGACACGAATCAGAAGACATCCAGAGCTTCTGCAAGTGTATGTGTGTGAATGTGAGTGTTTGTGTGTGTGTGTGTCAAAAGAACACGAAGTCAGAAGCCCTCCAGAGATTCTGCAAGATTGTGAGTGTGTGGTGTGTGTGTTAAAAGGACAGGACTTCAGAAGCCGTCCAGAGATTCTCCAAGGGTGTGTGTATGTGTGTGTGCGTGTGTTAAAAGGACATGAATTCAAACCCACTCCAAAGATTCTGCATGGGTGTGATTGTGTGTGTGTGTGTGTATCTGTGCAGAAAAAGACACGAATCAGAAGACATCCAGAGCTTCTGCAGGGGTATGTGTGTGAATGTGTGTGTGTGTGTGTGTGTGTAAAAAGGACACGAAGTCAGAAGCCCTGCATATATTATGCAAGGATGTGTGTCTGTAAAAAGAACACTACGTCAGAAGCACTCCAGAGATTCTGCAAGAGTGTGAGTGTGTGGTGTGTGTGTTAAAAGACACGACATCAGAAGTCTTCCAGAGATTGTGCAAGGGTGCGTGTATGTGTGTAAAAAGACAGGAAGTCAGAAGCCCTCTAGGGTTTCTGCAAATATCTTAGTGTGTGTGTGTGTGTGTGTGTGTGTTTGTGTGTATAAAAATTACAAGAAGACAGAAATGTCCAGAGATTCTGCAAAGGTGTGTGTGTATGTGTAGGTAAATGGGACACGACGTTAGAAGGCCTCCAGAGATCATCCAAGGGTGTGCTTGTGTGTGGGTGTGTATGTAAAAATGACCCGAATGAGAAGCCCACCAGAGATTCTTCAATGGTATCAGTGTGAGTGTGTATGTGTAAAAAGGACACGAAGTCAGAAGAGGTTCTGCCAGGGTGTGTGTGTGTGTGTGTATGCCAGTGTGCTAAAAAGGACACGAAATCAGAAGTCCTCCAGAGATTCTGCAAGGGTGTGTGTATGTGTGTGTGCGTGTGTAAAAAGACATGAATTCAAACCCACTCCAAAGATTCTACATGGGTGTGTATGTGTGTGAGTGTGTGTGTGTGGAAAAGGACACGGATCAGAAGACATCCAGAGCTTCTGCAAGGGTATGTGTGTTAATGAGAGTGCGTGTATGTGTGTGTGTGTGTGTGTTAAAAGGACACAAAGTCAGAAGCCTTCTAGAGATTCTGAAAGTGTATGAATTTGATAGAGAGAGAGAGAGAGAGAGAGAGAGTGTGTGTGTGTGTTTGTAAAAAGAAAAAAAAATCAAAAGCCCTCTAGGTATTCTGCAGGGGTGTGCGTACGTGTGTATGTAAAGATACGAATTCAAGCGATACAGAGATTCTTTAGGGTTGTATATGTGTGAGTGTGTAAAAAGGACAAGAAGCCATAAGCCCTCTAGAGATTCTTCCACAGTGTTTGCGGGTGAGAGATTTTAAAAAGAACAAATTTCAGAAGTTCTCCAGAGGTTCTGCCAGGTGTGTGTGTTTATGCCTGTGTGTCTAAAAAGGACACGAAATCAGAAGTCCTCCAGAGATTCTGCAACGGTGTGTTTATGTGTGTGTGCGTGTGTAAAAAGACATGCATTCAAACCCACCCCAAAGATTCTACATGAGTATGATTGTGTATATGTGTGTGGAAAAAGTACACGAATCAGAAGTCATCCAGAGGTTCTGCAAAGGTATGTGTGTGAATGTGAGTGTGTGTGTGTGTGTGTGTGTGTAAAAAGAAAACAAAATCAGAAGCCCTCTAATTATTTTGCAAGGGTGTTTGTTTGTCTGTGTGTGTGTGTAAAGACAGGAATTCAAGCAATACAGAGTTTCTTTATGGGTGTGTATGTGTGAGTGTGTAAAAAGGACAAGAAGTCATAAGCCCTCTAGAGATTCTTCAACGGTGTGTTCAGTGAGAGATTTAATAAAGACCAAAGTTCAGAAGTTCTCCAGAAGTTCTGCCAGGGTGTTTGTGTGTATGCCTGTGTGTCTAAAAAGGATACGAAATCAGAAGTCCTCCAGAGATTCTTCAAGGGTGTGTGTTTGTGTGTGTGTGTAAAAAGGACATGAATTCAAACCCACTCCAAAGATTCTACATGGGTTTGATTGTGTGTGTGTGTGGAAAAAAGACACGAATC
This sequence comes from Tenrec ecaudatus, assembly GCF_050624435.1. Taxonomy (NCBI): domain Eukaryota; kingdom Metazoa; phylum Chordata; class Mammalia; order Afrosoricida; family Tenrecidae; genus Tenrec; species Tenrec ecaudatus. Next base: position 244,091,268 of record NC_134531.1, read on the forward strand.
AGAAGACATCCAGAGCTTCTGCAAGGGTGTGTGTGTGAATGTGTGTGTGTGTAAAAAGGACACGAAATCAGAAGCACTGCAAATATTATGCAACGATGTGTGTGTGTAAAAAGAACACTACGTCAGAAGCCCTGCAGGATTCTGCAAGACTGTGAGTGTGTGTTAAAAGGACACGACGTCAGAAGCCTTCAAGACGTTCTGCAAGGGTGTGTGTATGTGTGTGTGCGTGTGTAAAAAGGACATGAATTCAAACCCAGTCCAAAGATTCCACATCTGTGTGATTGTGTGTGTGTGAGTGCGGAAAAAAGACACGAATCAGAAGACATCCAGAGCTTCTGCAAGGGTATGTGTGTGAATGTAAGTGCGTGTGTGTGTGTGTGTGTGTGTGTGTGTGTAAAAAGGACACGAAGTCAGAAGCCCTCTAGAGATTTTGTAAGGGTATGAATTTGAATGTTTGTGTTTGTGTGTGTGTGTGTGTAAAGACAAAAATTCAAGCGATACAGAGATTCTTTAGGGATGTGTATGTGTGAGTGTGTAAAAAGGACAAGAAGTCATAAGCCCTCTAAAGATTCTTCAATCGTGTGTGCGGGTGAGAGATTTTAAAAAGAACAAAGGTCAGAAGTTCACCAGAGGTTCTGCCAGGGTGTGTGTGTGTGTGTATGCCAGTGTGCTCAAAAGGACACGAAAGCAGAAGTCCTCCAGAGATTCTGCAAGGGTGTGTGTATGTGTGTGTGCGTGTGTAAAAAGACATGAATTCAAACCCTCTCCAAAGATTCTACATGGGTGTGTATGTGTGTGAGTGTGTGTGTGGAAAAGGACACGAATCAGAAGACATCCAGAGCTTCTGCAAGGGTATGTGTGTTAATGGGAGTGCGTGTATGTGTGTGTGTGTGTGTAAAAAGGACACAAAGTCAGAAGCATTCTAGAGATTCTGAAAGTGTATGAATTTGAGAGAGAGAGAGAGAGAGAGAGAGAGAGAGAGAGAGAGAGTGTGTTTGTAAAAAGAAAACAAAATCAGAAGTCCTCTAGGTATTCTGCAGGGGTGTGCGTGCGTGTGTATGTAAAGATACGAATTCAAGCGATACAGAGATTCTTTAGGGTTATGTATGTGTGAGTGTGTAAAAAGGACAAGAAGCCATAAGCCATCTAGCGATTCTTCTTCAGTGTTTGCGGGTGAGAGATTTTAAAAAGAACAAAGCTCAGAAGTTCTCCAGAGGTTCTGAAAGGTGTGTGAGTTTATGCCTGTGTGTCTAAAAAGGACACGAAATCAGAAGTCCTCTAGAGATTCTGCAAGGGTGTGTTTATGTGTGTGTGCGTGTGTAAAAAGGACATGAATTCAAACCCACCCCAAAGATTGTACATGAGTGTGATTGTGTATGTGTGTGTGTGTGTGTTGAAAAAGTACACGAATCAGAAGACATGCAGAAGTTCTGCAAGGGTATGTGTGTGAATGTGAGTGTGTGTGTGTGTGTGTGTGTGTAAAAAGGACACGAAGTCAGAAGCCCTCTAGAGATTCTGAAAGGGTATGAATTAGAGAGTGTGTGTGTTAGTGTGTGTGTGTAAAAAGAAAACAAAATCATAAGTCCTCTAGTTATTCTGCAAGGGTGTGCGTGCGTGTGTGTGTGTGTGTGTGTGTGTGTGTAAAGACACGAATTCAAGTGATACAGAGATTCTTTAGGGGTGTGTATGTGTGAGTGCGTAAAATGGACAAGAAGTCATAAGCCCTCTAGAGATTCTTCAACAGTGTGTGCGGGCGAGAGATTTCATAAAGAACAAAGTTCAGAAGTTCTCCAGAGGTTCTGCCAGGGTGTGTGTGTGTATGCCTGTGTGTCTAAAAAGGACACGAAATCAGAAGTCCTCCAGAGATTCTGCAAGGGTGTGTGTATGTGTGTGTGCGTGTGTAAAAAGGACATGAATTCAAACCCACTCCAAATATTCTACATGGGTGTGATTGTGTGTGTGTGTGTGTGTAAAAAGGACACGAATCGAAAGACATCCAGAGCTTCTGCAAGGGTATGTGTGTGAATGTGAGTGTGTGTGTGTGTGTGTGTGTGTAAAAAGGACACGAAGTCAGAAGCCTTGCATATATAATGCAAGGTTGTGTGTGTGTAAAAAAAACTCTACGTCAGACGCCCTCCAGAGATTTTGCAAGATAGTGAGTGTGTGGTGTGTGTGTTAAAAGAACACGAAGTCAGAAGCCCTCTAGAGATTCTGAAAGGGTATGAATTTGACAGTGTGTGTGTGTGTGTGTAAAAAGAAAACAAAATAAGAAGCCTCTAGTTATTCTGCAAGGGTGTGTGTGTGTGTGTGTGTGTGTGTAAAAAGGACACGAAGTCAGAAGCCCTCTAGAGATTCTGTAAGGGTATGAATTTGAGTGTTTGTGTTTGTGTGTGTGTGTGTACAGACAGGAATTCAAGCGATACAGAGATTCTTTATTGGTGTGTATGTGTGAAAGTGTAAAAAGGACAAGAAGTCATAAGCCCTCTAAAGATTCTTCAATCGTGTGTGCGGGTGAGAGATTTTAAAAAGAACAAAGGTCAGAAGTTCTCCAGAGGTTCTGCCAGGGTGTGTGTGTGTGTGTGTGTGTGTGTGTGTGTGCTAAAAAGGACATGAAATCAGAAGTCCTCCAGAGATTCTGCAAGGGTGTGTTTATGTGTGTGTGCGTGTATAAGAAGGACATAAATTCAAACCCACCTCAAAGATTCTACATGAGTGTGATTGTGTATATGTGTGTGTGTGTGTGGAAAAAGTACACGAATCAGAAGACATCCAGAGGTACTGCAAAGGTATGTGTGTGAATGTGAGTGTTTTTGTGTGTGTGTATGTGTGTGTGTAAAAAGGACACGAAGTCAGAAGCCCTCTAGAGATTCTGAAAGGGTATGACTTTGAGAGTGTGTGTGTGTGTGTAAAAAGAAAAGAAAATCAGAAGCCCTCTAATTATTCCGCAAGGGTGTGTGTGTGTCTGTGTGTGTGTTTCTGTAAAGACAGGAATTCAAGCGATACAAAGATTCTTTATGGGTGTGTATGTGTGAGTGTGTAAAAAGGACAAGAAGTCATAAGCCCTCTAGAGATTCTTCAACGGTGTGTGCGGTTGAGAGATTTAATAAAGAACAAAGTTCAGAAGTTATCCAGAGGTTCTGCCAGGGTGTTTGTGCGTATGCCTGTGTGTCTAAAAAGGATAAGAAATCAGAAGATCTCCAGAGATTCTTCAAGGGTGTGTGTATGTGTGTGTGCGTGTGTAAAAAGGACATGAATTCAAACCCACTACAAAGATTTCGCATCTGTGTGATTGTGTGTGTGTGTATGTGGAAAAAAGACACGAATCAGAAGACATCCAGAGCTTCTGCAAGTGTATGTGTGTGAATGTAAGTGTGTGTGTGTGTGTGTGTAAAAAGGACACAAAGTCAGAAGCCCTCTAGAGATTCTGTAAGGGTATGAATTTGAGTGTTTGTGTTTGTGTGTGTGTGTGTGTGTAAAGACAAACATTCAAGCGATACAGAGATTCTTTAGGGTTGTGTATGTGTGAGTGTGTAAGAAGGACAAGAAGTCATAAGCCCTCTAAAGATTCTTCAATCGTGTGTGCGGGTGAGAGATTTTAAAAAGAACAAAGGTCAGAAGTTCTCCAGAGGTTCTGCCAGGGTGTGTGTGTGTGTGTGTGTGTTTATGCCAGTGTGCTAAAAAGGACACGAAATCAGAAGTCCTCCAGAGATTCTGCAAGGGTGTGTGTATGTGTGTGTGCGTGTGTAAAAAGACATGAATTCAAACCCACTCCAAAGATTCTACATGGGTGTGTATGTGTGTGTGTATGTGTGTGTGCGTGTGTAAAAAGGACATGAATTCAAACCCACTCCAAAGATTCCGCATCTGTGTGATTGTGTGTGTGTGTGTGTGTGTGTGTGTGCGGAAAAAAGACACGAATCAGAAGTCATCCAGAGCTTCTGCAAGGGTATGTGTGTGAATGTAAGTGTGTGAATGTAAGCGTGTGTGTGTGTGTGTAAAAAGGACACGAAGTCAGAAGCCCTCTAGAGATTCTGTAAGGGTATGAATTTGAGTGTTTGTGTTTGTGTGTGTGTGTGTAAAGACAAAAATTCATGCGATACAGAGATTCTTTAGGGGTGTGTATGTGTGAGTGTGTAAAAAGGACAAGAAGTCATAAGCCCTCTAAAGATTCTTCAATCGTGTGTGCGGGTGAGAGATTTTAAAAAGAACAACGGTCAGAAGTTCTCCAGAGGTTCTGCCAGGGTGTGTGTGTGTGTGTGTTTATGCCAGTGTGCTAAAAAGGACACGAAATCAGAAGTCCTCCAGAGATTCTGCAAGGGTGTGTGTATGGGTGTGTGCGTGTGTAAAAAGACATGAATTCAAACCCACTCCAAAGATTCTACATGGGTGTGTATGTGTGTGAGTGTGTGTGTGTGGAAAAAGACACGAATCAGAAGACATCCAGAGCTTCTGCAAGGGTATGTGTGTTAATGAGAGTGCGTGTATGTGTGTGTGTGTGTGTAAAAAGGACACGAAGTCAGAAGCCTTCTAGAGATTCTGAAAGTGTATGAATTTGAGAGAGAGAGAGTGTGTGTGTGTGTGTGTGTGTGTGTGTGTGTGTAAAAAGAAAACAAATCAGAAGCCCTCTAGGTATTCTGCAGGGGTGTGCGTGCGTGTGTATGTAAAGATACGAATTCAAGCGATACAGAGATTCTTTAGGGTTGTGTATGTGTGAGTGTTTAAAAAGGACAAGAAGCCATAAGCCCTCTAGAGATTCTTCCACAGTGTTTGCGGGTGAGAGATTTTAAAAAGAACAAAGTTCAGAAGTTCTCCAGAGGTTCTGCCAGGTGTGTGTGTTTATGCCTGTGTGTCTAAAAAGGACACGAAATCAGAAGTCCTCCAGAGATTCTGCAAGGGTGTGTTTATGTGTGTGTGCGTGTGTAAAAAGACATGCATTCAAACCCCCCCAAAGATTCTACATGAGTGTGATTGTGTATATGTGTGTGTGTGTGTGGAAAAAGTACACGAATCAGAAGACATCCAGAGGTTCTGCAAGGGTATGTGTGTGAATGTGAGTGTTTGTGTGTGTGTGTGTGTGTGTAAAAAGGACACGAATCAGAAGCCCTCTAGAGATTCTGAAAGGGTATGAATTTGAGAGTGTGTGTGTTACTGTGTGTGTAAAAAGAAAACAAAATAAGAGGCCCTCTAGTTATTCTGCAAGGGTGTGCGTGTGTGTGTGTCTGTGTGTGTGTGTGTGTGTAAAGACAGGAATTCAAGTGATACAGAGATTCTTTATGGGTGTGTATGTGTGAGTGTGTAAAAAGGACAAGAAGTCTTAAGCCCTCTGGAGATTCTTCAACGGTGTGTGCGGTTGAGAGATTTAATTAAGAACAAACTTCCGAAGTTCTCCAGAGGTTCTGCCAGGGTGTTTGTGTGTATGCCTGTGTGTCTAAAAAGGATATGAAATCAGAAGTCCTCCAGAGATTCTTCAAGGGTGTGTGTATGTGTGTGTGCGTGTGTAAAAAGGACATGAATTCAAACCCACTCCAAAGATTGTACATGGTTGTGATAGTGTGTGTGTGTGTGTGTGTGTGTAAAAAGGACACGAATCAGAAGACATCCAGAGCTTATGCAAGGGTATGTGTGTGAACGTGAATGTGTGTGTGTGTGTAAAAAGGACACGAAATCAGAAGCACTGCAGATATTATGCAACGATGTGTGTGTGTAAAAAGAACACTACGTCATAAGCCCTCCAGGATTCTGCAAGAGTGTGAGTGTGTGTTAAAAGGACACGACGTCAGAAGTCTTCAAGGGGTTCTGCAAGGGTGTGTGTATGGGTGTGTGCGTGTGTAAAAAGGACATGAATTCAAACCCACTCCAAATATTCCGCATCTGTGTGATTGTGTGTGTGTGTGTGTGTGTGTGTGTGTGCGGAAAAAAGACACGAATCAGAAGACATCCAGAGCTTCTGCAAGGGTATGTGTGTGAATGTAAGTGTGTGTGTGTAAAAACGACACGAAGTCAGAAGCCCTCTAGAGATTCAGTAATGGTATGAATTTGGGTGTTTGTGTTTGTGTGTGTGTGTTTGTAAAGACACGAATTCAAGCGATACAGAGATTCTTTCAGGGTGTGTATGTGTGAGTGTGTAAAAAGGACAAGAAGTCATAAGCCCTCTAAAGATTCTTCAATCGTGTGTGCGGGTGAGAGATTTTAAAAAGAACAAAGGACAGAAGTTCTCCAGAGGTTCTGCCAGGGTGTGTGTGTGTGTGTGTGTGTGTGTGTGTGTATGCCAGTGTGCTAAAAAGGACACAAAATCAGAAGTCGTCCAGAGATTCTGCAAGGGTTTGTGTATGTGTGTGTGCGTGTGTAAAAAGACATGAATTCAAACCCACTCCAAAGATTCCACATGGGTGTGTATGTGTGTGAGTGTGTGTGTGTGTGGAAAAGGACACGAATCAGAAGACATCCAGAGCCTCTGTAAGAGTATGTGTGTTAATGAGAGTGCGTTTATGAGTGTTTGTGTGTGTAAAAAGGACACGAAGTTAGCATCCTTCTCGAGATTCTGAAAATGTATGAATTTTGTGAGAGAGAGAGAGAGAGAGTGTGTGTGTGTGTGTAAAAAGGACACGAAGTCAGAAGGCCTCTAGAGATTCTGAAAGTGTATGAATTTGAGCGAGAGAGTGTGTGTGTGTGTGTGTGTGTGTGTGAAAAAAAAACAAAATCAGAAGCCCTCTAGGTATTCTGCAAGGGTGTGCGTGCGTGTGTGTGTAAAGACACGAATTCAAGCGATACAGAGATTCTTAAGGGGTGTGTATTTGTGAGTGTATAAAAAGGACAAGAAGCCATAAGCCCTCTAGAGATTCTTCCACAGTGTTTGCGGGTGAGAGATTTTAAAAAGAACAAAGTTCAGAAGTTCTCCAGAGGTTCTGCCAGGTGTGTGTGTTTATGCCTGTGTGTCTAAAAAGGACACGAAATCAGAAGTCCTCCAGAGATTCTGCAAGGGTGTGTTTATGTGTGTGTGCGTGTGTAAAAAGGACATAAATTCAAACCCACTCCAAAGATTCCTCATCTGTGTGATTGTGTATGTGTGTGTGTGTGTGTTGAAAAGTACACGAATCAGAAGACATCCAGAAGTACTGCAAGGGTATGTGTGTGAATGTAAGTGTGTGTGTGTGTGTGTGTGTGTGTGTAAAAAAGACACAAAGTCAGAGGCCCTCTAGAGATTCTGAAAGGGTATGACTTTGAGTGTGTGTGTGTGTGTGTGTGTGTGTTTAAAAAGAAAACAAAATAAGAAGCCCTCTAATTATTCTGCAAGGGTGTGTGTGTGTCTGTGTGTGTGTGTGTGTAAAGACAGGAATTCAAGCGATACAGAGATTCTTTATGGGTGTGTATGTGTGAGTGTGTAAAAATGACAAGAAGTCATAAGCCCTCTAGAGATTCTTCAACGGTGTGTGCGGTGAGAGATTTAATAAAGAACAAAGTTCAGAAGTTCTCCAGAGGTTCTGCCAGGGTGTGTGTGTGTATGTCTGTGTGTCTAAAAAGGACACGAAATCAGAAGTCCTCCAGAGATTCTGCAAGGATGTGTGTATGTGTGTGTGCCTGTGTAAAAAGGACATGAATTCAAACCCACTCCAAATATTCTACATGGGTGTCATTGTGTGTGTGTGGAAAAAGGACACAAATCAGAAGACATCCATAGCTTCTGCAAGGGTATGTGTGTGAATGTGAGTGTGTGTGTGTGTGTAAAAAGGACACGAAGTCAGAAGTCTTGCATATATAATGCAAGGATATGTGTGTAAAAAGAACTCTACGTCAGACGCCCTCCAGAGATTCTGCAATAGTGTGAGTGTGTGGTGTGCGTGTTAAAAGGACACGACGTCAGAAGCCTTCCATAGATTGTGCAAGGGTGCCTCTATATGTGTGTGTATGTGTTTAATAAGGCAGGAAGTCAGAAGCCCTCTAGGTATTCTGCAAAAGTCTGCGTGTGTGTGTGTGTATAAAAAGGACAAGAAGTCAGAAACCTCCAGAGATTCTGCAAAGGTGTGTATGTGTGTAGGTAAAAAGGACACGACGTTAGAAGCCCTCCAGAGATTCTCCAAGGGTGTGCTTGTGTGTGGGTGTGAATGTAAAAATGACACGAACGAGAAGCCCACCAGAGATTCTTCAATGGTATCAGTGTGAGTGTGTTGTGTAAAAAGGACACGAAGTCAGAAGCCCTCTAGATATTCTGTAAGGGTATGAATTTGAGTGTTTGTGTGTGTGTGTGTGTGTGTGTGTAAAGACACGAATTCAAGCGATACAGAGATTCTTTAGGGTTGTGTATGTGTGAGTGTGTATGAAGGACAAGAAGTCATAAGCCCTCTAAAGATTCTTCAATCGTGTGTGCGGGTGAGAGATTTTAAAAAGAACAATGGTCAGAAGTTCTCCAGAGGTTCTGCCAGTGTGTGTGTGTGTGTGTGTGTGTGTGTGTATGCCAGTGTGATAAAAAGGACACGAAATCAGAAGTCCTCCAGAGATTCTGCAAGGGTGTGTGTATGTGTGTGTGCGTGTGTAAAAAGACATGAATTCAAACCCACTCCAAAGATTCTACATGGGTGTGTATGTGAGTGAGTGTATGTGTGTGGAAAAGGACACGAATCAGAAGACATCCAGAGCTTCTGCAAGGGTATGTGTGTTAATGAGAGTGTGTGTATGTGTGTGTGTGTGTGTGTGTGTAAAAAGGACACGAAGTCAGAAGCCCTCTAGAGATTCTGAAAGTGTATGAATTTGATAGAGAGAGAGAGAGAGAGAGTGTGTGTGTGTGTGTATGTGTGTGTGTAAAAAGAAAACAAAATCAGAAGTGCTCTAGGTATTCTGCAAGGGTGGCGTGCGTGTGTGTGTAAAGACACGAATTCAAGCGATACAGAGATTCTTTAGGGGTGTGTATGTGTGAGTGTGTAAAAAGGACAAGAAGTCATAAGCCCTCTAGAGATTCTTCAACGGTGTGTGCGGTTGAGAGATTTAATATAGAACAAACTTCAGAAGTTCTCCAGAGGTTCTGCCAGGGTGTTTGTGTGTATGCCTGTTTGTCTAAAAAGGATATGAAATCAGAAGTCCTCCAGAGATTCTTCAAGGGTGTGTGTATGTGTGTGTGCGTGTGTAAAAAGGACATGAATTCAAACCCACTTCAAAGATTCTACATGGGTGTGATTGTGTGTGTGTGTGTGTAAAAAGGACACGAATCAGAAGACATCCAGAGCTTCTGCAAGGGTATGTGTGTGAATGTGAATGTGTGTGTAAAAAGGACACGAAATCAGAAGCACTGCATATATTATGCAACGATGTGTGTGTGTGTAAAAAGAACACTACGTCAGAAGCCCTCCAGGATTCTGCAAGAGTGTGAGTGTGTGTTAAAAGGACACGACGTCAGAAGTCTTCAAGAGGTTTTGCAAGGTGTGTGTATGTGTGTGTGCGTGTGTAAAAAGGACATGAATTCAAACCCACTCCAAAGATTCCGCATCTGTGTGATTGTGTGTGTGTGTGTGTGTGTGTGTGTGCGGAAAAAAGTCACGAATCAGAAGATATCCAGAGCTTCTGCAAGGGTATGTGTGTGAATGTAAGTGTGTGTGTGTGTGTGTAAAAAGGACACGAAGTCAGAAGCCCTCTAGAGATTCTGTAAGGCTATGAATTTGGGTGTTTGTGTTTGTGTGTGTGTGTTTGTAAAGACACGAATTCAAGCGATACAGATATTCTTTATGGGTGTGTATGTGTGAGTGTGTAAAAAGGACAAGAAGTCATAAGCCCTCTAGAGATTCTTCAACGGTGGGTGCGGTTGAGAGATTTAATAAAGAACAAAGTTCAGAAGTTCTCCAGAGGTACTGCCAGGGTGTTTGTGTGTATGCCTGTGTGTCTAAAAAGGATACGAAATCAGAAGTCCTCCAGAGATTCTTCAAGGGTGTGTGTATGTGTGTGGGCGTGTGTAAAAAGGACATGAATTCAAACCCACTCCTAAGATTCCGCATATGTGTGATTGTATGTGTGTGTGTGTGTGTGTGTGTGTGCGGAAAAAAGACACAAATCAGAAGACATCCATAGCTTCTGCAAGGGTATGTGTGTGAATGTGAGTGTGTGTGTGTGTGTAAAAAGGACACGAAGTCAGAAGTCTTGCATATATAATGCAAGGATATGTGTGTAAAAAGAACTCTACGTCAGACGCCCTCCAGAGATTCTGCAATAGTGTGAGTGTGTGGTGTGCGTGTTAAAAGGACACGACGTCAGAAGCCTTCCATAGATTGTGCAAGGGTGCCTCTATATGTGTGTGTATGTGTTTAATAAGGCAGGAAGTCAGAAGCCCTCTAGGTATTCTGCAAAAGTCTGCGTGTGTGTGTGTGTATAAAAAGGACAAGAAGTCAGAAACCTCCAGAGATTCTGCAAAGGTGTGTATGTGTGTAGGTAAAAAGGACACGACGTTAGAAGCCCTCCAGAGATTCTCCAAGGGTGTGCTTGTGTGTGGGTGTGTATGTAAAAATGACACGAACGAGAAGCCCACCAGAGATTCTTCAATGGTATCAGTGTGAGTGTGTTGTGTAAAAAGGACACGAAGTCAGAAGCCCTCTAGATATTCTGTAAGGGTATGAATTTGAGTGTTTTTGTGTGTGTGTGTGTGTGTGTGTGTAAAGACACGAATTCAAGCGATACAGAGATTCTTTAGGGTTGTGTATGTGTGAGTGTGTAAGAAGGACAAGAAGTCATAAGCCCTCTAAAGATTCTTCAATCGTGTGTGCGGGTGAGAGATTTTAAAAAGAACAATGGTCAGAAGTTCTCCAGAGGTTCTGCCAGGGTGTGTGTGTGTGTGTGTGTGTGTGTATGCCAGTGTGCTAAAAAGGACACGAAATCAGAAGTCCTCCAGAGATTCTGCAAGGGTGTGTGTATGTGTGTGTGCGTGTGTAAAAAGACATGAATTCAAACCCACTCCAAAGATTCTACATGGGTGTGTATGTGAGTGAGTGTATGTGTGTGGAAAAGGACACGAATCAGAAGACATCCAGAGCTTCTGCAAGGGTATGTGTGTTAATGAGAGTGTGTGTGTGTGTGTGTGTGTGTGTAAAAAGGACACGAAGTCAGAAGCCCTCTAGAGATTCTGAAAGTGTATGAATTTGAGAGAGAGAGAGAGAGAGAGAGAGAGAGTGTGTGTGTGTGTGTGTATGTGTGTGTGTAAAAAGAAAACAAAATCAGAAGTGCTCTAGGTATTCTGCAAGGGTGGCGTGCGTGTGTGTGTAAAGACACGAATTCAAGCGATACAGAGATTCTTTAGGGGTGTGTATGTGTGAGTGTGTAAAAAGGACAAGAAGTCATAAGCCCTCTAGAGATTCTTCAACGGTGTGTGCGGTTGAGAGATTTAATATAGAACAAACTTCAGAAGTTCTCCAGAGGTTCTGCCAGGGTGTTTGTGTGTATGCCTGTTTGTCTAAAAAGGATATGAAATCAGAAGTCCTCCAGAGATTCTTCAAGGGTGTGTGTATGTGTGTGTGCGTGTGTAAAAAGGACATGAATTCAAACCCACTTCAAAGATTCTACATGAGTGTGATTGTGTGTGTGTGTGTGTGTAAAAAGGACACGAATCAGAAGACATCCAGAGCTTCTGCAAGGGTATGTGTGTGAATGTGAATGTGTGTGTAAAAAGGACACGAAATCAGAAGCACTGCATATATTATGCAACGATGTGTGTGTGTGTAAAAAGAACACTACGTCAGAAGCCCTCCAGGATTCTGCAAGAGTGTGAGTGTGTGTTAAAAGGACACGACGTCAGAAGTCTTCAAGAGGTTTTGCAAGGGTGTGTGTATGTGTGTGTGCGTGTGTAAAAAGGACATGAATTCAAACCCACTCCAAAGATTCCGCATCTGTGTGATTGTGTGTGTGTGTGTGTGTGTGTGTGCGGAAAAAAGTCACGAATCAGAAGATATCCAGAGATTCTGCAAGTGTATGTGTGTGAATGTAAGTGTGTGTGTGTGTGTAAAAAGGACACGAAGTCAGAAGCCCTCTAGAGATTCTGTAAGGCTATGAATTTGGGTGTTTGTGTTTGTGTGTGTGTGTTTGTAAAGACACGAATTCAAGCGATACAGATATTCTTTATGGGTGTGTATGTGTGAGTGTGTAAAAAGGACAAGAAGTCATAAGCCCTCTAGAGATTCTTCAACGGTGGGTGCGGTTGAGAGATTTAATAAAGAACAAAGTTCAGAAGTTCTCCAGAGGTACTGCCAGGGTGTTTGTGTGTATGCCTGTGTGTCTAAAAAGGATACGAAATCAGAAGTCCTCCAGAGATTCTTCAAGGGTGTGTGTATGTGTGTGGGCGTGTGTAAAAAGGACATGAATTCAAACCCACTCCTAAGATTCCGCATCTGTGTGATTGTATGTGTGTGTGTGTGTGTGTGTGCGGAAAAAAGACACGAATCAGAAGACATCCATAGCTTCTGCAAGGGTATGTGTGTGAATGTGAGTGTGTGTGTGTGTGTAAAAAGGACACGAAGTCAGAAGTCTTGCATATATAATGCAAGGATATGTGTGTAAAAAGAACTCTACGTCAGACGCCCTCCAGAGATTCTGCAATAGTGTGAGTGTGTGGTGTGCGTGTTAAAAGGACACGACGTCAGAAGCCTTCCATAGATTGTGCAAGGGTGCCTCTATATGTGTGTGTATGTGTTTAATAAGGCAGGAAGTCAGAAGCCCTCTAGGTATTCTGCAAAAGTCTGCGTGTGTGTGTGTGTATAAAAAGGACAAGAAGTCAGAAACCTCCAGAGATTCTGCAAAGGTGTGTATGTGTGTAGGTAAAAAGGACACGACGTTAGAAGCCCTCCAGAGATTCTCCAAGGGTGTGCTTGTGTGTGGGTGTGAATGTAAAAATGACACGAACGAGAAGCCCACCAGAGATTCTTCAATGGTATCAGTGTGAGTGTGTTGTGTAAAAAGGACACGAAGTCAGAAGCCCTCTAGATATTCTGTAAGGGTATGAATTTGAGTGTTTTTTTTTTTTTTGTGTGTGTGTGTGTGTGTGTAAACACACGAATTCAAGCGATACAGAGATTCTTTAGGGTTGTGTATGTGTGAGTGTGTAAGAAGGACAAGAAGTCATAAGCCCTCTAAAGATTCTTCAATCGTGTGTGCGGGTGAGAGATTTTAAAAAGAACAATGGTCAGAAGTTCTCCAGAGGTTCTGCCAGGGTGTGTGTGTGTGTGTGTGTGTGTGTGTGTATGCCAGTGTGCTAAAAAGGACACGAAATCAGAAGTCCTCCAGAGATTCTGCAAGGGTGTGTGTATGTGTGTGTGCGTGTGTAAAAAGACATGAATTCAAACCCACTCCAAAGATTCTACATGGGTGTGTATGTGAGTGAGTGTATGTGTGTGGAAGAGGACACGAATCAGAAGACATCCAGAGCTTCTGCAAGGGTATGTGTGTTAATGAGAGTGTGTGTGTGTGTGTGTGTGTGTGTAAAAAGGACACGAAGTCAGAAGCCCTCTAGAGATTCTGAAAGTGTATGAATTTGAGAGAGAGAGAGAGAGAGAGTGTGTGTGTGTGTGTATGTGTGTGTGTAAAAAGAAAACAAAATCAGAAGTGCTCTAGGTATTCTGCAAGGGTGGCGTGCGTGTGTGTGTAAAGACACGAATTCAAGCGATACAGAGATTCTTTAGGGGTGTGTATGTGTGAGTGTGTAAAAAGGACAAGAAGTCATAAGCCCTCTAGAGATTCTTCAACGGTGTGTGCGGTTGAGAGATTTAATATAGAACAAACTTCAGAAGTTCTCCAGAGGTTCTGCCAGGGTGTTTGTGTGTATGCCTGTTTGTCTAAAAAGGATATGAAATCAGAAGTCCTCCAGAGATTCTTCAAGGGTGTGTGTATGTGTGTGTGCGTGTGTAAAAAGGACATGAATTCAAACCCACTTCAAAGATTCTACATGGGTGTGATTGTGTGTGTGTGTGTGTAAAAAGGACACGAATCAGAAGACATCCAGAGCTTCTGCAAGGGTATGTGTGTGAATGTGAATGTGTGTGTAAAAAGGACACGAAATCAGAAGCACTGCATATATTATGCAACGATGTGTGTGTGTGTAAAAAGAACACTACGTCAGAAGCCCTCCAGGATTCTGCAAGAGTGTGAGTGTGTGTTAAAAGGACACGACGTCAGAAGTCTTCAAGAGGTTTTGCAAGGGTGTGTGTATGTGTGTGTGCGTGTGTAAAAAGGACATGAATTCAAACCCACTCCAAAGATTCCGCATCTGTGTGATTGTGTGTGTGTGTGTGTGTGTGTGTGTGCGGAAAAAAGTCACGAATCAGAAGATATCCAGAGCTTCTGCAAGTGTATGTGTGTGAATGTAAGTGTGTGTGTGTGTGTAAAAAGGACACGAAGTCAGAAGCCCTCTAGAGATTCTGTAAGGCTATGAATTTGGGTGTTTGTGTTTGTGTGTGTGTGTTTGTAAAGACACGAATTCAAGCGATACAGATATTCTTTATGGGTGTGTATGTGTGAGTGTGTAAAAAGGACAAGAAGTCATAAGCCCTCTAGAGATTCTTCAACGGTGGGTGCGGTTGAGAGATTTAATAAAGAACAAAGTTCAGAAGTTCTCCAGAGGTACTGCCAGGGATTTGTGTGTATGCCTGTGTGTCTAAAAAGGATACGAAATCAGAAGTCCTCCAGAGATTCTTCAAGGGTGTGTGTATGTGTGTGGGCGTGTGTAAAAAGGACATGAATTCAAACCCACTCCTAAGATTCCGCATCTGTGTGATTGTATGTGTGTGTGTGCGTGTGTGTGTGCGGAAAAAAGACACGAATCAGAAGACATCCATAGCTTCTGCAAGGGTATGTGTGTGAATGTGAGTGTGTGTGTGTGTGTAAAAAGGACACGAAGTCAGAAGTCTTGCATATATAATGCAAGGATATGTGTGTAAAAAGAACTCTACGTCAGACGCCCTCCAGAGATTCTGCAATAGTGTGAGTGTGTGGTGTGCGTGTTAAAAGGACACGACGTCAGAAGCTTTCCATAGATTGTGCAAGGGTGCCTCTATATGTGTGTGTATGTGTTTAATAAGGCAGGAAGTCAGAAGCCCTCTAGGTATTCTGCAAAAGTCTGCGTGTGTGTGTGTGTATAAAAAGGACAAGAAGTCAGAAACCTCCAGAGATTCTGCAAAGGTGTGTATGTGTGTAGGTAAAAAGGACACGACGTTAGAAGCCCTCCAGAGATTCTCCAAGGGTGTGCTTGTGTGTGGGTGTGTAAGTAAAAATGACACGAACGAGAAGCCCACCAGAGATTCTTCAATGGTATCAGTGTGAGTGTGTTGTGTAAAAAGGACACGAAGTCAGAAGCCCTCTAGATATTCTGTAAGGGTATGAATTTGAGTGTTTTTGTGTGTGTGTGTGTGTGTGTGTGTGTGTAAACACACGAATTCAAGCGATACAGAGATTCTTTAGGGTTGTGTATGTGTGAGTGTGTAAGAAGGACAAGAAGTCATAAGCCCTCTAAAGATTCTTCAATCGTGTGTGCGGGTGAGAGATTTTAAAAAGAACAATGGTCAGAAGTTCTCCAGAGGTTCTGCCAGGGTGTGTGTGTGTGTGTGTGTGTGTGTATGCCAGTGTGCTAAAAAGGACACGAAATCAGAAGTCCTCCAGAGATTCTGCAAGGGTGTGTGTATGTGTGTGTGCGTGTGTAAAAAGACATTAATTCAAACCCACTCCAAAGATTCTACATGGGTGTGTATGTGAGTGAGTGTATGTGTGTGGAAGAGGACACGAATCAGAAGACATCCAGAGCTTCTGCAAGGGTATGTGTGTTAATGAGAGTGTGTGTGTGTGTGTGTGTGTGTGTAAAAAGGACACGAAGTCAGAAGCCCTCTAGAGATTCTGAAAGTGTATGAATTTGAGAGAGAGAGAGAGAGAGAGTGTGTGTGTGTGTGTGTATGTGTGTGTGTAAAAAGAAAACAAAATCAGAAGTGCTCTAGGTATTCTGCAAGGGTGGCGTGCGTGTGTGTGTAAAGACACGAATTCAAGCGATACAGAGATTCTTTAGGGGTGTGTATGTGTGAGTGTGTAAAAAGGACAAGAAGTCATAAGCCCTCTAGAGATTCTTCAACGGTGTGTGCGGTTGAGAGATTTAATATAGAACAAACTTCAGAAGTTCTCCAGAGGTTCTGCCAGGGTGTTTGTGTGTATGCCTGTTTGTCTAAAAAGGATATGAAATCAGAAGTCCTCCAGAGATTCTTCAAGGGTGTGTGTATGTGTGTGTGCGTGTGTAAAAAGGACATGAATTCAAACCCACTTCAAAGATTCTACATGGGTGTGATTGTGTGTGTGTGTGTGTAAAAAGGACACGAATCAGAAGACATCCAGAGCTTCTGCAAGGGTATGTGTGTGAATGTGAATGTGTGTGTAAAAAGGACACGAAATCAGAAGCACTGCATATATTATGCAACGATGTGTGTGTGTGTAAAAAGAACACTACGTCAGAAGCCCTCCAGGATTCTGCAAGAGTGTGAGTGTGTGTTAAAAGGACACGACGTCAGAAGTCTTCAAGAGGTTTTGCAAGGGTGTGTGTATGTGTGTGTGCGTGTGTAAAAAGGACATGAATTCAAACCCACTCCAAAGATTCCGCATCTGTGTGATTGTGTGTGTGTGTGTGTGTGTGTGTGTGCGGAAAAAAGTCACGAATCAGAAGATATCCAGAGCTTCTGCAAGTGTATGTGTGTGAATGTAAGTGTGTGTGTGTGTGTAAAAAGGACACGAAGTCAGAAGCCCTCTAGAGATTCTGTAAGGCTATGAATTTGGGTGTTTGTGTTTGTGTGTGTGTGTTTGTAAAGACACGAATTCAAGCGATACAGATATTCTTTATGGGTGTGTATGTGTGAGTGTGTAAAAAGGACAAGAAGTCATAAGCCCTCTAGAGATTCTTCAACGGTGGGTGCGGTTGAGAGATTTAATAAAGAACAAAGTTCAGAAGTTCTCCAGAGGTACTGCCAGGGATTTGTGTGTATGCCTGTGTGTCTAAAAAGGATACGAAATCAGAAGTCCTCCAGAGATTCTTCAAGGGTGTGTGTATGTGTGTGGGCGTGTGTAAAAAGGACATGAATTCAAACCCACTCCTAAGAATCCGCATCTGTGTGATTGTATGTGTGTGTGTGTGTGTGTGTGCGGAAAAAAGACACGAATCAGAAGACATCCATAGCTTCTGCAAGGGTATGTGTGTGAATGTGAGTGTGTGTGTGTGTGTAAAAAGGACACGAAGTCAGAAGTCTTGCATATATAATGCAAGGATATGTGTGTAAAAAGAACTCTACGTCAGACGCCCTCCAGAGATTCTGCAATAGTGTGAGTGTGTGGTGTGCGTGTTAAAAGGACACGACGTCAGAAGCTTTCCATAGATTGTGCAAGGGTGCCTCTATATGTGTGTGTATGTGTTTAATAAGGCAGGAAGTCAGAAGCCCTCTAGGTATTCTGCAAAAGTCTGCGTGTGTGTGTGTGTATAAAAAGGACAAGAAGTCAGAAACCTCCAGAGATTCTGCAAAGGTGTGTATGTGTGTAGGTAAAAAGGACACGACGTTAGAAGCCCTCCAGAGATTCTCCAAGGGTGTGCTTGTGTGTGGGTGTGTAAGTAAAAATGACACGAACGAGAAGCCCACCAGAGATTCTTCAATGGTATCAGTGTGAGTGTGTTGTGTAAAAAGGACACGAAGTCAGAAGCCCTCTAGATATTCTGTAAGGGTATGAATTTGAGTGTTTTTGTGTGTGTGTGTGTGTGTGTGTGTGTGTAAAGACACGAATTCAAGCGATACAGAGATTCTTTAGGGTTGTGTATGTGTGAGTGTGTAAGAAGGACAAGAAGTCATAAGCCCTCTAAAGATTCTTCAATCGTGTGTGCGGGTGAGAGATTTTAAAAAGAACAATGGTCAGAAGTTCTCCAGAGGTTCTGCCAGGGTGTGTGTGTGTGTGTGTGTGTGTGTGTATGCCAGTGTGCTAAAAAGGACACGAAATCAGAAGTCCTCCAGAGATTCTGCAAGGGTGTGTGTATGTGTGTGTGCGTGTGTAAAAAGACATGAATTCAAACCCACTCCAAAGATTCTACATGGGTGTGTATGTGAGTGAGTGTATGTGTGTGGAAGAGGACACGAATCAGAAGACATCCAGAGCTTCTGCAAGGGTATATGTGTTAATGAAAGTGTGTGTATGTGTGTGTGTGTGTGTGTGTAAAAAGGACACGAAGTCAGAAGCCCTCTAGAGATTCTGAAAGTGTATAAATTTGAGAGAGAGAGAGAGAGTGTGTGTGTGTGTGTGTGTGTATGTGTGTGTGTAAAAAGAAAACAAAATCAGAAGTGCTCTAGGTATTCTGCAAGGGTGGCGTGCGTGTGTGTGTAAAGACACGAATTCAAGCGATACAGAGATTCTTTAGGGGTGTGTATGTGTGAGTGTGTAAAAAGGACAAGAAGTCATAAGCCCTCTAGAGATTCTTCAACGGTGTGTGCGGTTGAGAGATTTAATATAGAACAAACTTCAGAAGTTCTCCAGAGGTTCTGCCAGGGTGTTTGTGTGTATGCCTGTTTGTCTAAAAAGGATATGAAATCAGAAGTCCTCCAGAGATTCTTCAAGGGTGTGTGTATGTGTGTGTGCGTGTGTAAAAAGGACATGAATTCAAACCCACTTCAAAGATTCTACATGGGTGTGATTGTGTGTGTGTGTGTGTAAAAAGGACACGAATCAGAAGACATTCAGAGCTTCTGCAAGGGTATGTGTGTGAATGTGAATGTGTGTGTGTGTGTATGTGTAAAAAGGACACGAAATCAGAAGCACTGCATATATTATGCAACGATGTGTGTGTGTAAAAAGAACACTACGTCAGAAGCCCTCCAGGATTCTGCAAGAGTGTGAGTGTGTGTTAAAAGGACACGACGTCAGAAGTCTTCAAGAGGTTTTGCAAGGGTGTGTGTATGTGTGTGTGCGTGTGTAAAAAGGACATGAATTCAAACCCACTCCAAAGATTCCGCATCTGTGTGATTGTGTGTGTGTGTGTGTGTGCGGAAAAAAGTCACGAATCAGAAGATATCCAGAGCTTCTGCAAGGGTATGTGTGTGAATGTAAGTGTGTGTGTGTGTGTGTAAAAAGGACACGAAGTCAGAAGCCCTCTAGAGATTCTGTAAGGCTATGAATTTGGGTGTTTGTGTTTGTGTGTGTGTGTTTGTAAAGACACGAATTCAAGCGATACAGATATTCTTTATGGGTGTGTATGTGTGAGTGTGTAAAAAGGACAAGATGTCATAAGCCCTCTAGAGATTCTTCAACGGTGGGTGCGGTTGAGAGATTTAATAAAGAACAAAGTTCAGAAGTTCTCCAGAGGTACTGCCAGGGTGTTTGTGTGTATGCCTGTGTGTCTAAAAAGGATACGAAATCAGAAGTCCTCCAGAGATTCTTCAAGGGTGTGTGTATGTGTGTGGGCGTGTGTAAAAAGGACATGAATTCAAACCCACTCCTAAGATTCCGCATCTGTGTGATTGTGTGTGTGTGCGGAAAAAAGACACGAATCAGAAGACATCCAGAGCTTCTGCAAGGGTATGTGTGTGAATGTGAATGTGTGTGTGTGTGTAAAAAGGACACGAAATCAGAAGCACTGCAGATATTATGCAACGATGTGTGTGTGTAAAAAGAACACTACGTCATAAGCCCTCCAGGATTCTGCAAGAGTGTGAGTATGTGTTAAAAGGACACGACGTCAGAAGTCTTCAAGAGGTTCTGCAAGGGTGTGTGTATGTGTGTGTGCGTGTGTAAAAAGGACATGAATTCAAACCCACTCCAAATATTCCGCATCTGTGTGATTGTGTGTGTGTGTGTGTGTGTGTGTGTGTGTGCGGAAAAAAGTCACGAATCAGAAGACATCCAGAGCTTCTGCAAGGGTATGTGTGTGAATGTAAGTGTGTGTGTGTGTGTGTGTGTAAAAATGACACGAAATCAGAAGCCCTCTAGAGATTCTGTAAGGGTATGAATTTGAGTGTTTGTGTTTGCGTGTGTGTGTGTGTGTAAAAACACGAATTCAAGCGATACAGAGATTCTTTCGGGGCGTGTATGTGTGAGTGTGTAAAAAGGACAAGAAGTCATAAGCCCTCTAAAGATTCTTCAATCGTGTGTGCGGGTGAGAAATTTAAAAAGAACAAAGGTCAGAAATTCTCCAGAGGTTCTGCCAGGGTGTGTGTGTTTGTGTATGCCAGTGTGCTAAAAAGGACACGAAATCAGAAGTCCTCCAGAGATTCTGCAAGGGTGTGTGTATGTGTGTGTGCGTGTGTAAAAAGACATGAATTCAAACCCACTCCAAAAATTCTACATGGGTGTGTATGTGTGTGAGTGTGTGTGTGTGGAAAAGGACACGAATCAGAAGACATCCAGAGCCTCTGCAAGGGTATGTGTGTTAATGAGAGTGCGTGTATGTGTGTTTTTGTGTGTAAAAAGGACACGAAGTCAGAATCCTTCTAGAGATTCTGAAAGTGTCTGAATTTGAGAGAGAGAGAGATAGAGTTTGTGTGTGTGTGTGTGTGTGTGTGTGTAAAAATGACACGAAGTCAGAAGCCCTCTAGAGATTCTGAAAGTGTATGAATTTGAGAGAGAGAGTGTGTGTGTGTGTGAAAAAAAACAAAATCAGAAGCCCTCTAGGTATTCTGCAAGGGTGTGCGTGCGTGTGTGTGTAAAAACACGAATTCAAGCGATACAGAGACTCTTTAGGGGTGTGTATGTGTGAGTGTATAAAAAGGACAAGAAGCCATAAGCCCTCTAGAGATTCTTCCACAGTGTTTGCGGGTGAGAGATTTTAAAAAGAACAAAGTTCAGAAGTTCTCCAGAGGTTCTGCCAGGTGTGTGTGTTTATGCCTGTGTGTCTAAAAAGGACACGAAATCGGAAGTCCTCCAGAGATTCTGCAAGGGTGTGTTTATGTGTGTGTGCGTGTGTAAAAAGGACATAAATTCAAACCCACCCCAAAGATACTACATGAGTGTGATTGTGTATATGTGTGTGTGTGTGGAAAAAGTACACGAATCAGAAGACATCCAGAGGTTCTGCAAGGTGATGTGTGTGAATGTGAGTGTTTGTGTGTGTGTGTGTGTAAAAATGACACGAAGTCAGAAGCCCTCTAGAGATTCTGAAAGGGTATGACTTTGAGAGTGTGTGTGTGTGTGTAAAAAGAAAACAAAATCAGAAGCCCTCTAGTTATTCTGCAAGGGTGTGTGTGTGTGTGTGTTTGTCTCTGTGTGTGTGTGTGTGTGTGTGTGTGAAGACAGGAATTCAAGCGATACAGAGATTCTTTATGGGTGTGTATGTGTGAGTGTATAAAAAGGACAAGAAGCCGTAAGCCCTCTAGAGATTCTTCCACAGTGTTTGCCCGTGAGAGATTTTAAAAAGAACAAAGTTCAGAAGTTCTCCAGAGGTTCTGCAAGGGTGTTTGTGTGTATGCCTGTGTGTCTAAAAAGGATACGAAATCAGAAGTCCTCCAGAGATTCTTCAAGGGTGTGTGTATGTGTGTGTGCGTGTGTAAAAAGAACATGAATTCAAACCCACTCCAAAGATTCTACATGGGTGTGGTAGTGTGAGTGTGTGGAAAAAGGACACAAATCAGAAGACATCCAGAGTTTCTGCAAGGGTATGTGTGTGAATGTAAGTGTGTGTGTGTGTGTGTGTGTGTAAAAAGGACACGAAATCAGAAGCACTGCAGATATTATGCAACGATGTGTGTGTGTAAAAAGAACACTACGTCAGAAACCCTCCAGGATTCTGCAACAGTTTGAGTGTGTGTTAAAAGGACACGACGTTAGAAGCCTTCAAGAGGTTCTGCAAGGGTGTGTGTATGTGTGTGTGCGTGTGTAAAAAGGACATGAATTCAAACCCACTCCAAAGATTCCGCATCTGTGTGATTGTGTGTGTGTGTGTGTGTGCGGAAAAAAGACACGAATCAGAAGACATCCAGAGCTTCTACAAGTGTATGTGTGTGAATGTAAGTGTGTGTGTGTGTGTGTGTGTGTGTGTGTGTAAAAAGGACACGAAGTCAGAAGCCCTCTAGAGATTCTGTAAGGGTATGAATTTGAGTGTTTGTGTGTGTGTGTGTGTAAAGACACGAATACAAGCAATACAGAGATTCTTTACGGGTGTGTATGTGTGAGTGTGTAAAAAGGACAAGAAGTCATAAGCCCTCTAAAGATTCTTCAATCGTGTGTGCGGGTGAGAGATTTTAAAAAGAACAAAGGTCAGAAGTTCTACAGAGGTTCTACCAGGGTGTTTGTGTGTGTGTGTGTATGCCAGTGTGCTAAAAAGGACACGAAATCAGAAGTCCTCCAGAGATTCTGCAAGGGTGTGTGTATGTGTGTGTGCGTGTGTAAAAAGACATGAATTCAAACCCACCCCAAAGATTCTACATGAGTGTGATTGTGTGTGAGTGTGTGTGGAAAAGGACACGAATCAAAAGACATCCAGAGCCTCTGCAAGGGTATGTGTGTTAATGAGAGTGCGTGTATGTGTGTTTGTGTGTGTAAAAAGGACACAAATTCAGAATCCTTCTAGAGATTCTGAAAGTGTATTAATTTGAGAGAGTGTGTGTGTGTGTGTGTTTGTGTGTGTGTAAAAAGGACACGAAGCCAGAAGCCCTCTACAGATTCTTCCACAGTGTTTGCCGGTGAGAGCTTTTAAAAAGAACAAAGTTCAGAAGTTCTCCAGAGGTTCTGCCAGGTGTGTGTGTTTATGCCTCTGTGTCTAAAAAGGACACGAAATCAGAAGTCCTCCAGAGATTCTGCAAGGGTGTGTTTATGTGTGTGTGTGTGTGTGTGTAAAAAGGACATAAATTCAAACCCACCCCAAAGATTCTACATGAGTGTGATTGTGTATATGTGTGTGTGTGTGGAAAAAGTACACGAATCAGAAGACATCCAGAGGTTCTGCAAGGGTATGTGTGTGAATGTGAGTGTTTGTGTGCGAGTGTGTGTAAAAAGGACACGAAGTCAGAAGCCCTCTAGAGATTCTGAAAGGGTATGACTTTGAGAGTGTGTGTGTGTGTGTGTAAAAAGAAAACAAAATCAGAAGCCCTCTAGTTATTCTGCAAGGGTGTGTGTGTGTGTATGTCTGTGTGTGTGTGTGTAAAGACATGAATTCAAGCGATACAGAGATTCTTTATGGGTGTGTATGTGTGAGTGTGTAAAAAGGACAAGGAGTCATAAGCCATCTAAAGATTCTTCAACGGTGTGTGCGGTGAGAGATTTAATAAAGAAAAAAGTTCAGAAATTCTCCAGAGGTTCTGCCAGGGTGTTTGTGTGTATGCCTGTGTGTCTAAAAAGGATACGAAATCAGAAGTCCTCCAGAGATTCTTCAAGGGTGTGTGTATGTGTGTGTGCGTGTTTAAAAAGGACATGAATTGAAACCCACTCCAAAGGTTCTACATGGGTGTGTTTGTGTGTGTGTGGAAAAAGGACACGAATCAGAAGACATCCAGAGCTTCTGCAAGGGTATGTGTGTGTGTGTGTGTAAAAAGGACACGATATCAGAAGCACTGCAGATATTATGCAACGATGTGTGTGTGTAAAAAGAACACTACATCAGAAGCCCTCCAGGATTCTGCAAGAGTGTGAGTGTGTGTTAAAAGGACACGACGTCAGAAGCCTTCAAGAGGTTCTGCAAGGGTGTGTGTATGTGTGTGTGCGTGTGTAAAAAGGACATGAATTCAAACCCACTCCAATGATTCCGCATCTGGGTGATTGTGTGTGTGTGTGTGTGTGTGTGTGTGTGCCGAAAAAAGACACGAATCAGAAGTCATCCAGAGCTTCTGCAAGGGTATGTGTGTGAATGTAAGTGTGTGTGTGTGTGTGTGTGTGTGTGTGTGTGTAAAAAGGACACGAAGTCAGAAGCCCTCTAGAGATTCTGTAAGGGTATGAATTTGAGTGTTTGTGTTTGTGTGTGTGTGTGGTGTAAAGACAAAATTTCAAGCGATACAGAGATTTTTTAGGGGTGTGTATTTGTGAGTGTGTAAAAAGGACAAGAAGTCATAAGCCCTCTAAAGATTCTTCAATAGTGTGTGCGGGTGAGAGATTTTAAAAAGAACAAAGGTCAGAAGTTCTCCAGAGGTTCTGCTAGGCTGTGTGTGAGTGTGTATGCCAGTGTGCTAAAAAGGACACGAAATCAGAAGTCCTCCAGAGATTCTGCAAGGGTGTGTGAGCGTGTGTAAAAAGACATGAATTCAAACCCACTCCAAAGATTCTACATGGGTGTGTATGTGTGTGTGTGTGGAAAAGGACCCGAATGAGAAGACATCCAGAGCTTCTGCAAGGGTATGTGTGTTAATGAGAGTGCGTGTATGTGTGTGTGTGTGTGTGTAAAAAGGACACAAAGTGAGAAGCATTCTACAGATTCTGAAAGGGTATGAATTAGAGAGTGTGTGTGTTAGTGTGTGTGTGTAAAAAGAAAACAAAACCATAAGTACTCTAGTTATTCTGCAAGGGTGTGCGTGTGTGTGTGTGTGTGTGTGTGTAAAGACACGAATTCAAGTGACACAGAGATTCTTTAGGGGTGTGTTTGTGTGAGTGTGTAAAAAGGACAAGAAGTCATAAGTCCCCTAGAGATTCTTCAAAAGTGTGTGCGGGTGAGAGATTTTAAAAAGAACAAAGGTCAGAAGTTCTACAGAGGTTCTGCCAGGGTGTTTGTGTGTGTGTGTGTATGCCAGTGTGCTAAAAAGGACACGAAATCAGAAGTCCTCCAGAGATTCTGCAAGGGTGTGTGTATGTGTGTGTGCGTGTGTAAAAAGACATGAATTCAAACCCACCCCAAAGATTCTACATGAGTGTGATTGTGTGTGTGTGTGTGTGTGTGTGTGTGTGCGGAAAAAAGACACGAATCAGAAGTCATCCAGAGCTTCTGCAAGGGTATGTGTGTGAATGTAAGTGTGTGTGTATGCCTGTGTGTCTAAAAAGGACACGAAATCAGAAGTCCTCCAGAGATTCTGCAAGGGTGTGTGTATGTGTGTGTGCGTGTGTAAAAAGGACATGAATTCAAACCCACTCCAAATATTCTACATGGGTGTCATTGTGTGTGTGTGTGTGGAAAAAGGACATGAATCAGAAGACATCCAGAGCTTCTGCAAGGGAATGTGTGTGAATGTGAGTGTGTGTGTGTGTGTGTGTGTAAAAAGGACACGAAGTCAGAAGCCTTGCATATATAATGCAAGGATGTGTGTGTGTAAAAAGAACTCTACGTCAGACGCCCTCCAGAGATTCTGCAAGAGTGTGAGTGTGTGGTGTGTGTGTTAAAAGGACACGACGTCAGAAGCCTTCCATAAATTGTGCAAGGGTGCCTCTATATGTGTGTGTATGTGTGTAATAAGACAGGAAGTCAGAAGCCCTCTAGGTATTCTGCAAACAGTCTGCGTGTGTGTGTGTGTGTATAAAAAAGACAAGAATTCAGAAACCTCCAGAGATTCTGCAAAGGTGTGTATGTGTGTAGGTAAAAAGGACACGACGTTAGAAGCCCTCCAGAGATTTTCCAAGAGTGTGCTTGTGTGTGGGTGTGTATGTAAAAATGACACGAACGAGAATCCCACCAGAGATTCTTAAATGGTATCAGTGTTAGTGTGTATGTGTAAAAAGGACACGATGTCAGAAGCGCTCTAGATATTCTGTAAGGGTATGAATTTGAGTGTTTGTGTGTGTGTGTGTGTAAAGACACGAATTCAAGCGATACAGAGATTCTTTATCAGTGTGTGTGTGTGTGAGTGTGTAAAAAGGACAAGAAGTCATAAGCCCTCTAGAGATTCTTCAACGGTGTGTGCGGGTGAGAGATTTTAAACAGAACAAAGGTCAGAAGTTCTCCAGAGGTTCTGCCATGGTGTGAGTGTGTATGCCAGTGTCCTAAAAAGGACACGAAATCAGAAGTCCTCCAGAGATTCTGAAAGGGTGTGTTTATGTGTGTGTGCATGTGTAAAAAGGACATGAATTCAAACCCACCCCAAAGATTCTACATGAGTGCGATTGTGTATGTGTGTGTGTGTGTGTGTGTAAAAAGTACACGAATCAGAAGACATCCAGAGGTTCTGAAAGGGTGTGTTTATGTGTGTGTGCGTGTGTACAAAAGACATAAATTCAAACCCACCCCAAAAATTCTACATGAGTGTGATTGTGTATGTGTGTGTGTGTGGAAAAAGTACACGAATCAGAAGACATCCAGAGGTTCTGGAGGGTATGTGTGTGAATTTGAGTGTGTGTGTGTGTGTGTGTGTGTGTGTAAAAAGGACACGAAGTCAGAAGCCCTCTAGAGATTCTGAAAGGGTATGTATTTGAGAGTGTGTGTGTGTTTGTGTGTGTATAAAAAGGACAAGAAGCCATAAGCCCTCTAGAGATTCTTCCACAGTGTTGGCGGGTGAGAGATTTTAAAAAGAACAAAGTTCAGAAGTTCTCCAGAGGTTCTGCCAGGTGTGTGTGTTTATGCCTGTGTGTCTAAAAAGGACACGAAATCAGAAGTCCTCCAGAGATTCCGCAAGGGTGTGTTTATGTGTGTGTGCGTGTGTAAAAAGGACATGAATTCAAACCCACCCCAAAAATTCTACATGAGTGCGATTGTGTATGTGTGTGTTTGTGGAAAAAGTACACGAATCAGAAGACATCCAGAGGTTCTGCAAGGGTATGTGTGAGAATGTGAGTGTGTGTGTGTGTGTGTGTGTGTACAAAGAGCACGAAGTCAGAGGCCCTCTAGAGATTCTGAAAGGGTATGAATTTGAGAGAGTGTGTGTGTGTGTGTAAAAAGAAAGCAAAATCATAAGCCCTCTAGTTATTCTGCAAGGGTGTGCGTGTGTGTGTGTGTGTGTGTGTGTGTAAAGACATGAATTCAAGGGATACAGAGATTCTTTAGGGGTGTGTATGTGTTAGTGTGTAAAAAGGCCAAGAAGTCATAAGCTCTCTAGAGATTCTTCAACAGTGTGTGCGGGTGAGAGATTTCATAAAGAACAGAGTTCAGAATTTCTCCAGAGGTTCTACCAGGGTGTGTGTGTGTATGCCTGTGTGTCTAAAAAGGACACGAAATCAGAAGTCCTCCAGCGATTCCGCAAGGGTGCGTGTATGTGTGTGTGCGTGTGTAAAAAGGACATGAATTAAACCCACTCCAAAGATTCTACATGGGTGTCACTGTGTGTGTGTGTGGAAAAAGGACACGAATCAGAAGACATCCAGAGCTTCTGAAAGGGTATGTGTGTGAATGTGAGTGTGTGTGTGGGTGTGTAAAATGGACACGAAGTCAGAAGCCCTGCATATATAATGCAAGGATGTGTGTGTGTAAAAAGAACACTACGTCAGACGCCCTCCAGAGATTCTGCAAGAGTGTGAGTGTGTGGTGTGTGTGTTAAAAGAACACGACGTCAGAAGTCTTCCACAGATTGTGCAAGGGTGCCTCTATATGTGTGTGTATGTGTGTAAGAAGACAGGAAGTCAGAAGCCCTCTAGGTATTCTGCAAAGGTCTGCGTGTGTGTTTGGGTGTGTGTATAAAAAGGACAAGAATTCAGAAGCCTCCAGAGCTTCTGCAAAGGTGTGTATGTGTGTAGGTAAAAAGGACAAGATGTAAGAAGCCCTCCAGAGATTCTCCAAAGGGGTTCTTGTGTGTAGGTGTGTATGTAAAAATGAAACGAACGAGAAGCCCACCAGAGATTCTTCAATGGTATCAGTGTGAGTGTGTATGTGTAAAAAGGACATGGTGTCAGAAGCCCTCTAGATATTCTGTGAGGGTATGAATTTGAGTGTTTTGTGTGTGTGTGTGTGTGTAAAGACACGAATTCAAGCGATACAGAGATTCTTTAGGGGTGTGTATGTGTGAGTGTGTAAAAAGGACAAGAAGTCATAATTCCCCTAGAGATTCTTCAACAGTGTGTGCGGGTGAGAGATTTTAAAAAGAACAAAGGTCAGAAGTTCTACAGAGGTTCTGCCAGGGTGTTTGTGTGTGTGTGTGTATGCCAGTGTGCTAAAAAGGACACGAAATCAGAAGTCCTCCAGAGATTCTGCAAGGGTGTGTGTATGTGTGTGTGCGTGTGTAAAAAGACATGAATTCAAACCCACCCCAAAGATTCTACATGATTGTGATTGTGTGTGAGTGTGTGTGTGTGGAAAAGGACACGAATCAGAAGACATCCAGAGTCTCTGCAAGGGTATGTGTGTTAATGAGAGTGCGTGTATGTGTGTTTGTGTGTGTAAAAAGGACACGAAGTCAGAAGCCCTCTAGAGATTCTGTAAGGGTATGAATTTGAGTGTTTGTGTTTGTGTGTGTGTGCGTAAAGACACGAATTCAAGCAATACAGAGATTCTTTAGGGGTGTGTATGTGTGAGTGTGTAAAAAGGACAAGAAGTCATAAGCCCTCTAAAGATTCTTCAATCGTGTGTGCGGGTGAGAGATTTTAAAAAGAACAAAGGTCAGAAGTTCTACAGAGGTTCTGCCAGGGTGTTTGTGTGTGTGTGTGTATGCCAGTGTGCTAAAAAGGACACGAAATCAGAAGTCCTCCAGAGATTCTGCAAGGGTGTGTGTATGTGTGTGTGCGTGTGTAAAAAGACATGATTTCAAACCCACCCCAAAGATTCTACATGAGTGTGATTGTGTGTGAGTGTGTTTTTGTGGAAAAGGACACGAATCAGAAGACATCCAGAGCCTCTGCAAGGGTATGTGTGTTAATGAGAGTGCGTGTATGTGTGTGTGTGTGTGTAAAAAGGACACGAAGTCAGAATCCTTCTAGAGATTCTGAAAGTGTATGAATTTGAGAGAGAGAGAGTGTGTGTGTGTGTGTGTGTGTGGAAAAAAAACAAAATCAGAAGCCCTCAAGGTATTCTGCAAGGGTGTGCGTGTGTGTGTGTGTAAAGACACGAATTCAAGCGATACAGAGATTCTTTAGGCGTGTGTATGTGTGAGTGTATAAAAAGGACAAGAAGCCATAATCCCTCTAGAGATTCTTCCACAGTGTTTGCTGGTGAGAGATTTTAAAAAGAACAAAGTTCAGAAGTTCTCCAGAGGTTCTGCCAGGTGTGTGTGTTTATGCCTGTGTGTCTAAAAAGGACACGAAATCAGAAGTCCTCCAGAGATTCTGCAAGGGTGTGTTTATGTGTGTGTGCGTGTGTAAAAAGGACATAAATTCAAACCCACCCCAAAGATACTACATGAGTGTGATTGTGTATATGTGTGTGTGTGTGGAAAAAGTACACGAATCAGAAGACATCCAGAGGTTCTGCAAGGGTATGTGTGTGAATGGGAGTGTTTTGTGTGAGTGTGTGTAAAAAGGACACGAAGTCAGAAGCCCTCTAGAGATTCTGAAAGGGTATGACTTTGAGAGTGTGTGTGTGTGTAAAAAGAAAACAAAATCAGAAGCCCTCTAGTTATTCTGCAAGGGTGTGTGTGTGTGTATATCTCTGTGTGTGTGTGTGTGTGTGTAAAGACAGGAATTCAAGCGATACAGAGATTCTTTATGGGTGTGTATGTGTGAGTGTGTAAAAAGGACAAGTAGTCATAAGCCATCTAGAGATTCTTCAACGATGTGTGCGGTGAGAGATTTAATAAAGAACAAAGTTCAGAAGTTCTCCAGAGGTTCTGCCAGGGTGTTTGTGTGTATGCCTGTGTGTCTAAAAAGGATACGAAATCAGAAGTCCTCCAGAGATTCTTCAAGGTTGTGTGTATGTGTGTGTGCGTGTTTAAAAAGAACATGAATTCAAACCCACTCCAAAGATTCTACATGGGTGTGTTTGTGTGTGTGTGGAAAAAGGACACGAATCAGAAGACATCCAGAGCTTCTGCCAGGGTATGTGTGTGTGTGTGTGTAAAAAGGACACGATATCAGAAGCACTGCAGATATTATGCAACGATGTGTGTGTGTGTAAAAAAACACTACATCAGAAGCCCTCCAGGATTCTGAAAGAGTGTGAGTGTGTGTTAAAAGGACACGACGTCAGAAGCCTTCAAGAGGTTCTGCAAGGGTGTGTGTATGTGTGTGTGCGTGTGTAAAAAGGACATGAATTCAACCCCACTCCAATGATTCCGCATCTGGGTGATTGTGTGTGTGTGTGTGTGTGTGTGTGTGTGTGGAAAAAAGACACGAATCAGAAGTCATCCAAAGCTTCTGCAAGGGTATGTGTGTGAATGTAAGTGTGTGTGTGTGTGTGTGTGTGTGTGTAAAAAGGACACGAAGTCAGAAGCCCTCTAGAGATTCTGTAAGGGTATCAATTTGAGTGTTTGTGTTTGTGTGTGTGTGTGGTGTAAAGACAAAAATTCAAGCGATACAGAGATTCTTTAGGGGTGTGTATGTGTGAGTGTGTAAAAAGGACAAGTAGTCATAAGCCATCTAGAGATTCTTCAACGATGTGTGCGGTGAGAGATTTAATAAAGAACAAAGTTCAGAAGTTCTCCAGAGGTTCTGCCAGGGTGTTTGTGTGTATGCCTGTGTGTCTAAAAAGGATACGAAATCAGAAGTCCTCCAGAGATTCTTCAAGGTTGTGTGTATGTGTGTGTGCGTGTTTAAAAAGGACATGAATTCAAACCCACTCCAAAGATTCTACATGGGTGTGTTTGTGTGTGTGTGGAAAAAGGACACGAATCAGAAGACATCCAGAGCTTCTGCAAGGGTATGTGTGTGTGTGTGTGTGTAAAAAGGACACGATATCAGAAGCACTGCAGATATTATGCAACGATGTGTGTGTGTGTAAAAAAACACTACATCAGAAGCCCTCCAGGATTCTGAAAGAGTGTGAGTGTGTGTTAAAAGGACACGACGTCAGAAGCCTTCAAGAGGTTCTGCAAGGGTGTGTGTATGTGTGTGTGCGTGTGTAAAAAGGACATGAATTCAACCCCACTCCAATGATTCCGCATCTGGGTGATTGTGTGTGTGTGTGTGTGTGTGTGTGTGTGGAAAAAAGACATGAATCAGAAGTCATCCAAAGCTTCTGCAAGGGTATGTGTGTGAATGTAAGTGTGTGTGTGTGTGTGTGTGTGTGTAAAAAGGACACGAAGTCAGAAGCCCTCTAGAGATTCTGTAAGGGTATCAATTTGAGTGTTTGTGTTTGTGTGTGTGTGTGGTGTAAAGACAAAAATTCAAGCGATACAGAGATTCTTTAGGGGTGTGTATGTGTGAGTGTGTAAAAAGGACAAGTAGTCATAAGCCCTCTAAGATTCTTCAATCGTGTGTGCGGGTGAGAGATTTTAAAAAGAACAAAGGTCAGAAGTTCTCCAGAGGTTCTGCTAGGGTGTGTGTGAGTGTGTATGCCAGTGTGCTAAAAAGGACACGAAATCAGAAGTCCTCCAGAGATTCAGCAAGGGTGTGTGAGCGTGTGTAAAAAGACATGAATTCAAAGCCACTCCAAAGATTCTACATGGGTGTGTATGTGTGTGTGTGTGGAAAAGGACACGAATCAGAAGACATCCAGAGCTTCTGCAAGGGTATGTGTGTTAATGAGAGTGCGTGTATGTGTGTGTGTGTGTGTAAAAAGGACACAAAGTCAGAAGCATTCTAGAGATTCTGAAAGGGTATGAATTAGAGAGTGTGTGTGTTAGTGTGTGTGTGTGTGTGTAAAAGGAAAACAAAACCATAAGTCCTCTAGTTATACTGCAAGGGTGTGCGTGTGTGTGTGTGTGTGTGTGTGTGTAAAGACACGAATTCAAGTGATACAGAGATTCTTTAGGGGTGTGTTTGTGTGAGTGTGTAAAAAGGACAAGAAGTCATAAGCCCTCTAGAGATCCTTCAACAGTGTGTGTGCGGGTGAGAGATTTCATAAAGAACAAAGTTCAAAAGTTCTCCAGAGGTTCTGCCAGGGTGTGTGTGTGTGTATGCCTGTGTGTCTAAAAAGGACACGAAATCAGAAGTCCTCCAGAGATTCTGCAAGGGTGTGTGTATGTGTGTGTGCGTGTGTAAAAAGGACATGAATTCAAACCCACTACAAATATTCTACATGGGTGTCATTGTGTGTGTGTGTGTGGAAAAAGGACATGAATCAGAAGACATCCAGAGCTTCTGCAAGGGTATGTGTGTGAATGTTAGTGTGTGTGTGTGTGTGTGTAAAAAGGACACGAAGTCAGAAGCCTTGCATATATAATGCAAGGATGTGTGTGTGTAAAAAGAACTCTACGTAAGACGCCCTCCAGAGATTCTGCAAGAGTGTGAGTGTGTGGTGTGTGTGTTAAAAGGACACGACGTCAGAAGCCTTCCATAAATTGTGCAAGGGTGCCTCTATATGTGTGTGTATATGTGTAATAAGACAGGAAGTCAGAAGCCCTCTAGGTATTCTGCAAACAGTCTGCGTGTGTGTGTGTGTATAAAAAGGACAAGAATTCAGAAACCTCCAGAGATTCTGCAAAGGTATGTATGTGTGTAGGTAAAAAGGACACGACGTTAGAAGCCCTCCAGAGATTTTCCAAGGGTGTGCTTGTGTGTGGGTGTGTATGTAAAAATGACACGAACGAGAATCCCACCAGAGATTCTTAAATGGTATCAGTGTGAGTGTGTATGTGTAAAAAGGACACGAAGTCAGAAGCGCTCTAGATATTCTGTAAGGGTATGAATTTGAGTGTTTTTGTGTGTGTGTGTGTAAAGACACGAATTCAAGCGATACAGAGATTCTTTATGGGTGTGTGTGTTTGAGTGTGTAAAAAGGACAAGAAGTCATAAGCCCTCTAGAGATTCTTCAACGGTGTGTGCGGGTGAGAGATTTTAAAAAGAACAAAGGTCAGAAGTTCTCCAGAGGTTCTGCCAGGGTGTGAGTGTGTATGCCAGTGTCCTA
The DNA here is from genome assembly GCF_050624435.1 of Tenrec ecaudatus. Classification (NCBI taxonomy): domain Eukaryota; kingdom Metazoa; phylum Chordata; class Mammalia; order Afrosoricida; family Tenrecidae; genus Tenrec; species Tenrec ecaudatus. The sequence continues at coordinate 244,123,999 of NC_134531.1, forward strand.
AAAAGGACACGAAATCAGAAGTCCTCCAGAGATTCTGAAAGGGTGTGTTTATGTGTGTGTGCATGTGTAAAAAGGACATGAATTCAAACCCACCCCAAAGATTCTACATGAGTGCGATTGTGTATGTGTGTGTGTGTGTGTGTGTGTGTAAAAAGAACACGAATCAGAAGACATCCAGAGGTGCTGAAAGGGTGTGTTTATGTGTGTGTGCGTGTGTACAAAAGACATAAATTCAAACCCACCCCAAAAATTCTACATGAGTGTGATTGTGTATGTGTGTGTGTGTGTGTGGAAAAAGTACACGAATCAGAAGACATCCAGAGGTTCTGGAGGGTATGTGTGTGAATTTGAGTGTGTGTGTGTGTGTGTGTGTGTGTGTAAAAAGGACACGAAGTCAGAATCCCTCTAGAGATTCTGAAAGGGTATGTATTTGAGAGTGTGTGTGTGTTTGTGTGTGTATAAAAAGGACATGAAGCCATAAGCCCTCTAGAGATTCTTCCACAGTGTTTGCGGGTGAGAGATTTTAAAAAGAACAAAGTTCAGAAGTTCTCCAGAGGTTCTGCCAGGTGTGTGTGTTTATGCCTGTGTGTCTAAAAAGGACACGAAATCAGACGTTCTCCAGAGATTCTGCAAGGGTGTGTTTATGTGTGTGTGCGTGTGTAAAAAGGACATGAATTCAAACGCACCCCAAAAATTCTACATGAGTGCGATTGTGTATGTGTGTGTTTGTGGAAAAAGTACACGAATCAGAAGACATCCAGAGGTTCTGCAAGGGTATGTGTGAGAATGTGAGTGTGTGTGTGTGTGTGTGTGTGTGTATGTACAAAGAGCACGAAGTCAGAGGCCCTCTAGAGATTCTGAAAGGGTATGAATTTGAGAGAGTGTGTGTGTGTGTGTAAAAAGAAAGCAAAATCATAAGCCCTCTAGTTATTCTGCAAGGGTGTGCGTGTGTGTGTGTGTGTGTGTGTGTAAAGACATGAATTCAAGGGATACAGAGATTCTTTAGGGGTGTGTATGTGTTAGTGTGTAAAAAGGACAAGAAGTCATAAGCTCTCTAGAGATTCTTCAACAGTGTGTGCGGGTGAGAGATTTCATAAAGAACAGAGTTCAGAAGTTCTCCAGAGGTTCTACCAGGGTGTGTGTGTGTATGCCTGTGTGTTTAAAAAGGACACGAAATCAGAAGTCCTCCAGCGATTCCGCAAGGGTGTGTGTATGTGTGTGTGCGTGTGTAAAAAGGACATGAATTAAACCCACTCCAAAGATTCTACATGGGTGTCATTGTGTGTGTGTGTGGAAAAAGGACACGAATCAGAAGACATCCAGAGCTTCTGCAAGGGTATGTGTGTGAATGTGAGTGTGTGTGTGGGTGTGTAAAAAGGACATGAATTAAACCCACTCCAAAGATTCTACATGGGTGTCATTGTGTGTGTGTGTGGAAAAAGGACACGAATCAGAAGACATCCAGAGCTTCTGCAAGGGTATGTGTGTGAATGTGAGTGTGTGTGTGGGTGTGTAAAATGGACACGAAGTCAGAAGCCCTGCATATATACTGCAAGGATGTGTGTGTGTAAAAAGAACACTACGTCAGACGCACTCCAGAGATTCTGCAAGAGTGTGAGTGTGTGGTGTGTGTGTTAAAAGAACACGACGTCAGAAGTCTTTCACAGATTGTGCAAGGGTGCCTCTATATGTGTGTGTATGTGTGTAAGAAGACAGGAAGTCAGAAGCCCTCTAGGTATTCTGCAAAGGTCTGCGTGTGTGTTTGGGTGTGTGTATAAAAAGGACAAGAATTCAGAAACCTCCAGAGCTTCTGCAAAGGTGTGTATGTGTGTAGGTAAAAAGGACAAGATGTAAGAAGCCCTCCAGAGATTCTCCAAAGGGGTTCTTGTGTGTGGGTGTGTATGTAAAAATGAAACGAACGAGAAGCCCACCAGAGATTCTTCAATGGTATCAGTGTGAGTGTGTATGTGTAAAAAGGACATGAAGTCAGAAGCCCTCTAGAGATTCTGTGAGGGTATGAATTTGAGTGTTGTGTGTGTGTGTGTGTGTGTAAAGACACGAATTCAAGCGATACAGAGATTCTTTAGGGGTGTGTATGTGTGAGTGTGTAAAAAGGACAAGAAGTCATAAGTCCCCTAGAGATTCTTCAACAGTGTGTGCGGGTGAGAGATTTTAAAAAGAACAAAGGTCAGAAGTTCTACAGAGGTTCTGCCAGGGTGTTTGTGTGTGTGTGTATATGCCAGTGTGCTAAAAAGGACACGAAATCAGAAGTCCTCCAGAGATTCTGCAAGGGTGTGTGTATGTGTGTGTGCGTGTGTAAAAAGACATGAATTCAAACCCACCCCAAAGATTCTACATGAGTGTGATTGTGTGTGAGTGTGTGTGTGTGGAAAAGGACACGAATCAGAAGACATCCAGAGTCTCTGCAAGGGTATGTGTGTTAATGAGAGTGCGTGTATGTGTGTTTGTGTGTGTAAAAAGGACACGAAGTCAGAAGCCCTCTAGAGATTCTGTAAGGGTATGAATTTGAGTGTTTGTGTTTGTGTGTGTGTGCGTAAAGACACGAAATCAAGCAATACAGAGATTCTTTAGGGGTGTGTATGTGTGAGTGTGTAAAAAGGACAAGAAGTCATAAGTCCCCTAGAGATTCTTCAACAGTGTGTGCGTGTGAGAGATTTTAAAAAGAACAAAGGTCAGAAGTTCTACAGAGGTTCTGCCAGGGTGTTTGTGTGTGTGTGTATATGCCAGTGTGCTAAAAAGGACACGAAATCAGAAGTCCTCCAGAGATTCTGCAAGGGTGTGTGTATGTGTGTGTGCGTGTGTAAAAAGACATGAATTCAAACCCACCCCAAAGATTCTACATGAGTGTGATTGTGTGTGAGTGTGTGTGTGTGGAAAAGGACACGAATCAGAAGACATCCAGAGTCTCTGCAAGGGTATGTGTGTTAATGAGAGTGCGTGTATGTGTGTTTGTGTGTGTAAAAAGGACACGAAGTCAGAAGCCCTCTAGAGATTCTGTAAGGGTATGAATTTGAGTGTTTGTGTTTGTGTGTGTGTGCGTAAAGACACGAAATCAAGCAATACAGAGATTCTTTAGGGGTGTGTATGTGTGAGTGTGTAAAAAGGACAAGAAGTCATAAGCCCTCTAAAGATTCTTCAATCGTGTGTGCGTGTGAGAGATTTTAAAAAGAACAAAGGTCAGAAGTTCTACAGAGGTTCTGCCAGGGTGTTTGTGTGTGTGTGTGTGTATGCCAGTGTGCTAAAAAGGACACGAAATCAGAAGTCCTCCAGAGATTCTGCAAGGGTGTGTGTATGTGTGTGTGCGTGTGTAAAAAGACATGATTTCAAACCCACCCCAAAGATTCTACATGAGTGTGATTGTGTGTGAGTGTGTTTGTGTGGAAAAGGACACGAATCAGAAGACATCCAGAGCCTCTGCAAGGGTATGTGTGTTAATGAGAGTGCGTGTATGTGTGTTTGTGTGTGTAAAAAGGACACGAAGTCAGAATCCTTCTAGAGATTCTGAAAGTGTATGAATTTGAGAGAGAGAGAGAGTGTGTGTGTGTGTGTGTGTGTGTGTGTGTGTGTGAAAAGGACACGAAGTCAGAAGCCCTCTAGAGATTCTGAAAGTGTATGAATTTGAGAGAGAGAGAGTGTGTGTGTGTGTGTGTGTGTGTGTGTGTGTGTGTGAAAAAAAACAAAATCAGAAGCCCTCAAGGTATTCTGAGGGTGTGCGTGTGTGTGTGTGTAAAGACACGAATTCAAGCGATACAGAGATTCTTTAGGCGTGTGTATGTGTGAGTGTATAAAAAGGACAAGAAGCCATAATCCCTCTAGAGATTCTTCCACAGTTTTTGCTGGTGAGAGATTTTAAAAAGAACAAAGTTCAGAAGTTCTCCAGAGGTTCTGCCAGGTGTGTGTGTTTATGCCTGTGTGTCTAAATGGACACGAAATCAGAAGTCCTCCAGAGATTCTGCAAGGGTGTGTTTATGTGTGTGTGCGTGTGTAAAAAGGACATAATTTCAAACCCACCCCAAAGATTCTACATGAGTGTGATTGTGTATATGTGTGTGTGTGTGTGGAAAAAGTACACGAATCAGAAGACATCCAGAGGTTCTGCAAGGGTATGTGTGTGAATGTGAGTGTTTGTGTGTGAGTGTGTGTAAAAAGGACACGAAGTCAGAAGCCCTCTAGAGATTCTGAAAGGGAATGACTTTGAGAGTGTGTGTGTGTGTGTGTGTAAAAAGAAAACAAAATCAGAAACCCTCTAGTTATTCTGCAAGGGTGTGTGTGTGTGTGTATATCTGTGTGTGTGTGTGTGTGTGTGTAAAGACAGGAATTCAACCGATACAGAGATTCTTTATGGGTGTGTATGTGTGAGTGTGTAAAAAGGACAAGTAGTCATAAGCCATCTAGAGATTCTTCAACGGAGTGTGCGGTGAGAGATTTAATAAAGAACAAAGTTCAGAAGTTCTCCAGAGGTTCTGCCAGGGTGTTTGTGTGTATGCCTGTGTGTCTAAAAAGGATACGAAATCAGAAGTCCTCCAGAGATTCTTCAAGTGTGTGTGTATGTGTGTGTGCGTGTGTAAAAAGAACATGAATTGAAACCGACTCCAAAGATTCTACATGGGTGTGTTTGTGTGTGTGTGGAAAAAGGACACGAATCAGAAGACATCCAGAGCTTCTGCAAGGGTATGTGTGTGTGTGTGTGTGTAAAAAGGACACGATATCAGAAGCACTGCAGATATTATGCAACGATGTGTGTGTGTAAAAAGAACACTACGTCAGAAGCCCTCCAGGATTCTGCAAGAGTGTGAGTGTGTGTTAAAAGGACACGACGTCAGAAGCCTTCAAGAGGTTCTGCAAGGGTGTGTGTATGTGTGTGTGCGTGTGTAAAAAGGACATGAATTCAAACCCACTCCCATGATTCCGCATCTGGGTGATAGTGTGTGTGTGTGTGTGTGTGTGTGTGTGTGTGTGTGCGGAAAAAAGACACGAATCAGAAGTCATCCAGAGCTTCTGCAAGGGTATGTGTGTGAATGTAAGTGTGTGTGTGTGTGTATGTGTGTGTGTAAAAAGGATACGAAGTCAGAAGCCCTCTAGAGATTCTGTAAGGGTATGAATTTGTGTGTTTGTGTTTGTGTGTGTGTGTGGTGTAAAGACAAAATTTCAGCGATACAGAGATTCTTTAGGGGTGTGTATGTGTGAGTGTGTAAAAAGGACAAGAAGTCATAAGCCCTCTAAAGATTCTTCAATAGTGTGTTCGAGTGAGAGATTTTAAAAAGGACAAAGGTCGGAAGTTCTCCAGAAGTTCTGCTAGGGTGTGTGTGAGTGTGTATGCCAGTGTGCTAAAAAGGACACGAAATCAGAAGTCCTCCAGAGATTCTGCAAAGGTGTGTGAGCGTGTGTAAAAAGACATGAATTCAAACCCACTCCAAAGATTCTACATGGGTGTGTATGTGTGTGTGTGTGGAAAAGGACACGAATCAGAAGACATCCAGAGCTTCTGCAAGGGTATGTGTGTTAATGAGAGTGCGTGTATGTGTGTGTGTGTGTGTGTAAAAAGGACACAAAGTCAGAAGCATTCTAGAGATTCTGAAAGGGTATGAATTAGAGAGTGTGTGTGTTAGTGTGTGTGTGTAAAAAGAAAACAAAACCATAAGTCCTCTAGTTATTCTGCAAGGGTGTGTGTGTGTGTGTGTGTGTGTGTGTAAAGACACGAATTCAAGTGATACAGAGATTCTTTAGGGGTGTGTATGTGTGAGTGAGTAAAAAGGACAAGAAGTCATAAGCCATCTAGAGATCCTTCAACAGTGTGTGCGGGTGAGAGATTTCATAAAGAACAAAGTTCAGAAGTTCTCCAGAGGTTCTGCCAGGGTGTGTGTGTGTGTATGCCTGTGTGTCCAAAAAGGACACGAAATCAGAAGCCCTCCAGAGATTCTGCAAGGGTGTGTGTATGTGTGTGTGCGTGTGTAAAAAGGACATGAATTCAAACCCACTCCAAATATTCTACATGGGTGTCATTGTGTGTGTGTGTGTGGAAAAAAGACATGAATCAGAAGACATCCAGAGCTTCTGCAAGGGTATGTGTGTGAATGTGAGTGTGTGTGTGTGTGTGTGTAAAAAGGACACGAAGTCAGAAGCCTTGCATATATAATGCAAGGATGTGTGTGTGTAAAAAGAACTCTACGTAAGACGCCCTCCAGAGATTCTGCAAGAGTGTGAGTGTGTGGTGTGTGTGTTAATAGGACACGACGTCAGAAGCCTTCCATAAATTGTGCAAGGGTGCCTCTATATGTGTGTGTATGTGTGTAATAAGACAGGAAGTCAGAAGCCCTCTAGGTATTCTGCAAACAGTCTGCATGTGTGTGTGTGTATAAAAAGGACAAGAATTCAGAAACCTCCAGAGATTCTGCAAAGGTGTGTATGTGTGTAGGTAAAAAGGACACGACGTTAGAAGCCCTCCAGAGATTTTCCAAGGGTGTGCTTGTGTGTGGGTGTGTATGTAAAAATGACACGAACGAGAATCCCACCAGAGATTCTTAAATGGTATCAGTGTGAGTGTGTATGTGTAAAAAGGACACGAAGTCAGAAGCGCTCTAGATATTCTGTAAGGGTATGAATTTGAGTGTTTTGTGTGTGTGTGTGTGTAAAGACACGAATTCAAGCGATACAGAGATTCTTTATGGGTGTGTGTGTGTGAGTGTGTAAAAAGGACAAGAAGTCATAAGCCCTCTAGAGATTCTTCAACGGTGTGTGCGTGTGAGAGATTTTAAAAAGAACAAAGGTCAGAAGTTCTCCAGAGGTTCTGCCAGGGTGTGAGTGTGTATGCCAGTGTCCTAAAAAGGACATGAAATCAGAAGTCCTCCAGAGATTCTGAAAGGGTGTGTTTATGTGTGTGTGCATGTGTAAAAAGGACATGAATTCAAACCCACCCCAAAGATTCTACATGAGTGCGATTGTGTAAGTGTGTGTGTGTGTGTGTGTGTGCAAAAAGTACACGAATCAGAAGACATCCAGAGTTTCTGAAAGGGTGTGTTTATGTGTGTGTGCGTGTGTACAAAAGACATAAATTCAAACCCACCCCAAAAATTCTACATGAGTGTGATTGTGTATGTGTGTGTGTGTGTGGAAAAAGTACACGAATCAGAAGACATCCAGAGGTTCTGGAGGTTATGTGTGTGAATTTGAGTGTGTGTGTGTGTGTGCGTGTGTTTGTGTAAAAAGGACACGAAGTCAGAAGCCCTCTAGAGATTCTGAAAGGGTATGTATTTGAGAGTGTGTGTGTGTTTGTGTGTGTATAAAAAGGACAAGAAGCCATAAGCCCTCTAGAGATTCTTCCACAGTGTTTGCGGGTGAGAGATTTTAAAAAGAACAAAGTTCAGAAGTTCTCCAGAGGTTCTGCCAGGTGTGTGTGTTTATGCCTGTGTGTCTAAAATGAACACGAAATCAGACGTCCTCCAGAGATTCTGCAAGGGTGTGTTTATGTGTGTGTGCGTGTGTAAAAAGGACATGAATTCAAACCCACCCCAAAAATTCTACATGAGTGCGATTGTGTATGTGTGTGTTTGTGGAAAAAGTACACGAATCAGAAGACATCCAGAGGTTCTGCAAGGGTATGTGTGAGAATGGGATTGTGTGTGTGTGTGTGTGTGTGTGTGTACAAAGAGCACGAAGTCAGAGGCCCTCTAGAGATTCTGAAAGGGTATGAATTTGAGAGAGTGTGTGTGTGTGTGTGTAAAAAGAAAGCAAAATCATAAGCCCTCTAGTTATTCTGCAAGGGTGTGCGTGTGTGTGTGTGTGTGTGTGTGTGTAAAGACATGAATTCAAGGGATACAGAGATTCTTTAGGGGTGTGTATGTGTTAGTGTGTAAAAAGGACAAGAAGTCATAAGCTCTCTAGAGATTCTTCAACAGTGTGTGCGGGTGAGAGATTTCATAAAGAACAGAGTTCAGAAGTTCTCCAGAGGTTCTACCAGGGTGTGTGTGTGTATGCCTGTGTGTCTAAAAAGTACACGAAATCAGAAGTCCTCCAGCGATTCCGCAAGGGTGTGTGTATGTGTGTGTGCGTGTGTAAAAAGAACATGAATTCAAACCCACTCCAAAGATTCTACATTGGTGACATTGTGTGTGTGTGTGGAAAAAGGACACGAATCAGAAGACATCCAGAGCTTCTGCAAGGGTATGTGTGTGAATGTGAGTGTGTGTGTGGGTGTGTAAAATGGACACGAAGTCAGAAGCCCTGCATATATAATGCAAGGATGTGTGTGTGTAAAAAGAACACTACGTCAGACGCCCTCCAGAGATTCTGCAAGAGTGTGAGTGTGTGGTGTGTGTGTTAAAAGAATACGACGTCAGAAGCCTTCCACAGATTATGCAAGGGTGCCTCTATATGTGTGTGTATGTGTGTAATAAGACAGGAAGTCAGAAGCCCTCTAGGTATTCTGCAAAGGTCTGCGTGTGTGTTTGGGTGTGTGTATAAAAAGGACAAGAATTCAGAAACCTCCAGAGCTTCTGCAAAGGTGTGTATGTGTGTAGGTAAAAAGGACAAGATGTAAGAAGCCCTCCAGAGATTCTCCAAGGGGGTTCTTGTGTGTGGGTGTGTATGTAAAAAGGAAACGAACGAGAAGCCCACCAGAGATTCTTCAATGGTATCAGTGTGAGTGTGTATGTGTAAAAAGGACATGAAGTCAGAAGCCCTCTAGATATTCTGTAAGGGTATGAATTTGAGTGTTGTGTGTGTGTGTGTGTGTGTGTGTAAAGACACGAATTCAAGCGATACAGAGATTCTTTAGGGGTGTGTATGTGTGAGTGTGTAAAAAGGACAAGAAGTCATAAGTCCCCTAGAGATTCTTCAACAGTGTGTGCGGGTGAGAGATTTTAAAAAGAACAAAGGTCAGAAGTTCTACAGAGGTTCTGCCAGGGTGTTTGTGTGTGTGTGTGTATGCCAGTGTGCTCAAAAGGACATGAAATCACATGTCCTCCAGAGATTCTGCAAGGGTGTGTGTATGTGTGTGTGCGTGTGTAAAAAGGACATGAATTCAAACCCACTACAAATATTCTACATGGGTGTCATTGTGTGTGTGTGTGGAAAAAGGACATGAATCAGAAGACATCCAGAGCTTCTGCAAGGGTATGTGTGTGAATGTTAGTGTGTGTGTGTGTGTGTGTAAAAAGGACACGAAGTCAGAAGCCTTGCATATATAATGCAAGGATGTGTGTGTGTAAAAAGAACTCTACGTAAGACGCCCTCCAGAGATTCTGCAAGAGTGTGAGTGTGTGGTGTGTGTGTTAAAAGGACACGACGTCAGAAGCCTTCCATAAATTGTGCAAGGGTGCCTCTATATGTGTGTGTATATGTGTAATAAGACAGGAAGTCAGAAGCCCTCTAGGTATTCTGCAAACAGTCTGCGTGTGTGTGTGTGTATAAAAAGGACAAGAATTCAGAAACCTCCAGAGATTCTGCAAAGGTATGTATGTGTGTAGGTAAAAAGGACACGACGTTAGAAGCCCTCCAGAGATTTTCCAAGGGTGTGCTTGTGTGTGGGTGTGTATGTAAAAATGACACGAACGAGAATCCCACCAGAGATTCTTCAATGGTATCAGTGTGAGTGTGTATGTGTAAAAAGGACACGAAGTCAGAAGCGCTCTAGATATTCTGTAAGGGTATGAATTTGAGTGTTTGTGTGTGTGTGTGTGTAAAGACACGAATTCAAGCGATACAGAGATTCTTTATGGGTGTGTGTGTTTGAGTGTGTAAAAAGGACAAGAAGTCATAAGCCCTCTAGAGATTCTTCAACGGTGTGTGCGGGTGAGAGATTTTAAAAAGAACAAAGGTCAGAAGTTCTCCAGAGGTTCTGCCAGGGTGTGAGTGTGTATGCCAGTGTCCTAAAAAGGACACGAAATCAGAAGTCCTCCAGAGATTCTGAAAGGGTGTGTTTATGTGTGTGTGCATGTGTAAAAAGGACATGAATTCAAACCCACCCCAAAGATTCTATATGAGTGCGATTGTGTATGTGTGTGTGTGTGTGTGTGTGTGTGTGTGTAAAAAGAACACGAATCAGAAGACATCCAGAGGTGCTGAAAGGGTGTGTTTATGTGTGTGTGCGTGTGTACAAAAGACATAAATTCAAACCCACCCCAAAAATTCTACATGAGTGTGATTGTGTATGTGTGTGTGTGTGTGTGGAAAAAGTACACGAATCAGAAGACATCCAGAGGTTCTGGAGGGTATGTGTGTGAATTTGAGTGTGTGTGTGTGTGTGTGTGTGTGTGTAAAAAGGACACGAAGTCAGAATCCCTCTAGAGATTCTGAAAGGGTATGTATTTGAGAGTGTGTGTGTGTTTGTGTGTGTATAAAAAGGACATGAAGCCATAAGCCCTCTAGAGATTCTTCCACAGTGTTTGCGGGTGAGAGATTTTAAAAAGAACAAAGTTCAGAAGTTCTCCAGAGGTTCTGCCAGGTGTGTGTGTTTATGCCTGTGTGTCTAAAAAGGACACGAAATCAGACGTTCTCCAGAGATTCTGCAAGGGTGTGTTTATGTGTGTGTGCGTGTGTAAAAAGGACATGAATTCAAACGCACCCCAAAAATTCTACATGAGTGCGATTGTGTATGTGTGTGTTTGTGGAAAAAGTACACGAATCAGAAGACATCCAGAGGTTCTGCAAGGGTATGTGTGAGAATGTGAGTGTGTGTGTGTGTGTGTGTGTGTGTATGTACAAAGAGCACGAAGTCAGAGGCCCTCTAGAGATTCTGAAAGGGTATGAATTTGAGAGAGTGTGTGTGTGTGTGTAAAAAGAAAGCAAAATCATAAGCCCTCTAGTTATTCTGCAAGGGTGTGCGTGTGTGTGTGTGTGTGTGTGTGTAAAGACATGAATTCAAGGGATACAGAGATTCTTTAGGGGTGTGTATGTGTTAGTGTGTAAAAAGGACAAGAAGTCATAAGCTCTCTAGAGATTCTTCAACAGTGTGTGCGGGTGAGAGATTTCATAAAGAACAGAGTTCAGAAGTTCTCCAGAGGTTCTACCAGGGTGTGTGTGTGTATGCCTGTGTGTTTAAAAAGGACACGAAATCAGAAGTCCTCCAGCGATTCCGCAAGGGTGTGTGTATGTGTGTGTGCGTGTGTAAAAAGGACATGAATTAAACCCACTCCAAAGATTCTACATGGGTGTCATTGTGTGTGTGTGTGGAAAAAGGACACGAATCAGAAGACATCCAGAGCTTCTGCAAGGGTATGTGTGTGAATGTGAGTGTGTGTGTGGGTGTGTAAAAAGGACATGAATTAAACCCACTCCAAAGATTCTACATGGGTGTCATTGTGTGTGTGTGTGGAAAAAGGACACGAATCAGAAGACATCCAGAGCTTCTGCAAGGGTATGTGTGTGAATGTGAGTGTGTGTGTGGGTGTGTAAAATGGACACGAAGTCAGAAGCCCTGCATATATACTGCAAGGATGTGTGTGTGTAAAAAGAACACTACGTCAGACGCACTCCAGAGATTCTGCAAGAGTGTGAGTGTGTGGTGTGTGTGTTAAAAGAACACGACGTCAGAAGTCTTTCACAGATTGTGCAAGGGTGCCTCTATATGTGTGTGTATGTGTGTAAGAAGACAGGAAGTCAGAAGCCCTCTAGGTATTCTGCAAAGGTCTGCGTGTGTGTTTGGGTGTGTGTATAAAAAGGACAAGAATTCAGAAACCTCCAGAGCTTCTGCAAAGGTGTGTATGTGTGTAGGTAAAAAGGACAAGATGTAAGAAGCCCTCCAGAGATTCTCCAAAGGGGTTCTTGTGTGTGGGTGTGTATGTAAAAATGAAACGAACGAGAAGCCCACCAGAGATTCTTCAATGGTATCAGTGTGAGTGTGTATGTGTAAAAAGGACATGAAGTCAGAAGCCCTCTAGAGATTCTGTGAGGGTATGAATTTGAGTGTTGTGTGTGTGTGTGTGTGTGTGTGTAAAGACACGAATTCAAGCGATACAGAGATTCTTTAGGGGTGTGTATGTGTGAGTGTGTAAAAAGGACAAGAAGTCATAAGTCCCCTAGAGATTCTTCAACAGTGTGTGCGGGTGAGAGATTTTAAAAAGAACAAAGGTCAGAAGTTCTACAGAGGTTCTGCCAGGGTGTTTGTGTGTGTGTGTATATGCCAGTGTGCTAAAAAGGACACGAAATCAGAAGTCCTCCAGAGATTCTGCAAGGGTGTGTGTATGTGTGTGTGCGTGTGTAAAAAGACATGAATTCAAACCCACCCCAAAGATTCTACATGAGTGTGATTGTGTGTGAGTGTGTGTGTGTGGAAAAGGACACGAATCAGAAGACATCCAGAGTCTCTGCAAGGGTATGTGTGTTAATGAGAGTGCGTGTATGTGTGTTTGTGTGTGTAAAAAGGACACGAAGTCAGAAGCCCTCTAGAGATTCTGTAAGGGTATGAATTTGAGTGTTTGTGTTTGTGTGTGTGTGCGTAAAGACACGAAATCAAGCAATACAGAGATTCTTTAGGGGTGTGTATGTGTGAGTGTGTAAAAAGGACAAGAAGTCATAAGTCCCCTAGAGATTCTTCAACAGTGTGTGCGTGTGAGAGATTTTAAAAAGAACAAAGGTCAGAAGTTCTACAGAGGTTCTGCCAGGGTGTTTGTGTGTGTGTGTATATGCCAGTGTGCTAAAAAGGACACGAAATCAGAAGTCCTCCAGAGATTCTGCAAGGGTGTGTGTATGTGTGTGTGCGTGTGTAAAAAGACATGAATTCAAACCCACCCCAAAGATTCTACATGAGTGTGATTGTGTGTGAGTGTGTGTGTGTGGAAAAGGACACGAATCAGAAGACATCCAGAGTCTCTGCAAGGGTATGTGTGTTAATGAGAGTGCGTGTATGTGTGTTTGTGTGTGTAAAAAGGACACGAAGTCAGAATCCCTCTAGAGATTCTGTAAGGGTATGAATTTGAGTGTTTGTGTTTGTGTGTGTGTGCGTAAAGACACGAAATCAAGCAATACAGAGATTCTTTAGGGGTGTGTATGTGTGAGTGTGTAAAAAGGACAAGAAGTCATAAGCCCTCTAAAGATTCTTCAATCGTGTGTGCGTGTGAGAGATTTTAAAAAGAACAAAGGTCAGAAGTTCTACAGAGGTTCTGCCAGGGTGTTTGTGTGTGTGTGTGTGTATGCCAGTGTGCTAAAAAGGACACGAAATCAGAAGTCCTCCAGAGATTCTGCAAGGGTGTGTGTATGTGTGTGTGCGTGTGTAAAAAGACATGATTTCAAACCCACCCCAAAGATTCTACATGAGTGTGATTGTGTGTGAGTGTGTTTGTGTGGAAATGGACACGAATCAGAAGACATCCAGAGCCTCTGCAAGGGTATGTGTGTTAATGAGAGTGCGTGTATATGTGTTTGTGTGTGTAAAAAGGACACGAAGTCAGAATCCTTCTAGAGATTCTGAAAGTGTATGAATTTGAGAGAGAGAGAGAGAGTGTGTGTGTGTGTGTGTGTGTGTGTGTGTGTAAAAAGGACACGAAGTCAGAAGCCCTCTAGAGATTCTGAAAGTGTATGAATTTGAGAGAGAGAGAGAGAGTGTGTGTGTGTGTGTGTGTGTGTGTGAAAAAAAACAAAATCAGAAGCCCTCAAGGTATTCTGCAAGGGTGTGCGTGTGTGTGTGTGTAAAGACACGAATTCAAGCGATACAGAGATTCTTTAGGCGTGTGTATGTGTGAGTGTATAAAAAGGACAAGAAGCCATAATCCCTCTAGAGATTCTTCCACAGTTTTTGCTGGTGAGAGATTTTAAAAAGAACAAAGTTCAGAAGTTCTCCAGAGGTTCTGCCAGGTGTGTGTGTTTATGCCTGTGTGTCTAAATGGACACGAAATCAGAAGTCCTCCAGAGATTCTGCAAGGGTGTGTTTATGTGTGTGTGCGTGTGTAAAAAGGACATAATTTCAAACCCACCCCAAAGATTCTACATGAGTGTGATTGTGTATATGTGTGTGTGTGTGGAAAAAGTACACGAATCAGAAGACATCCAGAGGTTCTGCAAGGGTATGTGTGTGAATGTGAGTGTTTGTGTGTGAGTGTGTGTAAAAAGGACACGAAGTCAGAAGCCCTCTAGAGATTCTGAAAGGGAATGACTTTGAGAGTGTGTGTGTGTGTGTGTGTAAAAAGAAAACAAAATCAGAAACCCTCTAGTTATTCTGCAAGGGTGTGTGTGTGTGTATATCTGTGTGTGTGTGTGTGTGTGTGTAAAGACAGGAATTCAACCGATACAGAGATTCTTTATGGGTGTGTATGTGTGAGTGTGTAAAAAGGACAAGTAGTCATAAGCCATCTAGAGATTCTTCAACGGAGTGTGCGGTGAGAGATTTAATAAAGAACAAAGTTCAGAAGTTCTCCAGAGGTTCTGCCAGGGTGTTTGTGTGTATGCCTGTGTGTCTAAAAAGGATACGAAATCAGAAGTCCTCCAGAGATTCTTCAAGTGTGTGTGTATGTGTGTGTGCGTGTGTAAAAAGAACATGAATTGAAACCGACTCCAAAGATTCTACATTGGTGTGTTTGTGTGTGTGTGGAAAAAGGACACGAATCAGAAGACATCCAGAGCTTCTGCAAGGGTATGTGTGTGTGTGTGTGTGTAAAAAGGACACGATATCAGAAGCACTGCAGATATTATGCAACGATGTGTGTGTGTAAAAAGAACACTACGTCAGAAGCCCTCCAGGATTCTGCAAGAGTGTGAGTGTGTGTTAAAAGGACACGACGTCAGAAGCCTTCAAGAGGTTCTGCAAGGGTGTGTGTATGTGTGTGTGCGTGTGTAAAAAGGACATGAATTCAAACCCACTCCCATGATTCCGCATCTGGGTGATAGTGTGTGTGTGTGTGTGTGTGTGTGTGTGTGTGTGTGTGCGGAAAAAAGACACGAATCAGAAGTCATCCAGAGCTTCTGCAAGGGTATGTGTGTGAATGTAAGTGTGTGTGTGTGTGTATGTGTGTGTGTAAAAAGGATACGAAGTCAGAAGCCCTCTAGAGATTCTGTAAGGGTATGAATTTGTGTGTTTGTGTTTGTGTGTGTGTGTGGTGTAAAGACAAAATTTCAGCGATACAGAGATTCTTTAGGGGTGTGTATGTGTGAGTGTGTAAAAAGGACAAGAAGTCATAAGCCCTCTAAAGATTCTTCAATAGTGTGTTCGAGTGAGAGATTTTAAAAAGGACAAAGGTCGGAAGTTCTCCAGAGGTTCTGCTAGGGTGTGTGTGAGTGTGTATGCCAGTGTGCTAAAAAGGACACGAAATCAGAAGTCCTCCAGAGATTCTGCAAAGGTGTGTGAGCGTGTGTAAAAAGACATGAATTCAAACCCACTCCAAAGATTCTACATGGGTGTGTATGTGTGTGTGTGTGGAAAAGGACACGAATCAGAAGACATCCAGAGCTTCTGCAAGGGTATGTGTGTTAATGAGAGTGCGTGTATGTGTGTGTGTGTGTGTGTAAAAAGGACACAAAGTCAGAAGCATTCTAGAGATTCTGAAAGGGTATGAATTAGAGAGTGTGTGTGTTAGTGTGTGTGTGTAAAAAGAAAACAAAACCATAAGTCCTCTAGTTATTCTGCAAGGGTGTGCGTGTGTGTGTGTGTGTGTGTGTGTAAAGACACGAATTCAAGTGATACAGAGATTCTTTAGGGGTGTGTATGTGTGAGTGAGTAAAAAGGACAAGAAGTCATAAGCCATCTAGAGATCCTTCAACAGTGTGTGCGGGTGAGAGATTTCATAAAGAACAAAGTTCAGAAGTTCTCCAGAGGTTCTGCCAGGGTGTGTGTGTGTGTATGCCTGTGTGTCCAAAAAGGACACGAAATCAGAAGCCCTCCAGAGATTCTGCAAGGGTGTGTGTATGTGTGTGTGCGTGTGTAAAAAGGACATGAATTCAAACCCACTCCAAATATTCTACATGGGTGTCATTGTGTGTGTGTGTGTGGAAAAAAGACATGAATCAGAAGACATCCAGAGCTTCTGCAACGGTATGTGTGTGAATGTGAGTGTGTGTGTGTGTGTGTGTAAAAAGGACACGAAGTCAGAAGCCTTGCATATATAATGCAAGGATGTGTGTGTGTAAAAAGAACTCTACGTAAGACGCCCTCCAGAGATTCTGCAAGAGTGTGAGTGTGTGGTGTGTGTGTTAATAGGACACGACGTCAGAAGCCTTCCATAAATTGTGCAAGGGTGCCTCTATATGTGTGTGTATGTGTGTAATAAGACAGGAAGTCAGAAGCCCTCTAGGTATTCTGCAAACAGTCTGCATGTGTGTGTGTGTATAAAAAGGACAAGAATTCAGAAACCTCCAGAGATTCTGCAAAGGTGTGTATGTGTGTAGGTAAAAAGGACACTACGTTAGAAGCCCTCCAGAGATTTTCCAAGGGTGTGCTTGTGTGTGGGTGTGTATGTAAAAATGACACGAACGAGAATCCCACCAGAGATTCTTAAATGGTATCAGTGTGAGTGTGTATGTGTAAAAAGGACACGAAGTCAGAAGCGCTCTAGATATTCTGTAAGGGTATGAATTTGAGTGTTTTGTGTGTGTGTGTGTGTAAAGACACGAATTCAAGCGATACAGAGATTCTTTATGGGTGTGTGTGTGTGAGTGTGTAAAAAGGACAAGAAGTCATAAGCCCTCTAGAGATTCTTCAACGGTGTGTGCGTGTGAGAGATTTTAAAAAGAACAAAGGTCAGAAGTTCTCCAGAGGTTCTGCCAGGGTGTGAGTGTGTATGCCAGTGTCCTAAAAAGGACATGAAATCAGAAGTCCTCCAGAGATTCTGAAAGGGTGTGTTTATGTGTGTGTGCATGTGTAAAAAGGACATGAATTCAAACCCACCCCAAAGATTCTACATGAGTGCGATTGTGTAAGTGTGTGTGTGTGTGTGTGTGTGTGCAAAAAGTACACGAATCAGAAGACATCCAGAGTTTCTGAAAGGGTGTGTTTATGTGTGTGTGCGTGTGTACAAAAGACATAAATTCAAACCCACCCCAAAAATTCTACATGAGTGTGATTGTGTATGTGTGTGTGTGTGTGTGGAAAAAGTACACGAATCAGAAGACATCCAGAGGTTCTGGAGGTTATGTGTGTGAATTTGAGTGTGTGTGTGTGTGTGCGTGTGTTTGTGTAAAAAGGACACGAAGTCAGAAGCCCTCTAGAGATTCTGAAAGGGTATGTATTTGAGAGTGTGTGTGTGTTTGTGTGTGTATAAAAAGGACAAGAAGCCATAAGCCCTCTAGAGATTCTTCCACAGTGTTTGCGGGTGAGAGATTTTAAAAAGAACAAAGTTCAGAAGTTCTCCAGAGGTTCTGCCAGGTGTGTGTGTTTATGCCTGTGTGTCTAAAATGAACACGAAATCAGACGTCCTCCAGAGATTCTGCAAGGGTGTGTTTATGTGTGTGTGCGTGTGTAAAAAGGACATGAATTCAAACCCACCCCAAAAATTCTACATGAGTGCGATTGTGTATGTGTGTGTTTGTGGAAAAAGTACACGAATCAGAAGACATCCAGAGGTTCTGCAAGGGTATGTGTGAGAATGGGATTGTGTGTGTGTGTGTGTGTGTGTGTGTGTGTACAAAGAGCACGAAGTCAGAGGCCCTCTAGAGATTCTGAAAGGGTATGAATTTGAGAGTGTGTGTGTGTGTGTGTGTGTAAAAAGAAAGCAAAATCATAAGCCCTCTAGTTATTCTGCAAGGGTGTGCGTGTGTGTGTGTGTGTGTGTGTGTAAAGACATGAATTCAAGGGATACAGAGATTCTTTAGGGGTGTGTATGTGTTAGTGTGTAAAAAGGACAAGAAGTCATAAGCTCTCTAGAGATTCTTCAACAGTGTGTGCGGGTGAGAGATTTCATAAAGAACAGAGTTCAGAAGTTCTCCAGAGGTTCTACCAGGGTGTGTGTGTGTATGCCTGTGTGTCTAAAAAGTACACGAAATCAGAAGTCCTCCAGCGATTCCGCAAGGGTGTGTGTATGTGTGTGTGCGTGTGTAAAAAGAACATGAATTCAAACCCACTCCAAAGATTCTACATTGGTGACATTGTGTGTGTGTGTGGAAAAAGGACACGAATCAGAAGACATCCAGAGCTTCTGCAAGGGTATGTGTGTGAATGTGAGTGTGTGTGTGGGTGTGTAAAATGGACACGAAGTCAGAAGCCCTGCATATATAATGCAAGGATGTGTGTGTGTAAAAAGAACACTACGTCAGACGCCCTCCAGAGATTCTGCAAGAGTGTGAGTGTGTGGTGTGTGTGTTAAAAGAATACGACGTCAGAAGCCTTCCACAGATTATGCAAGGGTGCCTCTATATGTGTGTGTATGTGTGTAATAAGACAGGAAGTCAGAAGCCCTCTAGGTATTCTGCAAAGGTCTGCGTGTGTGTTTGGGTGTGTGTATAAAAAGGACAAGAATTCAGAAACCTCCAGAGCTTCTGCAAAGGTGTGTATGTGTGTAGGTAAAAAGGACAAGATGTAAGAAGCCCTCCAGAGATTCTCCAAGGGGGTTCTTGTGTGTGGGTGTGTATGTAAAAAGGAAACGAACGAGAAGCCCACCAGAGATTCTTCAATGGTATCAGTGTGAGTGTGTATGTGTAAAAAGGACATGAAGTCAGAAGCCCTCTAGATATTCTGTAAGGGTATGAATTTGAGTGTTGTGTGTGTGTGTGTGTGTGTGTGTAAAGACACGAATTCAAGCGATACAGAGATTCTTTAGGGGTGTGTATGTGTGAGTGTGTAAAAAGGACAAGAAGTCATAAGTCCCCTAGAGATTCTTCAACAGTGTGTGCGGGTGAGAGATTTTAAAAAGAACAAAGGTCAGAAGTTCTACAGAGGTTCTGCCAGGGTGTTTGTGTGTGTGTGTGTATGCCAGTGTGCTCAAAAGGACATGAAATCACATGTCCTCCAGAGATTCTGCAAGGGTGTGTGTATGTGTGTGTGTGTGTGTAAAAAGACATGAATTCAAACCCACCCCAAAGATTCTACATGAGTGTGATTGTGTGTGAGTGTGTGTGTGTGGAAAAGGACACGAATCAGAAGACATCCAGAGTCTCTGCAAGGGTATGTGTGTTAATGAGAGTGCGTGTATGTGTGTTTGTGTGTGTAAAAAGGACACGAAGTCAGAAGCCCTCTAGAGATTCTGTAAGGGTATGAATTTGAGTGTTTGTGTTTGTGTGTGTGTGTGCGTAAAGACACGAATTCAAGCAATACAGAGATTCTTTACGGGTGTGTATGTGTGAGTGTGTAAAAAGGACAAGAAGTCATAAGCCCTCTAAAGATTCTTCAATCATGAGTGCGGGTGAGATATTTTAAAAAGAACAAAGGTCAGAAGTTCTACAGAGGTTCTGCCAGGGTGTTTGTGTGTGTGTGTGTATGCCAGTGTGCTCAAACGGACATGAAATCACATGTCCTCCAGAGATTCTGCAAGGGTGTGTGTATGTGTGTGTGCGTGTGTAAAAAGGACATAAATTCAAACCCACCCCAAAGATTCTACATGAGTGTGATTGTGTATATGTGTGTGTGTGTGGAAAAAGTACACGGATCAGAAGACATCCAGAGGTTCTGCAAGGGTATGTGTGTGAATGTGAGTGTTTGTGTGTGAGTGTGTGTAAAAAGGACACGAAGTCAGAAGCCCTCTAGAGATTCTGAAAGGGTATGACTTTGAGAGTGTGTGTGTGTGTGTAAAAAGAAAACAAAATCAGCAGCCCTCTAGTTATTCTGCAAGGGTGTGTGTGTGTATATCTGTGTGTGTGTGTGTGAGTGTAAAGACAGGAATTCAAGCGATACAGAGATTCTTTATGGGTGTGTATGTGTGAGTGTTTAAAAAGGACAAGTAGTCATAAGCCATCTAGAGATTCTTCAACGGTGTGTGCGGTGAGACATCCAGAGCTTCTGCAAGGGTATGTGTGTGAATGTGAGTGTGTGTGTGGGTGTGTAAAATGGACACGAATTCAGAAGCCCTGCATATATACTGCAAGGATGTGTGTGTGTAAAAAGAACACTACGTCAGACGCCCTCCAGAGATTCTGCAAGAGTGTGAGTGTGTGGTGTGTGTGTTAAAAGAACACGATGTCAGAAGCCTTCCACAGATTGTGCAAGGGTGCCTCTATATGTGTGTGTATGTGTGTAATAAGACAGGAAGTCAGAAGCCCTCTAGGTATTCTGCAAAGGTCTGCGTGTGCGTTTGGGTGTGTGTATAAAAAGGACAAGATTTCAGAAACCTCCAGCGCTTCTGGAAAGGTGTGTATGTGTATAGGTAAAAAGGACAAGATGCAAGAAGCCATCCAGAGATTCTCCAAGGGTATTCTTGTGTGTGGGTGTGTATGTAAAAATGAAACGAACGAGAAGCCCACCAGAGATTCTTCAATGGTATCAGTGTGAGTGTGTATGTGTAAAAAGGACACGAAGTCAGAAGCCCTCTAGAGATTCTGTGAGGGTATGAATTTGAGTGTTTTGTGTGTGTGTGTGTGTGTGTAAAGACAAGAATTCAAGCGATAGAGATTCTTTAGGGGTGTGTATGTGTGAGTGTGTAAAAAGGACAAGAAGTCATAAGTCCCCTAGAGTCTTCAACAGTGTGTGCGGGTGAGAGGTTTCATAAAGAACAAAGGTCAGAAGTTCTCCAGAGGTTCTGCCAGGGTGTGTGTGTGTATGCCTGTGTGTCTAAAAAGGACACGAAATCAGAAGTCCTCCAGAGATTCTGCAAGGTTGTGTGTATGTGTGTGTGCGTGTGTAAAAAGGACATGAATTCAAACCCACTCCAAAGATTCTACATGGGTGTGATTGTGTGTGTGTGTGTGTGTGTGTGTGTGGAAAAAGGACACAAATCAGAAGACATCCAGAGCTTCTACAAGGGTATGTGTGTGAATGTGAGTGTGTGTGTGAGTGTGTAAAAAGAACACGAAGTCAGAAGCCCTGCATATATAATGAAAATATGTGTGTGTGTAAAAAGAACACTAAGTCAGATGCCCTCCAGAGATTCTGCAAGAGTGTGAGTGTGTGGTGTGTGTGTTAAAAGGACACGACGTCAGAAGCCTTCCTGAGATTGTGCAAGGGTGCCTCTATGTGTGTGTATATGTGTAAAAAGACAGGAAGTCAGAAGCTCTCTAGGGATTCTGAAAGTATCTGAGTGTGTGTTTGTGTGTGTATAAAAAGGACAAGAAGTCAGAAACTTCCAGAGATTCTGCAAAGGTGTGTGTGTGTGTGTGTGTAGGTAAAAAGGACACGATGTTAGAAGCCCTCCAGACATTCTCCAAGAGTGTGCTTGTGTGTGGGTGTGTATGTAAAAATGACCCGAACAAGAAGCCCACGAGAGATTCTTCAATGGTATCAGTGTGAGTGTGTATGTGTAAAACGGACACGAAGTCAGAAGCCCTCTAGAGATTCTGTAAGGGTATGAATTTGAGTGTATGTGTGTGTGTAAAGACACGAATTCAAGCGATACAGAGATTCTTTAGGGGTGTGTATGTGTGAGTGTGTAAAAAGGAGAAGAAGTTATAAGCCCTTTAGAGATTTTTCAACGGTGTGTGTGGTTGAGAGATTTTAAAAAGACCAAAGTTCAGAAGTTCTCCAGATGTTGTGCCAAGGTGTGTGTGTGTATGCCTGTGTGTCTAAAAAGCACACGAAATCAGAAGTCCTCAAGAGAATCTGCAAGGGTGCATGCATGTGTGTATGTGTCTCTGTGAGTTTGTAAAAGGATATGAAGTCAGAAGCCCTCCAGATGTTACGTATAGGTGTGTATGTGTCAGTCTGTAAAAAGGACACGACATCAGAATCCCTCCTGAGATTCTGCAATGGTGTGAATGAATGTGTATATGAAAAAAGGACTTGAAATCAGAAGCCCTTTGGAGATTCAACAAGGGTGTGAGTGTGTGTCTGTGTGTGTGTGTGTGTAAAAAGGACACGAAGTCAGAAGCCCTCCAGATGGTCTGCAAGGGTGTGTGTGTGTGGGTGGGTGGGTGTAAAAAGTACACCACATCAGAATCCCTCCAGAGCTTCTGCAATGGTGTGAATGTATTTGTATATGTAAAAAGGACTTGAAATCAGAAGTCCTGTAGAGATTCGCCAAGGGTGTGAGTGTCTGTGTGTGTGTGTGTTTAAAAAGGACATGAATTCAGAAGCCCTCCAGAGATTCGGCAAGGTTATGAGTGTGCGTGTGTGAGTGTGTGTGTGTAAAAATGGGACAAAATCAGAAGTCCTGCAGATAATCTGCAAGGGTTTGAGTGTGTGAGTGTCTAAGAAGGACACGAACAGAAGCCCTCCAGAGATTCTGCAAGGGTGTGTGTATGTGTGTGTGCGTGTGTAAAAATGACATGAATTCAAACCCACCCCAAAGATTCTACATGGGTGTGATTTTGTGTGTGTTTGTGTGTATGTGTGTGTGTGTGGAAAAGGACACGAATCAGAAGACATCCAGAGCTTCTGCAAGGGTATGTATGTGAATGTGAGTGTGAGTGGGTGTGTGTGTGTAAAAAGCACACTACGTCAGAAGCACTCCAGAGGTTCTGCAAGAGTGTGAGTGTGTTGTGTGTGTGTTAAAAGGACACGACGTCAGAAGCCTTCCAGAGATTCTGCAAGGGTGTGTGTATGTGTGTGTGCATGTGTTAAAAGGACATGAATTCAAACCCACTCTGAAGATTCTGCATGGGTGTGATTGTGTGTGTGTTTTTGCGGAAAAAGGACACGAATCAGAAAACATCCAGAGTTTCTGCAAGGGTATGTGTGTGAATGTGAGTGTGTGTGTGTAAAAAGGACACGAAGTCAGAAGCTCTGAATATATTAGGCAAGGATGTGTGTGTGTAAAAAGAATACTAAGTCAGAAGCCCTCCAGAGATTCTGCAAGATTGTGAGTGTGTGGTGTGTGTGTGTGTTAAAAGGACACGACGTCAGAAGCCTTCCAGAGATTGTGCAAGGGTGCGTGTATGTGTGTGTATGTGTGTTTATGTGTGTAAAAAGACAGGAAGTCAGAAGCTATCTAGGGATTCTGCAAATATCTGAGTGTGTGTGTGTGTGTGTGTGTATAAAAATGACAAGAAATCAGAAACTTCCAGATTCTGCAAAGGTGTGTGTGTGTGTGTGTGTGTGTGTAGGTAAAAAGGACATGATGTTAGAAGCCCTCCAGAGATTCTCCAAGGGTGTGCTTGTGTGTGGGTGTGTATGTAAAAATGACCTGAACGAGAAGCCCACCAGAGCTTCTTCAATGGTATCAGTGTGAGTGTGTATGTGTAAAAAGGACACGAAGTCAGAAGCCCTCCAGAGATTCTGTAAGGGTATGAATTTGAGTGTTTGTTTGTGTGTGTGTGTAAAGACACGAATTTAAGCGATACAGAGATTCTTTAGGGGTGTGTATGTGTGAGTGTGTAAAAAGGACAAGAAGTCATAAGCCCTCTAAAGATTATTCAATAGTGTGTTCGAGTGAGAGATTTTAAAAAGGACAAAGGTCGGAAGTTCTCCAGAGGTTCTGCTAGGGTGTGTGTGAGTGTGTATGCCAGTGTGCTAAAAAGGACACGAAATCAGAAGTCCTCCAGAGATTCTGCAAAGGTGTGTGAGCGTGTGTAAAAAGACATGAATTCAAACCCACTCCAAAGATTCTACATGGGTGTGTATGTGTGTGTGTGTGGAAAAGGACACGAATCAGAAGACATCCAGAGCTTCTGCAAGGGTATGTGTGTTAATGAGAGTGCGTGTATGTGTGTGTGTGTGTGTGTAAAAAGGACACAAAGTCAGAAGCATTCTAGAGATTCTGAAAGGGTATGAATTAGAGAGTGTGTGTGTTAGTGTGTGTGTGTAAAAAGAAAACAAAACCATAAGTCCTCTAGTTATTCTGCAAGGGTGTGCGTGTGTGTGTGTGTGTGTGTGTGTGTGTGTAAAGACACGAATTCAAGTGATACAGAGATTCTTTAGGGGTGTGTATGTGTGAGTGAGTAAAAAGGACAAGAAGTCATAAGCCATCTAGAGATCCTTCAACAGTGTGTGCGGGTGAGAGATTTCATAAAGAACAAAGTTCAGAAGTTCTCCAGAGGTTCTGCCATGGTGTGTGTGTGTATGCCTGTGTGTCTAAAAAGGACACGAAATCAGAAGCCCTCCAGAGATTCTGCAAGGGTGTGTGTATGTGTGTGTGCGTGTGTAAAAAGGACATGAATTCAAACCCACTCCAAATATTCTACATGGGTGTCATTGTGTGTGTGTGTGTGGAAAAAAGACATGAATCAGAAGACATCCAGAGCTTCTGCAAGGGTATGTGTGTGAATGTGAGTGTGTGTGTGTGTGTGTGTGTAAAAAGGACACGAAGTCAGAAGCCTTGCATATATAATGCAAGGATGTGTGTGTGTAAAAAGAACTCTACGTAAGACGCCCTCCAGAGATTCTGCAAGAGTGTGAGTGTGTGGTGTGTGTGTTAATAGGACACGACGTCAGAAGCCTTCCATAAATTGTGCAAGGGTGCCTCTATATGTGTGTGTATGTGTGTAATAAGACAGGAAGTCAGAAGCCCTCTAGGTATTCTGCAAACAGTCTGCATGTGTGTGTGTGTATAAAAAGGACAAGAATTCAGAAACCTCCAGAGATTCTGCAAAGGTGTGTATGTGTGTAGGTAAAAAGGACACGACGTTAGAAGCCCTCCAGAGATTTTCCAAGGGTGTGCTTGTGTGTGGGTGTGTATGTAAAAATGACACGAACGAGAATCCCACCAGAGATTCTTAAATGGTATCAGTGTGAGTGTGTATGTGTAAAAAGGACACGAAGTCAGAAGCGCTCTAGATATTCTGTAAGGGTATGAATTTGAGTGTTTTGTGTGTGTGTGTGTGTAAAGACACGAATTCAAGCGATACAGAGATTCTTTATGGGTGTGTGTGTTTGAGTGTGTAAAAAGGACAAGAAGTCATAAGCCCTCTAGAGATTCTTCAACGGTGTGTGCGTGTGAGAGATTTTAAAAAGAACAAAGGTCAGAAGTTCTCCAGAGGTTCTGCCAGGGTGTGAGTGTGTATGCCAGTGTCCTAAAAAGGACATGAAATCAGAAGTCCTCCAGAGATTCTGAAAGGGTGTGTTTATGTGTGTGTGCATGTGTAAAAAGGACATGAATTCAAACCCACCCCAAAGATTCTACATGAGTGCGATTGTGTAAGTGTGTGTGTGTGTGTGTGTGTGCAAAAAGTACACGAATCAGAAGACATCCAGAGTTTCTGAAAGGGTGTGTTTATGTGTGTGTGCGTGTGTACAAAAGACATAAATTCAAACCCACCCCAAAAATTCTACATGAGTGTGATTGTGTATGTGTGTGTGTGTGTGGAAAAAGTACACGAATCAGAAGACATCCAGAGGTTCTGGAGGTTATGTGTGTGAATTTGAGTGTGTGTGTGTGTGTGCGTGTGTTTGTGTAAAAAGGACACGAAGTCAGAAGCCCTCTAGAGATTCTGAAAGGGTATGTATTTGAGAGTGTGTGTGTGTTTGTGTGTGTATAAAAAGGACAAGAAGCCATAAGCCCTCTAGAGATTCTTCCACAGTGTTTGCGGGTGAGAGATTTTAAAAAGAACAAAGTTCAGAAGTTCTCCAGAGGTTCTGCCAGGTGTGTGTGTTTATGCCTGTGTGTCTAAAATGAACACGAAATCAGACGTCCTCCAGAGATTCTGCAAGGGTGTGTTTATGTGTGTGTGCGTGTGTAAAAAGGACATGAATTCAAACCCACCCCAAAAATTCTACATGAGTGCGATTGTGTATGTGTGTGTTTGTGGAAAAAGTACACGAATCAGAAGACATCCAGAGGTTCTGCAAGGGTATGTGTAAGAATGGGATTGTGTGTGTGTGTGTGTGTGTGTGTGTGTGTACAAAGAGCACGAAGTCAGAGGCCCTCTAGAGATTCTGAAAGGGTATGAATTTGAGAGAGTGTGTGTGTGTGTGTGTAAAAAGAAAGCAAAATCATAAGCCCTCTAGTTATTCTGCAAGGGTGTGCGTGTGTGTGTGTGTGTGTGTGTAAAGACATGAATTCAAGGGATACAGAGATTCTTTAGGGGTGTGTATGTGTTAGTGTGTAAAAAGGACAAGAAGTCATAAGCTCTCTAGAGATTCTTCAACAGTGTGTGCGGGTGAGAGATTTCATAAAGAACAGAGTTCAGAAGTTCTCCAGAGGTTCTACCAGGGTGTGTGTGTGTATGCCTGTGTGTCTAAAAAGTACACGAAATCAGAAGTCCTCCAGCGATTCCGCAAGGGTGTGTGTATGTGTGTGTGCGTGTGTAAAAAGAACATGAATTCAAACCCACTCCAAAGATTCTACATTGGTGACATTGTGTGTGTGTGTGGAAAAAGGACACGAATCAGAAGACATCCAGAGCTTCTGCAAGGGTATGTGTGTGAATGTGAGTGTGTGTGTGGGTGTGTAAAATGGACACGAAGTCAGAAGCCCTGCATATATAATGCAAGGATGTGTGTGTGTAAAAAGAACACTACGTCAGACGCCCTCCAGAGATTCTGCAAGAGTGTGAGTGTGTGGTGTGTGTGTTAAAAGAATACGACGTCAGAAGCCTTCCACAGATTATGCAAGGGTGCCTCTATATGTGTGTGTATGTGTGTAATAAGACAGGAAGTCAGAAGCCCTCTAGGTATTCTGCAAAGGTCTGCGTGTGTGTTTGGGTGTGTGTATAAAAAGGACAAGAATTCAGAAACCTCCAGAGCTTCTGCAAAGGTGTGTATGTGTGTAGGTAAAAAGGACAAGATGTAAGAAGCCCTCCAGAGATTCTCCAAGGGGGTTCTTGTGTGTGGGTGTGTATGTAAAAAGGAAACGAACGAGAAGCCCACCAGAGATTCTTCAATGGTATCAGTGTGAGTGTGTATGTGTAAAAAGGACATGAAGTCAGAAGCCCTCTAGATATTCTGTAAGGGTATGAATTTGAGTGTTGTGTGTGTGTGTGTGTGTGTGTAAAGACACGAATTCAAGCGATACAGAGATTCTTTAGGGGTGTGTATGTGTGAGTGTGTAAAAAGGACAAGAAGTCATAAGTCCCCTAGAGATTCTTCAACAGTGTGTGCGGGTGAGAGATTTTAAAAAGAACAAAGGTCAGAAGTTCTACAGAGGTTCTGCCAGGGTGTTTATGTGTGTGTGTGTATGCCAGTGTGCTCAAAAGGACATGAAATCACATGTCCTCCAGAGATTCTGCAAGGGTGTGTGTATGTGTGTGTGTGTGTGTAAAAAGACATGAATTCAAACCCACCCCAAAGATTCTACATGAGTGTGATTGTGTGTGAGTGTGTGTGTGTGGAAAAGGACACGAATCAGAAGACATCCAGAGTCTCTGCAAGGGTATGTGTGTTAATGAGAGTGCGTGTATGTGTGTTTGTGTGTGTAAAAAGGACACGAAGTCAGAAGCCCTCTAGAGATTCTGTAAGGGTATGAATTTGAGTGTTTGTGTTTGTGTGTGTGTGTGCGTAAAGACACGAATTCAAGCAATACAGAGATTCTTTACGGGTGTGTATGTGTGAGTGTGTAAAAAGGACAAGAAGTCATAAGCCCTCTAAAGATTCTTCAATCATGAGTGCGGGTGAGATATTTTAAAAAGAACAAAGGTCAGAAGTTCTACAGAGGTTCTGCCAGGGTGTTTGTGTGTGTGTGTGTATGCCAGTGTGCTCAAAAGGACATGAAATCACATGTCCTCCAGAGATTCTGCAAGGGTGTGTGTATGTGTGTGTGCGTGTGTAAAAAGGACATAAATTCAAACCCACCCCAAAGATTCTACATGAGTGTGATTGTGTATATGTGTGTGTGTGTGGAAAAAGTACACGGATCAGAAGACATCCAGAGGTTCTGCAAGGGTATGTGTGTGAATGTGAGTGTTTGTGTGTGAGTGTGTGTAAAAAGGACACGAAGTCAGAAGCCCTCTAGAGATTCTGAAAGGGTATGACTTTGAGAGTGTGTGTGTGTGTGTGTAAAAAGAAAACAAAATCAGAAGCCCTCTAGTTATTCTGCAAGGGTGTGTGTGTGTATATCTGTGTGTGTGTGTGTGTGAGTGTAAAGACAGGAATTCAAGCGATACAGAGATTCTTTATGGGTGTGTATGTGTGAGTGTTTAAAAAGGACAAGTAGTCATAAGCCATCTAGAGATTCTTCAACGGTGTGTGCGGTGAGACATCCAGAGCTTCTGCAAGGGTATGTGTGTGAATGTGAGTGTGTGTGTGGGTGTGTAAAATGGACACGAATTCAGAAGCCCTCTAGAGATTCTGTGAGGGTATGAATTTGAGTGTTTTGTGTGTGTGTGTGTGTGTGTAAAGACAAGAATTCAAGCGATAGAGATTCTTTAGGGGTGTGTATGTGTGAGTGTGTAAAAAGGACAAGAAGTCATAAGTCCCCTAGAGTCTTCAACAGTGTGTGCGGGTGAGAGGTTTCATAAAGAACAAAGGTCAGAAGTTCTCCAGAGGTTCTGCCAGGGTGTGTGTGTGTATGCCTGTGTGTCTAAAAAGGACACGAAATCAGAAGTCCTCCAGAGATTCTGCAAGGTTGTGTGTATGTGTGTGTGCGTGTGTAAAAAGGACATGAATTCAAACCCACTCCAAAGATTCTACATGGGTGTGATTGTGTGTGTGTGTGTGTGTGTGTGTGGAAAAAGGACACAAATCAGAAGACATCCAGAGCTTCTACAAGGGTATGTGTGTGAATGTGAGTGTGTGTGTGAGTGTGTAAAAAGAACACGAAGTCAGAAGCCCTGCATATATAATGAAAATATGTGTGTGTGTAAAAAGAACACTAAGTCAGATGCCCTCCAGAGATTCTGCAAGAGTGTGAGTGTGTGGTGTGTGTGTTAAAAGGACACGACGTCAGAAGCCTTCCTGAGATTGTGCAAGGGTGCCTCTATGTGTGTGTATATGTGTAAAAAGACAGGAAGTCAGAAGCTCTCTAGGGATTCTGAAAGTATCTGAGTGTGTGTTTGTGTGTGTATAAAAAGGACAAGAAGTCAGAAACTTCCAGAGATTCTGCAAAGGTGTGTGTGTGTGTGTGTGTGTGTGTGTGTAGGTAAAAAGGACACGATGTTAGAAGCCCTCCAGACATTCTCCAAGAGTGTGCTTGTGTGTGGGTGTGTATGTAAAAATGACCCGAACAAGAAGCCCACGAGAGATTCTTCAATGGCATCAGTGTGAGTGTGTATGTGTAAAACGGACACGAAGTCAGAAGCCCTCTAGAGATTCTGTAAGGGTATGAATTTGAGTGTATGTGTGTGTGTAAAGACACGAATTCAAGCGATACAGAGATTCTTTAGGGGTGTGTATGTGTGAGTGTGTAAAAAGGAGAAGAAGTTATAAGCCCTTTAGAGATTTTTCAACGGTGTGTGTGGTTGAGAGATTTTAAAAAGACCAAAGTTCAGAAGTTCTCCAGATGTTGTGCCAAGGTGTGTGTGTGTATGCCTGTGTGTCTAAAAAGCACACGAAATCAGAAGTCCTCAAGAGAATCTGCAAGGGTGCATGCATGTGTGTATGTGTCTCTGTGAGTTTGTAAAAGGATATGAAGTCAGAAGCCCTCCAGATGTTACGTATAGGTGTGTATGTGTCAGTCTGTAAAAAGGACACGACATCAGAATCCCTCCTGAGATTCTGCAATGGTGTGAATGAATGTGTATATGAAAAAAGGACTTGAAATCAGAAGCCCTTTGGAGATTCAACAAGGGTGTGAGTGTGTGTCTGTGTGTGTGTGTGTGTAAAAAGGACACGAAGTCAGAAGCCCTCCAGATGGTCTGCAAGGGTGTGTGTGTGTGGGTGGGTGGGTGTAAAAAGTACACCACATCAGAATCCCTCCAGAGCTTCTGCAATGGTGTGAATGTATTTGTATATGTAAAAAGGACTTGAAATCAGAAGTCCTGTAGAGATTCGCCAAGGGTGTGAGTGTCTGTGTGTGTGTGTGTTTAAAAAGGACATGAATTCAGAAGCCCTCCAGAGATTCGGCAAGGTTATGAGTGTGCGTGTGTGAGTGTGTGTGTGTAAAAATGGGACAAAATCAGAAGTCCTGCAGATAATCTGCAAGGGTTTGAGTGTGTGAGTGTCTAAGAAGGACACGAACAGAAGCCCTCCAGAGATTCTGCAAGGGTGTGTGTATGTGTGTGTGCGTGTGTAAAAATGACATGAATTCAAACCCACCCCAAAGATTCTACATGGGTGTGATTTTGTGTGTGTTTGTGTGTATGTGTGTGTGTGTGGAAAAGGACACGAATCAGAAGACATCCAGAGCTTCTGCAAGGGTATGTATGTGAATGTGAGTGTGAGTGGGTGTGTGTGTGTAAAAAGCACACTACGTCAGAAGCACTCCAGAGGTTCTGCAAGAGTGTGAGTGTGTTGTGTGTGTGTTAAAAGGACACGACGTCAGAAGCCTTCCAGAGATTCTGCAAGGGTGTGTGTATGTGTGTGTGCATGTGTTAAAAGGACATGAATTCAAACCCACTCTGAAGATTCTGCATGGGTGTGATTGTGTGTGTGTTTTTGCGGAAAAAGGACACGAATCAGAAAACATCCAGAGTTTCTGCAAGGGTATGTGTGTGAATGTGAGTGTGTGTGTGTAAAAAGGACACGAAGTCAGAAGCTCTGCATATATTAGGCAAGGATGTGTGTGTGTAAAAAGAATACTAAGTCAGAAGCCCTCCAGAGATTCTGCAAGATTGTGAGTGTGTGGTGTGTGTGTGTGTTAAAAGGACACGACGTCAGAAGCCTTCCAGAGATTGTGCAAGGGTGCGTGTATGTGTGTGTATGTGTGTTTATGTGTGTAAAAAGACAGGAAGTCAGAAGCTATCTAGGGATTCTGCAAATATCTGAGTGTGTGTGTGTGTGTGTGTGTATAAAAATGACAAGAAATCCGAAACTTCCAGATTCTGCAAAGGTGTGTGTGTGTGTGTGTGTGTGTGTAGGTAAAAAGGACATGATGTTAGAAGCCCTCCAGAGATTCTCCAAGGGTGTGCTTGTGTGTGGGTGTGTATGTAAAAATGACCCGAACGAGAAGCCCACCAGAGCTTCTTCAATGGTATCAGTGTGAGTGTGTATGTGTAAAAAGGACACGAAGTCAGAAGCCCTCCAGAGATTCTGTAAGGGTATGAATTTGAGTGTTTGTTTGTGTGTGTGTGTAAAGACACGAATTTAAGCGATACAGAGATTCTTTAGGGGTGTGTATGTGTGAGTGTGTAAAAAGGACAAGAAGTCATAAGCCCTCTAGAGATTTTTCAACGGTGTGTGTGGGTGAGAGATTTTAAAAAGACCAAAGTTCAGAAATTCTCCAGATGTTGTGCCAGGGTGTGTGTGTGTATGCCTGTGTGTCTAAAAAGGACACAAAATCAGAAGTCCTCCAGAGATTCTGCAAGGGTGCATGCACGTGTGTATGTGTCTGTGTGAGTGTGTAAAAGGATATGAATTCAGAAGCCCTCCAGATGTTACGTAAGGGTGTGTATGTGTGAGTCTGTAAAAAGGACACGACATCAGAATCCCTCCTGAGATTCTGCAATGGTTTGAATGAATGTGTATATGAAAAAAGGACTTGAAATCAGAAACCCTCTAGAGATTCAACAAGGTTGTGAGTGTGTGTCTGTGTCTGTGTGTGTGTAAAAAGGAGACGAAGTCAGAAGCCCTCCAGATGTTCTGCAAGGGTGTGTGTGTGTGGGTGGGTGGGAGTAAAAAGTACACGGCATCAGAATCCGTCCAGAAATTCTGCAATGGTGTGAATGTATGTGTATATGTAAAAAGGACTTGAAATCAGAAGTCCTGTGGAGATTCGGCAAAGGTGGGAATGTCTGTGTGTGTGTGTGTGTGTGTGTGTGTGTGAAAAGGACATTAATTCCGAAGCCCTCCAGAGATTCGGCATGGTTATGAGTGTGAGTGTGAGTGTGCGTGTGTGCGTGTAAAAATGAGACAAAGTCAGAAGTCCTGCAGAGAATCTGCAAGGGTTTCAGTGTGTGTCTAAGAAAGACACGAACAGAAGCCCTCCAGAGAATCTGCAAGGGTGTGTGTATGTGTGTGTGCGTGTGTAAAAAAGACATGAATTCAAACCCACTCCAAAGATTCTACATGTGTGTGGTTTTGTGTGTGTTTGTGTGTATGTGTGTGTGGAAAAAGGACACGAATAAGAAGACATCCAGAGGTTCTGCAAGGGTATGTTTGTGAATGTGAGTTTGTGTGGGTGTGTGTGTGTGTGTCAAAAGAACACGAAGTCAGAAGCCCTCCAGAGATTCTGCAAGAGTGTGAGTGTGTGGCGTGTGTGTTAAAAGGACATGACGTCAGAAGCCTTCCAGAGATTCTGCAAGGTGTGTGTATGTATGTGTGCGTGTGTTGAAAGGACATGAATTCAAACCCACTCCGAAGATTCTGCATGGGTGTGATTGTGTGTGTGTGTGTGTGTGTGTGCGGAAAAAGGACACGAATCAGAAAACATCCAGAGTTTCTGCAAGGGTATGTGTGTGAATGTGAGTGTGTGTGTGTGTGTAAAAGGACACGAAGTTAGGAGCCCTGCATATATTATGCAGGGATGTGTGTGTGTAAAAAGAATACTACATCAGAAGCCCACCAGAGATTCTGCAAGAGTGTGAGTGTGTGGTGTGTGTGTGTTAAAAGGACACGATGTCAGAAGCCTTCCAGTGATTGTGCAAGCATGCGTGTATGTGTGTTTATGTATGTAAAAAGACAGGAAGTCAGAAGCCTTCTAGGGATTCTGCAAATATCTGAGTGTGTGTGTGCGTGTGTGTGTGTATAAAAATGACATGAAATCAGAAACTTCCAGAGATATTGCAAAGGTGCGTGTGTGTGTGTAGGTAAAAAGGACACGATGTTAGAAGCCCTCCAGAGATTCTCCAAGGGTGTGCTTGTGTGTGGGTGTGTATGTAAAAATGACCCGAACGAGAAGCCCACCAGAGATTCTTCAATGGTATCAGTGTGAGTGTGTATGTGTAAAAAGGACACGAGGTCAGCAGCCCTCTAGAGATTCTGTACGGGTATGAATTTGAGTGTTTTTGTGTGTGTGTGTGTAAAGACACGAATTCAAGCGATACAGAGATTCTTTAGGGGTGTGTATGTGTGAGTGTGTAAAAAGGACAAGAAGTCATAAGCCCTATAGAGATTTTTCAACTGTGTGTGTGGGTGAGAGAATTTAAAAAGACCAAAGTTCAGAAGTTCTCCAGATGTTGTGCCAGGGTGTGTGTGTGTATGCCTGTGTGTCTAAAAAGGACACGAAATCAGAAGTCCTCCAGAGATTCTGCAAGGGTGCATGCATGTGTGTATGTATGTGTGTGGGTGTGTAAAAGGATATGAATTCAGAAGCCCTCAAGATGTTACGTAAGGGTGTGTATGTGTGAGTCTGTAAAAAGGACATGACATCAGAATCCCTCCAGAGATTCTACAATGGTGTGAATGAATGTGTATATTAAAAAAAGACTTGAAATCAGAAGCCTTTTGAGATTCAACAAGGGTGTGAGTGTGTGTGTGTGTGTAAAAAGAACACGAAGTCAGAAGCCTTCCAGATGGTCTGCAAGGGTGTGTGTGTGTGGGTGTGTGGGTGCAAAAAGTACACCTCATCAGAATCCTTCCAGAGATTCTGCAACGGTGTGAATGTATGTGTATATGTAAAAAGGACTTGAAATCAGAAGTCCTGTAGAGATTCGGCAAGGGTGTGAGTGTCTGTGTGTGTGTGTGTGTGTGTGTGTGTGTGTAAAAAGGACATGAATTCAGAAGCCTCAGGAGAATCGGCAAGGTTATGAGTGTGAGTGTGCGTGTGTGAGTGTGTGTGTGTAAAAATGAGACAAAGTCAGAAGTCCTGCAGAGAATCTGCAAGGGTTTTAGTGTGTGAGTGTCTAAGAAGGACACGAACAGAAGCCCTCCAGAGATTCTGCAAGGGTGTGTGTATGTGTGTGTGCCTGTGTTAAAAAGGACGTGAATTCAAACCCACTCCAAAGATTCTACATGGGTGTGATTTTGTGTGTGTTTGTGTGTATGTGTGTGTGGAAAAAAGGACAGGAATCAGAAGACATCCAGAGGTTCTGCAAGGGTATGTTTGTGAATGTGAGTGTGTGTGGGTGTGTGTGTGTCAAAAGAACACTACGTCAGAAGCTCGCCAGAGATTCTGCAAGAGTGTGAGTGTGTGGTGTGTGTGTTAGAAGGACACGATGTCAGAAGCCTTCCAGAGATTGTGCAAGGGTGCGTGTATGTGTGTGTATGTGTGTAAAAGGACAGGAAGTCAGAAGCCCTCTAGGGATTCTGAAAATATCTGAGTGTGTGTGTGTGTGTGTGTATATAAAAATGACAAGAAATCAGAAACTTCCAGAGATTCTGCAAAGGGGTGTGTGTGTTTGTGTTTAGGTAAAAAGGACACGATGTTAGAAGCCCTCCAGAGATTCTCCAAGGATGTGCTTGTGTGTGGGTGTGTTTTTAAAAATGACATGAACGAGAAGCCCACCAGAGTTTCTTCAATGGTATCAGTGTGAGTGTGTTTGTGTAAAAAGGACACGGAGTCAGAAGCCCTCTAGAGATTCTGTAAGGGTATGAATTTGAGTGTTTGTGTGTGTGTGTTTGTGTGTGTGTGTGTAAAGACACGAATTCAAGCGATAGAGATTCTTTAGGAGTGTGTATGTGTGAGTGTGTAAAAAGGACAAGAAGTCATAAGCCCTCTAGATATTCTTCAACGGTGAGTGCGGGTGAAAGATTTTAAAAAGAACAAAGGTCAGAAGTTCTCAATAGATTCTGCGAGGTGTGTGTGTGTATGCCTATGTCTAAAAAGGACACGAAATCAGAAGTCCTCCAGAGATTCTGCAAGGGTCTGTGTGTGTGTAAAAAGGACATGACATCAGAATCCCTCTAGAGATTCTGCAATGGTTTGAATGTATGTGTATATTTAAAAAGAACTTGAAATCAGAAGCCCTGTAGAGATTTGGCAAGGGTGTGAGTGTGTGTGTGTGTGTGTAAAAAGGACACTAAATAAGAAGCCCTCCAGGTGTTCTGCAAGGGTGTGTGTATGTGTGTGTACGTGTGTAAAAATGACATGAATTCAAACCCCCTCCAAAGATTCTACATTGGTGTGATTTTGTGTGTGTGTCTGTGTGTGTGTGTGTGTGGAAAAAGGACACGAATCAGAAGACATCCAGAGCTTCTGCAAGGGTATGTGTGCGAATGTGAGTGTGTGTGTGTAAAATGGACACGAAGTCAGAAGCCCTTCATATATAATGCAAGGATGTGTGTGTGTAAAGAGAAATCTACGTCAGACGCCCTCCAGAGATTCTTCAAGAGTGTGAGTGTGTGGTGTGTGTGTTAAAAGGACATGACGTCAGAAGCCTTCCACAGATTCTGCAAAGTGTGTGTATGTATGTGTGCGTGTGTTAAAAAGACATGAATTCAAACCCACTCCGAAGATTCTGCATGGGTGTGATTGTGTGTGTGTGTGTGTGTGTGTGTGTGTGTGGAAAAAGGTCAAGAATCAGGAAACATCCAGAGTTTCTGCAAGGGTATGTGTGTGAATGTGTGTGTGTGTGTGTGTGTGTAAAAAGGACACGAAGTCAGAAGCCCTGCATATATTATGCATGGATGTGTGTGTGTAAAAAGAATACTATGTCAGAAGCCCTTCAGAGATTCTGCAAGAGTGTGAGTGTGTGGTGTGTGTGTTAAAAGGACACGACGTCAGAATCCTTCCAGAGATTGTGCAAGGGTGCGTGTATGTGTGTAAAAAGACAGGAAGACAGAAGCTCTCTAGGGATTCTGCAAATATCTGAATGTGTGTGTGTGTGTGTATAAAAATGACAAGAAATCAGAAACTTCCAGATTCTGCAAAGGTGTGTGCGTGTGTGTGTAGGTTAAAAGGACACGATGTTAGAAGCCCTCCAGAGATTCTCCAAGGGTGTGCTTGTGTGTGGGTGTGTATGTAAAAATGACCCGAACGAGAAGCCCACCAGAGATTCTTCAATGGTATCAGTGTGAGTGTGTATGTGTAAAAAGGACACGAGTTCAGAAGCCCTCCAGAGATTCTGTAAGGGTATGAATTTGAGTGTTTGTGTGTGTGTGTGTGTGTGTAAAGACACAAATTCAAGCGATACAGAAATTCTTTAGGGGTGTGTATGTGTGAGTGTGTAAAAAGGACAAGAAGTCATAAGCCCTCTAGAGATTTTTCAACGGTGTGTGTGGGTGAGAGATTTTAAAAAGACCAAAGTTCAGAAATTCTCCAGATGTTGTGCCAGGGTGTGTGTGTGTATGCCTGTGTGTCTAAAAAGCACACGAAATCAGAAGTCCTCAAGAGAATCTGCAAGGGTGCATGCATGTGTGTATGTGTCTCTGTGAGTTTGTAAAAGGATATGAAGTCAGAAGCCCTCCAGATGTTACGTATAGGTGTGTATGTGTCAGTCTGTAAAAAGGACACGACATCAGAATCCCTCCTGAGATTCTGCAATGGTTTGAATGAATGTGTATATGAAAAAAGGACTTGAATTCAGAAACCCTGTAGAAATTCAACAAGGTTGTGTGTGTGTGTCTGTGTGTGTGTGTGTAAAAAGGACACGAAGTCAGAAGCCCTCCAGATGTTCTGCAAGGGTGTGTGTGTGTGGGTGGGTGGGAGTAAAAAGTACAAGACATCAGAATCCCTCCAGAGATTCTGCAATGATGTGAATGTATGTGTATATGTAAAAAGGACTTGAAATCAGAAGTCCTGTAGAGATTTGGCAAGGGTGGGAATGTCTGTGTATGTGTGTGTTTAAAAAGGACATGAATTCAGAAGCCCTCCAGAGATTCGGCAAGGTTATGAGTGTGAGTGTGCGTGTGTGAGTGTGTGTGTGTACAAATGAGACAAAATCAGAAGTCCTGCAGAGAATCTGCAAGGGTTTTAGTGTGTGAGTGTCTAAGAAGGATACGAAAAGAAGCCCTCCAGAGATTCTGCAAGGGTGTGTGTATGTGTGTGTGCGTGTGTAAAAATGACATGATTTCAAACCCACTCCGAAGATACTGCATGGGTGTGATTTTGTGTGTGTTTGTGTGTATGTGTGTGTGTGGAAAAGGACACGAATCAGAAGACATCCAGAGCTTCTGCAAGGGTATGTATGTGAATGTGAGTGTGAGTGGGTGTGTGTGTGTAAAAAGAACACTACGTCAGAAGCACTCCAGAGGTTCTGCAAGAGTGTGAGTGTGTTGTGTGTGTGTTAAAAGGACACGACGTCAGAAGCCTTCCAGAGATTCTGCAAGGGTGTGTGTATGTGTGTGTGCATGTGTTAAAAGGACATGAATTCAAACCCACTCCGAAGATTCTGCATGGGTGTGATTGTGTGTGTGTTTTTGCGGGAAAAGGACACGAATCAGAAAACATCCAGAGTTTCTGCAAGGGTATGTGTGTGAATGTGAGTGTGTGTGTGTAAAAAGGACACGAAGTCAGAAGCTCTGCATATATTAGGCAAGGATGTGTGTGTGTAAAAAGAATACTAAGTCAGAAGCCCTCCATAGATTCTGCAAGATTGTGAGTGTGTGGTGTGTGTGTGTGTTAAAAGGACACGACGTCAGAAGCCTTCAGAGATTGTGCAAGGGTGCATGTATGTGTGTGTATGTGTGTGTATGTGTGTAAAAAGACAGGAAGTCAGAAGCTCTCTAGGGATTCTGCAAATATGTGAGTGTGTGTGTGTGTGTATAAAAATGACAAGAAATCAGAAACTTCCAGATTCTGCAAAGGTGTGTGTGTGTGTGTGTTTGTGTAAGTAAAAAGGACACGATGCTAGAAGCCCTCCAGAGATTCTCCAAGGGTGTGCTTGTGTGTGGGTGTGTATGTAAAAATGACCCGAACGAGAAGCCCACCAGAGATTCTTCAATGGTATCAGTGTGAGTGTGTATGTGTAAAAAGGACACGAAGTCAGAAGCCCTCCAGAGATTCTGTAAGGGTATGAATTTGAGTGTTTGTGTGTGTGTGTGTGTAAAGACACGAATTCAAGCGATACAGAGATTCTTTAGGGGTGTGTATGTGTGAGTGTGTAAAAAGGACAAGAAGTCATAAGCCCTCTAGAGATTTTTCAACGGTGTGTGTGGGTGAGAGATTTTAAAAAGACCAAAGTTCAGAAGTTCTCCAGATGTTGTGCCAGGGTGTGTGTGTGTATGCCTGTTTGTCTAAAATGGACACGAAATCAGAAGTCCTCCAGAGATTCTGCAAGGGTGCATGCACGTGTGTATGTGTATGTGTGAGTGTGTAAAAGGATATGAATTCAGAAGCCCTCCAGATGTTCTGCAAGGGTGTGTGTGTGTGGGTGTGTGGGAGTAAAAAGTACACGACATCAGAATCCGTCCAGAAATTCTGCAATGGTGTGAATGTATGTGTATATGTAAAAAGGACTTGAAATCAGAAGTCCTGTGGAGATTCGGCAAGGGTGGGAATGTCTGTGTGTGTGTGTGTGTGTGTGTGTGTGTGTGTGAAAAGGACATTAATTCAGAAGCCCTCCAGAGATTCGGCAACGTTTTGAGTGTGAGTGTGAGTGTGCGTGTGTGAGTGTGTGCGTGTAAAAATGAGACAAAGTCAGAAGTCCTGCAGAGAATCTGCAAGGGTTTCAGTGTGTGTCTAAGAAAGACACGAACAGAAGCCCTCCAGAGAATCTGCAAGGGTGTGTGTATGTGTGGGTGCGTGTGTAAAAAAGACATGAATTCAAACCCACTCCAAAGATTCTACATGTGTGTGATTTTGTGTGTGTTTGTGTGTATGTGTGTTATTGAAAAAGGACACGAATAAGAAGACATCCAGAGGTTCTGCAATGGTATGTTTGTGAATGTGAGTTTGTGTGGGTGTGTGTGTGTCAAAAGAACACGAAGTCAGAAGCCCTCCAGAGATTCTGCAAGAGTGTGAGTGTGTGGCGTGTGTGTTAAAAGGACATGACGTCAGAAGCCTTCCAGAGATTCAGCAAGGTGTGTGTATGTATGTGTGCGTGTGTTAAAAGGACATGAATTCAAACCCACTCCGAAGATTCTGCATGGGTGTGATTGTGTGTGTGTGTGTGTGTGTGTGTGTGTGTGTCTGTGCGGAAAAAGGAAACGAATCAGAAAACATCCAGAGTTTCTGCAGGGGTATGTGTGTGAATGTGAGTGTGTGTGTGTGTGTGTGTGTAAAAGGACACGAAGTTAGGAGCCCTGCATATATTATGCAGGGATGTGTGTGTGTAAAAAGAATACTACATCAGAAGCCCACCAGAGATTCTGCAAGAGTGTGAGTGTGTGGTGTGTGTGTGTTAAAAGGACACGATGTCAGAAGCCTTCCAGTGATTGTGCAAGCGTGCGTGTATGTGTGTTTATGTATGTAAAAAGACAGGAAGTCAGAAGCCTTCTAGGGATTCTGCAAATATCTGAGTGTGTGTGTGCGTGTGTGTGTGTATAAAAATGACAAGAAATCAGAAACTTCCAGAGATACTGCAAAGGTGCGTGTGTGTGTGTAGGTAAAAAGGACACGATGTTAGAAGCCCTCCAGAGATTCTCCAAGGGTGTGCTTGTGTGTGGGTGGGTATGTAAAAATGACCCGAACGAGAAGCCCACCAGAGATTCTTCAATGGTATCAGTGTGAGTGTGTATGTGTAAAAAGGACACGAGGTCAGCAGCCCTCTAGAGATTCTGTACGGTTATGAATTTGAGTGTTTTTGTGTGTGTGTGTGTGTAAAGACACGAATTCAAGCGATACAGAGATTCTTTAAGGGTGTGTATGTGTGAGTGTGTAAAAAGGACAAGAAGTCATAAGCCCTCTAGAGATTCTTCAACGGTGTGTGTGGGTGAGAGATTTTAAAAAGACCAAAGTTCAGAACTTCTCCAGATGTTGTGCCAGGGTGTGTGTGTGTATGCCTGTGTGTCTAAAAAGGACACGAAATCAGAAGTCCTCCAGAGATTCTGCAAGGGTGCATGCATGTGTGTATGTGTTTGTGTGAGTGTGTAAACGGATATGAATTCAGAAGCCCTCCAGATGTTACGTAAGGATGTGTATGTGTGAGTCTGTAAAAAGGACACGACATCAGAATCCCTCCTGAGATTTTACAATGGTGTGAATGAATGTGCTTATGAAAAAAAGACTTGAAATCAGAAGCCCTGTAGAGATTCAACAAGGGTGTGAGTGTGTGTCTGTGTGTGTGTGTGTGGATAAAAAGGACACGAAGTCAGAAGCCCTCCAGATGTTCTGCAAGGGTGTGTGTGTGTGGGTGTGTGGGTGCAAAAAGTACACCACATCAGAATCACTCCAGAGATTCTGCAACGGTGTGAATGTATGTGTATATGTAAAAAGGACTTGAAATCAGAAGTCCTGTAGAGATTCGGCAAGGGTGTGAGTGTCTGTGTGTGTGTGTGTGTGTGTGTGTAAAAAGGAC
Organism: Tenrec ecaudatus; assembly: GCF_050624435.1. Taxonomy (NCBI): domain Eukaryota; kingdom Metazoa; phylum Chordata; class Mammalia; order Afrosoricida; family Tenrecidae; genus Tenrec; species Tenrec ecaudatus. Next base: position 244,164,262 of record NC_134531.1, read on the forward strand.
ATGAATTCAGAAGCCCTCAGGAGAATCGGCAAGGTTATGAGTGTGAATGTGCGTGTGTGAGTGTGTGTGTGTAAAAATGAGACAAAGTCAGAAGTCCTGCATAGGTTCTGCAAGGGTTTTTGTGTGTGAGTGTCTAAGAAGGACACGAACAGAAGCCCTCCAGAAATTCTGCAAGGGTGTGTGTATGTGTGTGTGCCTGTGTTAAAAAGGACATGAATTCAAACCCACTCCAAAGATTCTACATGGGTGTGATTTTGTGTGTGTTTGTGTGTATGTGTGTGTGGAAAAAATGACAGGAATCAGAAGACATCCAGAGGTTCTGCAAGGGTATGTTTGTGAATGTGAGTGTGTGTGGGTGTGTGTGTGTCAAAAGAACACGAAGTCAGAAGCCCTCCAGAGATTCTGCAAGAGTGTGAGTGTGTGGTGTGTGTGTTAAAAGGACACGATGTCAGAAGCCTTCCAGAGATTGTGCAAGGGTGCGTGTATGTGTGTGTATGTGTGTGTATGTGTGTAAAAAGACAGGAAGTCAGAAGCTCTCTAGGGATTCTGCAAATATCTGAATGTGTGTGTGTGTGTATAAAAATGACAAGAAATCAGAAACTTCCAGATTCTGCAAAGGTGTGTGTGTGTGTGTGTGTAGGTAAAAAGGACACGATGTTAGAAGCCCTCCAGAGATTCTCCAAGGGTGTGCTTGTGTGTGGGTGTGTATGTAAAAATGACCCGAACGAGAAGCCCACCAGAGATTCTTCAATGGTATCAGTGTGAGTGTGTATGTGTAAAAAGGACACGAAGTCAGAAGCCCTCCAGAGATTCTGTAAGGGTATGAATTTGAGTGTTTGTGTGTGTGTGTGTCTAAAGACACGAATTCAAGCGATACAGAGATTCTTTAGGGGTGTGTATGTGTGAGTGTGTAAAAAGGACAAGAAGTCATAAGCCCTCTAGAGATTTTTCAACGGTGTGTGTGGGTGAGAGATTTTAAAAAGAGCAAAGTTCACTAATTCTCCAGATGTTGTGCCATGGTGTGTGTGTGTATGCCTGTGTGTCTAAAAAGGACACGAAATCAGAAGTCCTCCAGAGATTCTGCAAGGGTGCATGCATGTGTCTGTGTGAGTGTGTAAAAGGATATGAATTCAGAAGCCCTCCAGATGTTACGTAAGGGTGTGTATGTGTGATTCTGTGAAAAGGACACGACATCAGAATCCCTCCTGAGATTCTGCAATGGTTTGAATGAATGTGTATATGAAAAAAGGACTTGAAATCAGAAACCCTGTAGAAATTCAACAAGGTTGTGTGTGTGTGTCTGTGTGTGTGTGTGTGTGTGTGTGTAAAAAGGACACGAAGTCAGAAGCCCTCCAGATGTTCTGCAAGGGTGTGTGTGTGTGGGTGGGTGGGAGTCAAAAGTACACGACATCAGAATCCCTCCAGAGATTCTGCAATGATGTGAATGTATGTCTATATGTAAAAAGGACTTGAAATCAGAAGTCCTGTGGAGATTCGGCAAGGGTGGGAATGTCTGTGTGTGTGTGTGTGTGTGTAAAAATAACATGAATTCAGAAGCCCTCCTGAGATTCGGCAAGGTTATGAGTGTGAGTGTGCGTGTGTGAGTGTGCGTGTAAAAAGGAGACAAAGTCAGAAGTCCTGCAGAGAATCTGCAAGGGTTTCAGTGTGTGAGTGTCTAAGAAGGACACGAACAGAAGCCCTCCAGAGAATCTGCAAGGGTGTGTGTATGTGTGTGTGCGTGTGTAAAAAAGACATGAATTCAAACCCACTCCAAAGATTCTACATGTGTGTGATTTTGTGTGTGTTTGTGTGTATGTGTGTGTGGAAAAAGGACACGAATCAGAAGACATCCAGAGGTTCTGCAAGGGTATGTTTGTGAATGTGAGTATGTGTGGGTGTGTGTGTGTCAAAAGAACACGAAGTCAGAAGCCCTCCAGATTCTGCAAGAGTGTGAGTGTGTGGCGTGTGTGTTAAAAGGACATGACGTCAGAAGCCTTCCAGAGATTCTGCAAGGTGTATGTATGTATGTGTGCGTGTGTTAAAAGGACATGAATTCAAACACACTCCGAAGAGTCTGCATGGGTGTGATTGTGTGTGTGTGTGTGTGCGTGTGTGTGCCAAAAAAGAACACGAATCAGAAAACATCCAGAGTTTCTGCAAGGGTATGTGTGTGAATGTGAGTGTGTGTGTGTGTGTGTGTAAAAAGGAGACGAAGTCAGGAGCCCTGCATATATTATGCAGGGATGTGTGTGTGTAAAAAGAATACTACATCAGAAGCCCTCCAGAGATTCTGCAAGAGTGTGAGTGTGTGGTGTGTGTGTGTTAAAAAGACACGACGTCAGAAGCCTTCCAGAGATTGTGCAAACGTGCGTGTATGTGTGTTTATGTGTGTAAAAAGACAGGAAGTCAGAAGCCCTCTAGGGATTCTGCAAATATCTGAGTGTGTGTGTGCGTGCGTGTGTGTATAAAAATGACAAGAAATCAGAAACTTCCAGAGATACTGCAAAGGTGCGTGTGTGTGTGTGTGTAGGTAAAAAGGACACGATGTTAGAAGCCCTCCAGAGATTCTCCAAGGGTGTGCTTGTGTGTGGGTGTGTATGTAAAAATGACCCGAACGAGAAGCCCACCAGAGATTCTTCAATGGTTTCAGTGTGAGTATGTATGTGTAACAAGGACACGAAGTCAGCAGCCCTCTAGAGACTCTGTAAGGGTATGGATTTGAGTGTTTGTGTGTGTGTGTGTGTAAAGACACGAATTCAAGCGATACAGAGATTCTTTAGGGGTGTGTATGTGTGAGTGTGTAAAAAGGACAAGAAGTCATAAGCCCTCTAGAGATTCTTCAACGGTGTGTGCGGGTGAGAGATTTTTAAAAGAACAAAGGTCAGAAGTTCTCAATAGATTCTGCCAGGTGTGTGTGTGTATGCCTGTATGTCTAAAAAGGACACGAAATCAGAAGTCCTCCAGAGATTCTGCAAGGGTGTGTGTGTGTGTAAAAGGACATGACATCAGAATCCCTCCAGAGATTCTGTAATGGTGTGAATGTATGAGTATATTTAAAAAGAACTTGAAATCAGAAGCCCGGTAGAGATTTGGCAAGGGTGTGAGTGTGTGCGTGTGTGTGTGGGTGTGTGTAAAAAGTACACGAAGTCCGAAGTCCTCCAGAGGTTCTGCAAGGGTGTGTGTGTTTGTGTGTGTGCGTGTGTAAAAAGGACATGAATTCAAACCCCCTCCAAAGATTCTACATGGGTGTGATTTTGTGTGTGTGTCTGTGTGTGTGTGGAACTAGGACACGTATCAGAAGACATCCAGAGCTTCTGCAAGGGTATGTGTGTGAATGTGAGTGTGTGTGTGTGTGTGTAAAAAGGACACGAAGTCAGAAGCCCTCCAGATGTTCTGCAAGGGTGTGTGTGTGTGTGTGGGTGGGTGTAAAAAGTACACGACATCAGTATCCCTCCAGAAATTCTGCAATGGTGTGAATGTATGTGTATATGTAAAAGGACTTGAAATCAGAGGCCTGTAGATATTCGGCAAGGGTGTGAGTGTCTGTGTGTGTGTGTATGTAAAAAGTAGATTAATTCAGAAGCCCTCCAGAGATTCGGCAAGTTATGAGTGTGCGTGTGTGAGTGTGTTTGTGTAAAAATGAGACAAAGTCAGAATCCTGCAGAGAATCTGCAAGGGTTTGAGTGTGTGAGTGTCTAAGAAGGACACGAACAGAAGCCCTCAAGAGATTCTGCAAGGGTGTGTTTATGTGTGTGTGCGTGTGTAAAAAGGACATGAATTCAAACCCACTCCAAAGATTCTACATGGGTGTGATTTTGTGTGTATGTGTGCGTGGAAAAAGGACAGGAATCAGAAGACATCCAGAGGTTCTGCAAGGGTATGTTTGTGAATGTGAGTGTGTGTGTGTGTGTTTGTGTGTGTCAAAAGAAGACGAAGTCAGAAGGCCTGCAGAGATTCTGCAAGAGTGTGAGTGTGTGGTGTGTGTGTTAAAAGGACACGATGTCAGAAGCCTTCCAGAGATTCTGCAAGGTGTGTGTATGTATGTGTGCGTGTGTTAAAAGGACATGAATTCAAACCCACTCCGAAAATTCTGCATGGGTGTGATTGTGTGTGTGTGTGTGTGTGTGTGTGCGTAAAAAGGACACGAATCAGAAAACATCCAGAGTTTCTGCAAGGGTATGTGTGTGAATGTGAGTGTGTGTGTGTGTGTGTGTGTGTAAAAAGGACACGAAGTCAGAAGCCCTGCATATATTAGGCAAGGATGTGTGTGTGTAAAAAGAATACTACGTCAGAAGCCCTCTAGAGATTCTGCAAGAGTGTGAGTGTGTGGTGTGTGTGTTAAAAGGACACGACGTCAGAAGCCTTCCAGAGATTCTGCAAGGTGTATGTATGTATGTGTGCGTGTGTAAAAATGACATGAATTCAAAACCACTCTAAATATTTTACATGGGAGTGATTTTGTGTGTATTTGTGTGTATGTGTGTGTGGAAAAAGGACACGAATCAGAAGAGATCCAGAGCTTCTGCAAGGGTATGTGTGTAAATGTGAGTGTTTGTGTGTGTGTGTGTGTGTGTGTAAAAAGAACACTACGTCAGAAGCTCTCCCGAGATTCTGCAAGAGTTTGAGTGTGTGGTGTGTGTATTAAAAGGACACGATGTCAGAAGCCTTCCTGAGATTCTGCAAGGGTGTGAGTATGTGTGTGCACGTGTGTTAAAAGACATGAATTCAAACCCACTCCGAAGATTCTGCATGGGTGGGATTGTGTGTGTGTGTGTGTGTGTGTGTAAAAAAGACACGAAGTCAGAAGCCCTGCATATATTATGCAAGGATGTGTGTGTGTAAAAAGAATACTACGTCAGAAGCCCTCCAGAGATTCGTCAAGAGTGTGAGTGTGTGCTTTCTGTGTTAAAAGGACACGACGTCAGAAGCCTTCTAGAGATTGTGCAAGGGTGTGTGTATGTGTGTGCATTTGTGTAAAAAGACAGGAAGTCAGAAGTCCTCTAGGGATTCTGCAAATATCTGAGTGTGTGTGTGTGTGTATAAAAATGACAAGAAGTCAGAAACTTCCAGAGATTCTGCAAAGGTGTGTGCGTGTGTAGATAAAAAGGACACGATGTTAGAAGCACTCCAGAGATTCTCAAGGGTGTGCTTGTGTGTGGGTGTGTATGTAAAAATGACCCGAACGAGAAGCCCACCAGAGATTCTTCAATGGTATCAGTGTGAGTGTGTATGTGTAAAAAGGACACGAAGTCAGCAGCCCTCTAGAGACTCTGTAAGGGTAAGATTTTGAGTCTTTGTGTGTGTGTGTGTGAAAAGAAACGAATTCAAGCGATACAGAGATTCTTTAGGGGTGTGTATGTGTGAGTGTGTAAAAAGGACAAGAAGTCATAAGCCCTCTAGAGATTCTTCAAAGGTGTGTGTGGGTGAGAGATTTTAAAAAGACCAAAGTTCAGAAGTTCTCCAGATGTTGTGCCAGGGTGTGTGTGTGTATGCCTGTGTGCCTAAAAAGGACACGAAATCAGAAGTCCTCCAGAGATTCTGCAAGGGTGCATGCATGTGTGTATATGTCTGTGTGAGTGTGTAAAAGGATATGAAGTCAGAAGCCCTCCAGATGTTACGTAAGGGTGTGTATGTGTGAGTCTGTAAAAAGGACACGACATCAGAATCCCTCCTGAGATTCTGCAATGGTGTGAATGAATGTGTATATGAAAAAAGGACTTGAAATCAGAAGTCCTGTACAGATTCAACAAGGGTGTGAGTGTGTGTGTGTGTGTGTGTGTGTGTGTGTGTGTAAAAAGGACACGAAGTCAGAAACCCTCCAGATGGTCTGCAAGGGTGTGTGTGTGTGGGTGGGTGGGTGTAAAAAGTACACCACATCAGAATCCCTCCAGAGATTCTGCAATGGTGTGAATGCATGTGTATATGTAAAAAGGACTTGAAATCAGAAGTCCTGTAGAGATTCGGCAAGGGTGTGAGTGTCTGTGTGTGTGTGTGTGTGTGTAAAAAGGACATGAATTCAGAAGCCCTCCAGAGATTCGGCAAGGTTATGAGTGTGAGTGTGCGTGTGTGTGTGTGTGTGTAAAATGAGACAAAATCAGAAATCCTGCAGAGAATCTGCAAGGGTTTGAGTGTGTGAGTGTCTAAGAAGTACACGAAAAGAAGCCCTCCAGAGATTCTGCAAGGGTGTGTGTATGTGTGTGTGCGTGTGTAAAAATGACATGAATTTAAAACCACTCCAAATATTTTACATGGGAGTGATTTTGAGTGTATTTGTGTGTATGTGTGTGTGGAAAAAGGACACGAATCAGAAGACATCCAGAGATTCTGCAAGGGTATGTGTGTAAATGTGAGTGTGTGTGTGTGTGTGTGTAAAAAGAACACTACATCAGAAGCTCTCCAGAGATTCTGCAAGAGTTTGAGTGTGTGTATTAAAAGGACACGATGACAGAAGCATTCCAGAGATTCTGCAAGGGTGTGTGTATGTGTGTGTGCGTGTGTTAAAAGACATGAATTCAAACCCACTCCGAAGATTCTGCATAGGTGGGATTGTGTGTGTGTGTGTGTGTGTGTGTGTATAAAAAAGACACGAAGTCAGAAGCCCTGCATATATTATGCAAGGATGTGTGTGTGTAAAAAGAATACTACGTCAGAAACCCTCCAGAGATTCTTCAAGAGTGTGAGTGTGTGGTTTCTGTGTTAAAAGGACACGACGTCAGAAGCCTTCTAGAGATTGTGCAAGGGTGTGTGTATTTGTGTGCATTTGTGTAAAAAGACAGGAAGTCAGAAGTCCTCTAGGGATTCTGCAAATATCTGAGTGTGTGTGTGTGTGTGTATAAAAATGACAAGAAGTCAGAAACTTCCAGAGATTCTGCAAAGGTGTGTGTGTGTTTAGGTAAAAAGGACATGATGTTAGAAGCCCACCAGAGATTCTCAAGGGTGTGCTTGTGTGTGGGTGTGTATGTAAAAATGACCCGAACGAGAATCCCACCAGAGATTCTTCAATGGTATCAGTGTGAGTGTGTATGTGTAAAAAGGACATGAAGTCAGAAGCCCTCTAGAGATTCTATAAGGGTATGGATTTTAGTGTTTGTGTGTAAAGACACGAATTTAAGCAATACAGAGATTCTTTAGGGGTGTGTATGTGTGAGTGTGTAAAAAGGACAAGAAGTCATAAGCCCTCTAGATATTCTTCAACGGTGAGTGCGGGTGAGAGATTTTAAAAAGAACAAAGGTCAGAAGTTGTCAATAGATTCTGCCAGGTGTGTGTGTGTATGCCTGTGTGTCTAAAAAGGACACGAAATCAGAAGTCCTCCAGAGATTCTGCAAGGGTGTGTGTGTGTGGGTGTGTGTAAAAACGACATGACATCAGAATCCCTCCAGAGATTCTGCAATGGTGTGAATGTATGTGTATATTTAAAAAGGACTTGAAATCAGAAGCCCGGTAGAGATTTGGCAAGGATGTGAGTGTGTGTGTGTGTGTTTAAAAAGGACACGAAGTCAGAAGCCCTCCAGATGTTATGCAAGGGTGTGTGTATGTGTGTGTGCGTGTTTAAAAGGACATGAATTCAAACCCCCTCCAAAGATTCTACATGGGTGTGATTTTGTGTGTGTGTCTGTGTGTGTGTGTGGAAAAGGACAGGAATCAGAAGACATCAAGAGTTTCTGCAAGGGTATGTGTGTGAATGTGAGCATGTGTGTGTGTGTGTGTGTGTGTGTGTGTGTAAAAAGGACACGAAGTCAGAAGCCATCCAGATCGTCTGCAATGGTGTGTGTGTGTGTGGGTGGGTGGGTGTAAAAAGTACAACACATCAGAATCCCTCCAGAGATTCTGCAATGGTGTGAATGTATGTGTTTATGTAAAAGGACTTGAAATCAGAAGCACGGTAGAGATACGGCACGGGTGTGAGTGTCTGTGTGTGTGTGTTTGTGTGTGTGTAAAAAGTAGATTAATTCAGAAGCCCTCCAGAGATTCAGCAAGGTTATGAGTGTGAGTGTGCGTGTGTGAGTGTGTGTGTGTAAAAAGGAGACAAAGTCAGAAGTCCTGCAGAGAATCTGCAAGGGTTTCAGTGTTTGAGTGTCTAAAAAGGACACGAACAGAAGCCGTCCAGAGGTTATGTAAGGGTGTGTGTATGTGTGTGTGCGTGTGTAAAAACGACATGTATTCAAACCCACTCCAAAGATTCCACATGGGTGTGATTTTGTGTGTGTATGTGTGTATGTGTGTGTGGAAAAAGTACACTACGTCAGAAGCCCTCCAGAGATTCTGCAACAGTGTGAGTGTGTTGAAAGGACACGACGTCAAAAGCCTTCCAGAGATTCTGCAAGGGTGTGTGTATGTGTGTGTGCGTGTGTTAAAAGGACATGAATTCAAACCCACTCCGAAATTCTGCATGGGTGTGATTGTGTGTGTGTGTGTGTGTGTGTGTGTGTGTGTGTGTGTGCGGAAAAAGGACACGAATCAGAAAACATCCAGAGTTTCTGCAAGGGTATGTGTGTGAATGTGAGTGTGTGTGTGTGTAAAAAGGACACGAAGTCAGAAGCCCTGCATATATTAGGGATGTGTGTGTGTAAAACGAATATTACATCAGAAGCCCTCTAGAGATTATGCAGGAGTGTGAGTGTGTGGTGTGTGTGTTAAAAGGACATGACATCAGAAGACTTCCAGAGATTCTGCAAGGTGTGTGTATGTATGTGTGCGTGTGTTAAAAGAACATGAATTCAAACCCACTCCGAAGATTTTGCATGGATGTGATTGTGTGTGTGTGTGTGTGTGTGTGTGTGTGTGTGTGTGTGCGGAAAAAGGACAAGAATCAGAAAACATCCAGAGTTTCTGCAAGTTTATGTTGGTGAATGTGAGTGTGTGTGTGTGTAAAAAGGACATGAAGTCAGAAGCCCTGCATATATTAGGCAAGGATGTGTGTGTGTAAAAAGATTACTACGTCAGAAGCCCTCTAGAGATTCTGCAAGAGTGTGAGTGTGTGGTGTGTTAAAAGGACACGACGTCAGAAGCCTTCCAGAGATTGTGCAAGGGTGCGTGTATGTGTGTGTATGTAAAAAGACAGGAAGTCAGAAGCTTTGTAGGGATTCTGCAAATATCTGAGTGTGTGTGTGTGTATAAAAATGACAAAAAGTCAGAAACTTCCAGAGATTCTGCAAAGGTGTGTGTGTGTGTGTGTGTGTGTGTAGGTAAAAAGGACACGATGTTAGAAGCCCTCCAGAGATTCTCCAAGGGTGTGCTTGTGTGTGGGTGTGTATGCAAAAATGACCCGAACGAGAAGCCCACCAGAGATTCTTCAATGGTATCAGTGTGAGTGTGTATGTGTAAAAAGGACACGAAGTCAGAAGCCCTCTAGAGATTCTGTAAGGGTATGAATTTGAGTGTTTGTGTGTGTGTGTGTGTGTGTGTGTGTGTAAAGAGACGAATTCAAAAGATACAGAGATTCTTTAGGGGTGTGTATGTGTGAGTGTGTAAAAAGGACAAGAAGTCATAAGCCCTCTAGAGATTTTTCAACGGTGTGTGTGGGTGAGAGATTTTTAAAAGACCAAAGTTCAGAAGTTCGCCAGATGTTGTGCCAGGGTGTGTGTGTGTATGCTTGTGTGTCTAAAAAGGACACGAAATCAGAAGTCCTCCAGAGATTCTGCAAGGGTGCATGCATGTGTGTATGTGTCTGTGTGAGTGTGTAGAAGGATATGAAGTCAGAAGCCGTCCAGATGTTACGTAAGGGTGTGTATGTGTGAGTTTGTAAAAAGGACACGACATGAGAATCCCTCCTGAGATTCTACAATGGTGTGAATGAATGTGTATATGAAAAAAGGACTTGAAATCAGAAGCCCAGTAGAGATTCAACAAGGGTGTGTCTGTGAGTGTGTGTCTGTGTGTGTGTGTGTGTAAAAAGGACACGAAGTCAGAAGCCCTCCAGATGGTCTGCAAGGGTGTGTGTGTGGGGGTGTAAAAAGTACACCACATCAGAATCCCTCCAGATATTCTGCAATGGTGTGAATGTATGTGTATATGTAAAAAGGACTTGAAATCAGAAGTCCTGTAGAGATTCGGCAATGGATTGAGTGTCTGTGTGTGTGTGTGTGTAAAAAGGACATGAATTCAGAGGCCCTCCAGTGATTCCTCAAAGTTATGAGTGTGAGTGTGCGTGTGTGAGTGTGTGTGTGTAAAAATGAGACAAAGTCAGAAGTCCTGCAGAGAATCTGCAAGGGTTTCAGTGTTTGAGTGTCTAAAAAGGACACGAACAGAAGCCCTCCAGAGGTTATGTAAGGGTGTGTGTATGTGTGTGTGCATGTGTGAAAACGACATGTATTCAAACCCACTCCAAAGATTCTACATGGGTGTGATTTTGTGTGTGTTTGTGTGTATGTGTGTGTGGAAAAAGTACATGAATCAGAAGACATCCAGAGCTTCTGCAAGGGTATGTGTGTGAATGTCAGTGTGAGTGTGTGTGTGTGTAAAAAGAACACTACGTCAGAAGCCCTCCAGATTTTCTGCAACAGTGTGAGTGTGTTGTGTGTGTGTTAAAAGGACACGACGTCAAAAGCCTTCCAGAGATTCTGCAAGGGTGTGTGTATGTGTGTGTGCATGTGTTAAAAGGACATGAATTCAAACCCACTCCGAAGATTCTGCATGGGAGTGATTGTGTGTGTGTGTGTGCGGAAAAAGGACACGAATCAGAAAACATCCAGAGTTTCTGCAAGGGTATGTGTGTGAATGTGAGTGTGTGTGTGTGTGTAAAAAGGACACGAATTCAGAAGCCCTGCATATATTAGGGATGTGTGTGTGTGTAAAATGAATATTACATCAGAAGCCCTCTAGAGATTCTGCAAGAGTGTGAGTGTGTGGTGTGTGTGTTAAAAGGACATGACGTCAGAAAACTTCCAGAGATTCTGCAAGGTGTGTGTATGTATGTGTGCGAGTGTTAAAGGAACATGAATTCAAACCCACTCCGAAGATTCTGCATGGGTGTGAATGTGTGTGTGTGTGTGTGTGTGTGTGTGCGGAAAAAGGACACGAATCAGAAAAAATGCAGAGTTTCTGCAAGTGTATGTGTGTAAATGTGAGTGTGTGTGTGTGTGTGTGTAAAAAGAACACTACGTCAGAAGCTCTCCAGAAATTCTGCAAGAGTTTGAGTGTGTGGTGTGTGTGTTAAAAGGACACGATGTCAGAAGCCTTCCAGAGATTCTGCAAGGGTGTGTGTATGTGTGTGTGCGTGTGTTAAAAGACATGATTTCAAACCCACTCCGAAGATTCTACACGGGTGGGATTGTGTGTGTGTGTGTTTGTGTGTGTGTGCGAGTGCGCGGAAAAAGGACACGAATCAGAAAACATCCAGAGTTTCTGCAAGGGTATGTGTGTGAATGTGAGTGTGTGTGTGTGTGTGTGTAAAAAGGACACGAAGTCAGAAGCCCTGCATATATTATGCAAGGATTTGTGTGTGTAAAAAGAAAACTACGTCAGAAACCCGCCAGAGATTCTGCAAGAGTGTGAGTGTGTGGTGTGTGTGTTAAAAGGACACGACGTCAGAAGCCTTCCAGAGATTGTGCAAGGGTGCGTGTATGTGTGTGCATTTTTGTAAAAAGACAGGAAGTCAGAAGTCCTCTAGGGATTCTGCAAATATCTGAGTGTGTGTGTGTGTGTGTATAAAAATGAAAAGTAGTCAGATACTTCCAGAGATTCTGCAAAGGTGTGTGTGTGTGTGTGTAGGTAAAAAGGACACGATGTTAGAAGCCCTCCAGAGATTCTCTAAGGGTGTACTTGCATGTGGGTGTGTTTGTAAAAATGACCCGAACGAGAAGCCCACCAGAGATTCTTCAATGGTATCAGTGTGAGTGTGTATGTGTAAAAAGGACACGAAGTCAGAAGCCCTCTAGAGATTCTGTAAGGGTATGGATTTGAGTGTTTCGTGTGCGTGTGTGTAAAGACACGAATTCAAGCGATACAGAGATTCTTTAGGGGTGTGTATGTGTGAGTGTGTAAAAAGGACAAGAAGTCATGAGCCCTCTAGTGATTCTCAACGGTGAGTGCGCGTGAGAGATTTTAAAAAGAACAAAGGTCAGAAGTTGTCAATAGATTCTGCCAGGTGTGTGTGTGTATGCCTGTGTGTCTAAAAAGGACACAAAATCAGAAGTCCTCCAGAGATTCTGCATGGTTGTGTGTGTGTGGGTGCGTGTAAAAAGGACATGACATCAGAATCCCTCCAGAGATTCTGCAATGGTGTGAATGTATGTGTATATTTAAAAAGGACTTGAAATCAGAAGCCCGGTAGAGATTTGGCAAGGGTGTGAGTGTGTGTGTGTGTGTGAAAAAGGACACGAAGTCAGAAGCTCTCCAGATGTTCTGCAAGGGTGTGTGTATGTGTGTGTGCGTGTTTAAAAGGACATGAATTCAACCCCCCTCCAAAGATTCTACATGGGTGTAATTTTGTGTGTGTGTCTGTGTGTGTGTGTGGAAAAGGACAGGAATCAGAAGACATCAAGAGCTTCTGCAAGGGTATGTGTGTGAATGTGAGTGTGTGTGTGTGTGTGTGTGTGTGTAAAAAGGACACGAAGTCAGAAGCCCTCCAGATGTTCTGCAAGGGTGTGTGTATGTGTGTGTGCGTGTGTAAAAGGACATGAATTTAAACCCCCTCCAAAGATTCTACATGGGTGTGATTTTGTTTGTGTGTCTGTGTGTGTGTGTGGAAAAGGACACGAATCAGAAGACATCCAGAGCTTCTGCAAGGGTATGTGTGTCAATGTGAGTGTGCGTGTGCGTGTGTGTGTGTGTGTGTTTGTAAAATGGACACGAAATCAGAAGACCTCCAGATGTTCTGCAAGGGTGTGTGTGTGTGTGTGTGTGTGTGGGTGTAAAATGTACACGACATCAGAATCCCTCCAGAGATTCTGCAATGGTGTGAATATATGTGTATATGTAAAAGGACTTGAAATCAGAAGCCCTGTAGAGATTCGGCAAGGGTGTGACTACTTGTTTGTGTGTGTGTGTGTGTGTGTGTAAAAAGGACATGAATTCAGAAGCCCTCCAGAGATTCGGCAAGGTTATGAGTGTCAGTGTGAGTGTGCGTGTGTGAGTGTGTGTGTGTAAAAATGAGACAAAGTCAGAAGTCCTGCAGAGAATCTGCAAGGGTTTGAGTGTGTGAGTGTCTAAGAAGGATACGAAAAGAAGCCCTCCAGAGAATCTGCAAGGGTGTGTGTATGTGTGTGTGCCTGTGTAAAAAGGACATGAATTCAAACCCACTCCAAAGATTCTACATGGGGGTGATTTTGTGTGTGTTTGTGTGTATGTGTGTGTGGAAAAAGGACACGAATCAGAAGACATCCAGAGTTCTGCAAGGGTATGTTTGTGAATGTGAGTGTGTGTGGGTGTGTGTGTGTCAAAAGAACACGAAGTCAGAAGCCCTCAAGAGATTCTGCAAGAGTGTGAGTGTGTGTCGTGTGTGTTAAAAGGACATGACGTCAGAGGCCTTCCAGAGATTCTGCAAGGTGTGTGTATGTATGCGTGCGTGTGTTAAAAGGACATGAATTCAAACCCACTACGAAGATTCTGCATGGGTGTGATTGTGTGTGTGTGTGTGTGTGTGTGTGTGCGGAAAAAGGACACGGATCAGAAAACATCCAGAGTTTCTGCAAGGGTATGTGTTTGAATGTGAGTGTGTGTGTGTGTGTGTGTGTGTGTGTGTAAAAAGGACAAGAATCAGGAGCGCTGCATATATTATGCAAGGATGTGTGTGTAAAAGGAATACTACATCAGAAGCCCTCCAGAGATTCTGCAAGAGTGTGAGTATTTGGTGTGTGTGAGTTAAAAGGACACGACGTCAGAAGCCTTCCAGAGATTGTGCAAGCGTGCGTGTATATGTGTTTATGTGTGTAAAAAGACAGGAAGTCAGAAGCCCTCTAAGGATTCTGCAAATAACTGAGTGTGTGTTTGCGCGTGTGTGTGTATAAAAATGACAAGAAATCAGAAAATTCCAGAGATACTGCAAAGGTGCGTGTGTGTGTGTAGGTAAAAAGGACACGATGTTAGAAGCCCTCCAGAGATTCTCCAAGGGTGTGCTTTTGTGTGGGTGGGTATGTAAAAATGACCCGAACGAGAAGCCAACCAGAGATTCTTCAATGGTATCAGTGTGAGTATGTATGTGTAAAAAGGACACGAAGTCAGCAGCCCTCTAGAGACTCTGTAAGGGTATGAATTTGAGTGTTTGTGTGTGTGTGTGTGTAAAGACACGAATTCAAGCGATACAGAGATTCTTTAGGGGTGTGTATGTGTGAGTGTGTAAAAAGGACAAGAAGTCATAAGCCTTCTAGAGATTCTTTAACGGTGAGTACGGGTGAGAGATTTTAAAAAGAACAAAGGTCAGAAGTCCTCCAGAGATTCTGCAAGGGTGTGTGTGTTTGGGTGTGTGTAAAAAGGACATGACATCAGAATCCCTCCAGAGATTCTGCAATGGTGTGAATGTATGTGTATATTTAAAAAGGACTTGAAATCAGAAGCCCGGTAGAGATTTGGGAAGGGTGTGTGTGTGTGTGTGTGTGTGTGTGTGTGTGTGTGTAAAAAGGACACGACGTCAGAAGCCCTCCAGATGTTCTGCAAGGATGTGTGTATGTGTGTGTACGTGTGTAAAAAGGACATGAATTCAACCCCCCTCCAAAGATTCTACATGGGTGTGATTTTGTGTGTGTGTCTGTGTGTGTGTGTGTGTGTGGAAAAGGAGACAAATCAGAAGACATCCAGATCTTCTGCAAGGGTATGTGTGTGAATGTGGGTGTGAGTGTGTGTGTGTGTGTGTGTTTGTAAAAAGGACACGAAGTCAGAAGACCTCCAGATGTTCTGCAAGGGTGTGTGTGTGTGTGGGTGGGTGGGTGTAAAAAGTACACGACATCAGAATCCCTCCAGAGATTCTGCAATGGTGTGAATAATGGTGTATATGTAAAAGGACTTGAAATCAGAAGCCCTGTAGAGATTCGGCAAGAGTGTGAGTGTCTGTGTGTGTGTGTGTGTGTGTGTGTGTGTAAAAATAGATTAATTCAGAAGCCCTCCAGAGATTCGGCAAGGTTATGAGTGTGAGTGTGCGTGTGTGAGTGTGTGTGTGTAAAAAGGAGACAAAGTCAGAAGTCCTGCAGAGAATCTGCAAGGATATGAGTGTGTGAGTGTCTAAGAAGGACACGGACAGAAGCCCTCCAGAGGTTATGCAAAGGTGTTTTTATGTGTGTGTGCGTGTCTAAAAACGACATGAATTCAAACCCACTCCAAAGATTCTACATGGGTGTGATTTTGTGTGTGTTTGTGTGTATGTGTGTGTGGAAAAAGAACACGAATCAGAAGACATCCAGAGGTTCTGCAAGGGTATGTGAGTGAATGTGAGTGTGTGTGTGTGTAAAAAGGACACGAAGTCAGAAGCCCTGCATATATTAGGCAAGGATGTGTGTGTGTAAAAAGAATATTACATCAGAAGCCCTCTAGAGATTCTGCAAGTGTGTGAGTGTGTGGTGTGTGTGTAAAAAGGACACGACGTCAGAATCCTTCCAGAGATTATGCAAGGGTGCGTGTATGTGTGTGTATATGTGTAAAAAGACAGGAAGTCAGAAGCTCTCTAGGGATTCTGAAAATATCTGAGTGTGTGTTTCTGTGTGTATTAAAAGGACAAGAAGACAGAAACTTCCAGAGATTCTGCAAAGGTGTGTGTGTGTATAGGTAAAAAGGACACAATGTTAGAAGCCCTCCAGACATTCTCCAAGAGTGTGCTTGTGTGTGGGTGTGTATGTAAAAATGACCCGAACGAGAAGCCCACGAGAGATTCTTCAATGGTATCAGTGTGAGTGTGTATGTGTAAAACGGACACGAAGTCAGAAGCCCTCTAGAGACTCTGTAAGGGTATGAATTTGAGTGTTTGTGTGTGTGTGTGTGTAAAGACACGAATTCAAGCGATACAGAGATTCTTTAGGGGTGTGTATGTGTGAGTGTGTAAAAAGGACAAGAAGTCATAAGCCTTCTAGAGATTCTTTAACGGTGAGTACGGGTGAGAGATTTTAAAAAGAACAAAGGTCAGAAGTCCTCCAGAGATTCTGCAAGGGTGTGTGTGTTTGGGTGTGTGTAAAAAGGACATGACATCAGAATCCCTCCAGAGATTCTGCAATGGTGTGAATGTATGTGTATATTTAAAAAGGACTTGAAATCAGAAGCCCGGTAGAGATTTGGGAAGGGTGTGAGTGTGTGTGTGTGTGTGTGTGTGTGTGTGTGTGTAAAAAGGACACGACGTCAGAAGCCCTCCAGATGTTCTGCAAGGATGTGTGTATGTGTGTGTACGTGTGTAAAAAGGACATGAATTCAACCCCCCTCCAAAGATTCTACATGGGTGTGATTTTGTGTGTGTGTCTGTGTGTGTGTGTGTGTGTGGAAAAGGAGACAAATCAGAAGACATCCAGATCTTCTGCAAGGGTATGTGTGTGAATGTGGGTGTGAGTGTGTGTGTGTGTGTTTGTAAAAAGGACACGAAGTCAGAAGACCTCCAGATGTTCTGCAAGGGTGTGTGTGTGTGTGGGTGGGTGGGTGTAAAAAGTACACGACATCAGAATCCCTCCAGAGATTCTGCAATGGTGTGAATAAAGGTGTATATGTAAAAGGACTTGAAATCAGAAGCCCTGTAGAGATTCGGCAAGAGTGTGAGTGTCTGTGTGTGTGTGTGTTTGTGTGTGTGTGTGTAAAAATAGATTAATTCAGAAGCCCTCCAGAGATTCGGCAAGGTTATGAGTGTGAGTGTGCGTGTGTGAGTGTGTGTGTGTAAAAAGGAGACAAAGTCAGAAGTCCTGCAGAGAATCTGCAAGGATATGAGTGTGTGAGTGTCTAAGAAGGACACGGACAGAAGCCCTCCAGAGGTTATGCAAAGGTGTTTTTATGTGTGTGTGCGTGTCTAAAAACGACATGAATTCAAACCCACTCCAAAGATTCTACATGGGTGTGATTTTGTGTGTGTTTGTGTGTATGTGTGTGTGGAAAAAGAACACGAATCAGAAGACATCCAGAGGTTCTGCAAGGGTATGTGAGTGAATGTGAGTGTGTGTGTGTGTAAAAAGGACACGAAGTCAGAAGCCCTGCATATATTAGGCAAGGATGTGTGTGTGTAAAAAGAATATTACATCAGAAGCCCTCTAGAGATTCTGCAAGTGTGTGAGTGTGTGGTGTGTGTGTAAAAAGGACACGACGTCAGAATCCTTCCAGAGATTATGCAAGGGTGCGTGTATGTGTGTGTATATGTGTAAAAAGACAGGAAGTCAGAAGCTCTCTAGGGATTCTGAAAATATCTGAGTGTGTGTTTCTGTGTGTATTAAAAGGACAAGAAGACAGAAACTTCCAGAGATTCTGCAAAGGTGTGTGTGTGTATAGGTAAAAAGGACACGATGTTAGAAGCCCTCCAGACATTCTCCAAGAGTGTGCTTGTGTGTGGGTGTGTATGTAAAAATGACCCGAACGAGAAGCCCACCAGAGATTCTTCAATGGTATCAGTGTGAGTGTGTAGGTGTAAAACGGACACGAAGACAGAAGCCCTCTAGAGATTCTGTAAGGGTATGAATTTGAGTGTGTGTGTGTGTGTGTGTGTGTGTGTGTGTGTAAAGACACGAATTCAAGCGATACAGAGATTCTTTAGGGGTGTGTATGTGTGAGTGTGTAAAAAGGACAAGAAGTCATAAGCCCTTTAGAGATTTTTCAACGGTGTGTATGGGTGACAGATTTTACAAAGACCAAAGTTCAGAAGTTCTCCAGATGTTGTGTCAAGGTGTGTGTGTGTATGCCTGTGTGCCTAAAAAGGACACGAAATCAGAAGTCCTCCAGAGATTCTGCAAGGGTGCATGCATGTTTGTATGTGTCTGTGTGAGTGTGTAAAAGGATATGAATTCAGAAGCCCTCCAGATGTTACGTAAGGGTGTGTATGTGTAAGTCTGTAAAAAGGACACGACATCAGAATCCCTCCT
The DNA here is from genome assembly GCF_050624435.1 of Tenrec ecaudatus. NCBI lineage: Eukaryota > Metazoa > Chordata > Mammalia > Afrosoricida > Tenrecidae > Tenrec > Tenrec ecaudatus. Next base: position 244,182,232 of record NC_134531.1, read on the forward strand.
GAGATTCTGCAATGGTGTGAATGAATGTGTATATGAAAAAAGGACTTGAAATCAGAAGCCCAGTAGAGATTCAACAAGGGTGTGAGTGTGTGTCTGTGTGTGTGTGTGTGTGTGTAAAAAGGACACGAAGTCAGAAACACTCCAGATGGTCTGCAAGGGTGTGTGTGTGTGGGTGGGTGGGTGTAAAAAGTACACCACATCAGAATTCCTCCAGAGATTCTGCAATGGTGTGAATGCATGTGTATATGTAAAAAGGACTTGAAATCAGAAGTCCTGTAGAGATTCGGCAATGGTGTGAGTGTCTGTGTGTGTGTGTGTGTGTGTGTGTGTGTGTGTGTAAAAAGGACATGAATTCAGAAGCCCTCCAGAGATTCGGCAAGGTTATGAGTGTGAGTGTGCGTGTGTGTGTGTGTGTGTGTGTAAAAATGAGACAAAATCAGATGTCCTGCAGAGAATCTGCAAGGGTTTGAGTGTGTGAGTGTCTAAGAAGGACACGAAAAGAAGCCCTCCAGAGATTCTGCAAGGGTGTGTTTATGTGTGTGTGCTTGTGTGAAAATGACATGAATTCAAAACCACTCCAAATATTTTACATTGGAGTGATTTTGTGTGTGTTTGTGTGTATGTGTGTGTGGAAAAAGGACACGAATCAGAAGACATCCAGAGCTTCTGCAAGGGTATGTTTGTAAATGTGAGTGTGTGTGTGTGTGTGTGTAAAAAAAGAACACTACGTCAGAAGCTCTACAGAGATTCTGCAAGAGTTTGAGTGTGTGGTGTGTGTAATAAAAGGACATGATATCAGAAGCCTTCCAGAGATTCTGCAAGGGTGTGTGTATGTGTGTGTGCGTGTGTTAAAAGACATGAATTCAAACCCACTCCGAAGATTCTGCATGGGTGAGATTGTGTGTGTGTGTGTGTGTAAAAAAGACACGAAGTCAGAAGGCCTGCATATATTATACAATGATGTGTGTATATAAAAAGAATACTACATCAGAAGCCCTCCAGATATTCTTCAAGAGTGTGAGTGTTTGGTTTCTGTGTTAAAAGGACACGACGTCAGAAGCCTTCCAGAGATTGTGCAAGGGTGTGTGTATGTGTGTGCATTTGTGTAAAAAGACAGGAAGTCAGAAGTCCTCTAGGGATTCTGCAAATAAATGAGTGTGTGTGTGTGTGTGTGTATAAAAATGACAAGAAGTCAGAAACTTCCAGAGATTCTGCAAAGGTGTGTGTGTGTGTAGGTAAAAAGGACACGATGTTAGAAGCCCTCCAGAGATTCTCCAAGGGTGTGCTTGTGTGTGGGTGTGTATGTAAAAGTGACCCGAACGAGAAGCCCACCAGAGATTCTTCAATGGTATCAGTGTGAGTGTGTATGTGTAAAAAGGACATGAAGTCAGAAGCCCTCTAGAGATTCTGGAAGGGTATGGATTTGAGTGTTTGTGTGTGTGTGTGTGTGTGTAAAGACACGAATTTAAGCAATACAGAGATTCTTTAGGGGTGTGTATGTGTGAGTGTGTAAAAAGGACAAGAAGTCATAAGCCCTCTAGATATTCTTCAACGGTGAGTGCGGGTGAGAGATTTTAAAAAGAACAAAGGTCATAAGTTCTCAATAGATTCTGCCAGGTGTGTGTGTGTATGCCTATGTCTAAAAAGGACACGAAATCAGAAGTCATCCAGAGATTCTGCAATGGTGTGTGTGTGTGGGTGTGTGTAAAAAGGACATGACATCAGAATCCCTCCAGAGATTCTGCAATGGTGTGAATGTATGTGTATATTTTAAAAGGACTTGAAATCAGAAGCCCGGTAGAGATTTGGCAAGGGTTTGAGTGTGTGTGTGTGTGGAAAAAGGACACGAAGTCAGAAGCACTCCAGATGTTCTGCAAGGGTGTGTGTATGTGTGGGTGCGTGTTTAAAAGGACATGAATTCAAACCCCCTCCAAAGATTCTACATGGGTGTGATTTTGTGTGTGTGTCTCTGTGTGTGTGTGGAAAAGGACAGGAATCAGAAGACATCAAGAGCTTCTGCAAGGGTATGTGTGTGAATGTGAGTGTGTGTGTGTGTGTGTGTGTAAAAAGGACACGAAGTCAGAAGCCCTCCAGATGGTCTGCAAGGATGTGTGTGTGTGTGGGTGGGTGGGTGTAAAAAGTACACCACATCAGAATCCCTCCAAAGATTCTGCAATGGTGTGAATGTATGTGTATATGTAAAAGGACTTGAAATCAGAAGCACTGTAGAGATTCTGCACGGGTGTGAGTGTCTGTGTGTGTGTGTGTGTGTAAAAAGTAGATTAATTCAGAAGCCCTCCAGAGATTCAGCAAGGTTATAAGTTTGAGTGTGCGTGTGTGAGTGTGTGTGTGTAAAATGGAGACAAAGTCAGAAGTCCTGCAGAGAATCTGCAAGGGTTTCAATGTGTGAGTGTCTAAGAAGGACACGAACAGAAGCCCTCCAGAGGTTATGTAAGGGTGTGTGTATGTGTGTGTGCGTGTGTAAAAAGGACATGAATTCAAACCCACTCCAAAGATTCTAAATGGGTGTGATTTTGTGTGTGTTTGTGTGTATGTGTGTGTGGAAAAAGTACACGAATCAGAAGACATCCAGAGCTTCTGCAAGGGTATGTGTGTGAATGTCAGTGTGAGTGTGTGTGTGTGTGTGTTAAAAGGACACGACGTCAGAAGCCTTCCAGAGATTCTGCAAGGGTGTGTGTATGTGTGTGTGCGTGTGTTAAAAGACATGATTTCAAACCCACTCCGAAGATTCTACACGGGTGGGATTGTGTGTGTGTGTGTTTGTGTGTGCGTGTGCGCGGAAAAAGGACACGAATCAGAAAACATCCAGAGTTTCTGCAAGGGTATGTGTGTGAATGTGAGTGTGTGTGTGTGTAAAAAGGACACGAAGTCCGAAGCCCTGCATATATTAGGGATGTGTGTGCATAAAACGAATATTACATCAGAAGCCCTCTAGAGATTCTGCAAGAGTGTGGGTGTGTGGTGTGTGTGTTAAAAGTACATGAGTCAGAAGCCTTCCAGAGATTCTGCAAGGTGTGTGTATGTATGTGTGCGTGTGTTAAAAGAACATGAATTCAAACCCACTCCGAAGATTCTGCATGGGTGTGATTGTGCGTGTGTGTGTGTGTGTTTGTGGAAAAAGGACACGAATCAGAAAACATCCAGAGTTTCTGCAAGGGTATGCGTGTGAATGTGAGTGTGTGTGTGCGTGTGTAAAAAGGACACGAAGTCAGAAGCCCTGCATATATTAGGCAAGGATGTGTGTGTGTAAAAAGAATACTACGTCAGAAACCCTATAGTGATTCTGCAAGAGTGTGAGTGTGTGGTGTGTGTGTTAAAAGGACACGACGTCAGAAGCCTTCCAGAGATTGTGCAAGGGTGCGTGTATGTGTGTGTATGTAAAAAGACAGGAAGTCAGAAGCTCTCTAGGGATTCTGAAAATATCTGAGTGTGTGTGTGTGTGTGTATAAAAATGACAAAAAGTCAGAAACTTCCAGAAATTCTGCAAAGGTGTGTGTGTGTGGGTGTGTAGGTAAAAAGGACACGATGTTAGAAGCCCTCCAGAGATTCTCCAAGTGTGTGCTTGTGTGTGGGTGTGTATGTAAAAATGACCTGAACGAGAAGCCCACCAGAGATTCTTCAATGGTATCAGTGTGAGTGTGTATGTGTAAAAAGGCCACGAATTCAGAAGCCCTCTAGAGATTCTGTAAGGGTATGAATTTGAGTGTTGGTTGTTTGTGTGTGTGTGTGTATGTGTAAAGACACGAATTCAAAAGATACAGAGATTCTTTAGGGGTGTGTATGTGTGAGTGTGTAAAAAGGACAAGAAGTCATAAGCCCTCTAGAGATTTTTCAACGGTGTGTGTGGGTGAGAGATTTTAAAAAGACCAAAGTTCAGAAGTTCTCCAGATGTTTTGCCTGGGTGTGTGTGTGTATGCCTGTGTGTCTAAAAAGGACACGAAATCAGATGTCCTCCAGAGATTCTGCAAGGGTGCATGCATGTGCGTATGTGTCTGTGTGAGTGTGTAAAAGGATATGAAGTCAGAAGCCCTCCAAAGGTTACGTAAGGGTGTGTATGTATGAGTCTGTAAAAAGGACACGACATCAGAATCCCTCCTGAGATTCTGCAATGGTGTGAATGAATGTGTATATGAAAAAAGGACTTGAAATCAGAAGCCCAGTAGAGATTCAACAAGGGTGTGAGTGTGTGTCTGTGTGTGTGTGTGAGTGTGTGTGTGTGTAAAAAGGACACGAAGTCAGAAGCCCTCCAGATGGTCTGCAAGGGTGTGTGTGTGTGGGTGGGTGGGTGTAAAAAGTACACCACATCAGAATCCCTCCAGAGATTCTGCAATGGTGTGAATGTATGTGTATATGTGAAAAGGACTTGAAATCAGAAGTCCTGTAGAGATTCGGCAATGGTGTGAGTGTCTGTGTGTGTGTGTGTGTGTGTGTGTGTAAAAAGGACATGAATTCAGAAGCCCTCCAGTGATTCGGCAAGGTTATGAGTGTGAGTGTGCGTGTGTGAGTGTGTGTGTGTCTAAAAATGAGACAAAGTCAGAAGTCCTGCAGAGAATCTGCAAGGGTTTGAGTGTGTGAGTGTCTAAGAAGGACACGAAAAGAAGCCCTCCAGAGATTCTGCAAGGGTGTGTGTATGTGTGTGTGCGTGTGTTAAAAGGACATGAATTCAAACCCACTCAAGATTCTGCATGGGTGTGATTGTGTGTGTGTGTGTGTGTGTGTGTGTGCGCGGAAAAAGGACACGAATCAGAAAACATCCAGAGTTTCTGCAAGGGTATGTGTGTGAATGTGAGTGTGTGTGTGTGTGTGTGTAAAATGGACACGAAGTCAGAAGCCCTGCATATATTAAGGATGTGTGTGTGTAAAACGAATATTACATCAGAAGCCCTCTAGAGATTCTGCAAGAGTGTGGGTGTGTGGTGTGTGTGTTAAAAGGACATGAGTCAGAAGGCTTCCAGAGATTCTGCAAGGTGTGTGTATGTATGTGTGCGTGTGTTAAAAGAACATGAATTCAAACCCACTCCTAAGATTCTGCATGGGTGTGATTTTGTGTGTGTGTGTGTGTGTGTGTGTGTGTGGAAAAAGGACACGAATCAGAAAACATCCAGAGTTTCTGCAAGGGTATGTGTGTGAATGTGAGTGTGTGTGTGCGTGTGTAAAAATGACACGAAGTCAGAAGCCCTGCATATATTAGGCAAGGATGTGTGTGTATAAAAAGAATACTACGTCAGAAACCCTATAGTGATTCTACAAGAGTGTGAGTGTGTGGTGTGTGTGTTAAAAGGACACGACGTCAGAAGCCTTCCAGAGATTGTGCAAGGGTGCGTGTATGTGTGTGTATGTAAAAAGACAGGAAGTCAGAAGCTCTCTAGGGATTCTGCAAATATCTGAGTGTGTGTGTGTGTGTATAAAAATGACAAAAAATCAGAAACTTCCAGAGATTCTGCAAAGGTGTGTGTGTGTGGGTGTGTAGGTAAAAAGGACACGATGTTAGAAGCCCTCCAGAGATTCTCCAAGTGTGTGCTTGTGTGTGAGTGTGTATGTAAAAATGACCCGAACGAGAAGCCCACCAGAGATTCTTCAATGGTATCAGTGTGAGTGTGTATGTGTAAAAAGGCCACGAATTCAGAAGCCCTCTAGAGATTCTGTAAGCGTATGAATTTGAGTGTTTGTGTGTTTGTGTGTGTGTGTATGTGTAAAGACACGAAATCAAAAGATACAGAGATTCTTTAGGGGTGTGTATGTGTGAGTGTGTAAAAAGGACAAGAAGTCATAAGCCCTCTAGAGATTTTTCAACGGTGTGTGTGGGTGAGAGATTTTAAAAAGACCAAAGTTCAGAAGTTCTCCAGATGTTGTGCCTGGGTGTGTGTGTGTATGCCTGTGTGTCTAAAAAGGACACGAAATCAGAAGTCCTCCAGAGATTCTGCAAGGGTGCATGCATGTGTGTATGTGAGTGTGTAAAAGGATATGAAGTCAGAAGCCCTCCAAAGGTTACGTAAGGGTGTGTATGTGTGAGTCTGTAAAAAGGACACGACATCAGAATCCCTCCTGAGATTCTGCAATGGTGTGAATGAATGTGTATATGAAAAAAGGACTTGAAATCAGAAGCCCAGTAGAGATTCAACAATGGTGTGAGTGTGTGTCTGTGTGTGTGTGTGAGTGTGTGTGTGTGTAAAAAGGACACGAAGTCAGAAGCCCTCCAGATGGTCTGCAAGGGTGTGTGTGTGTGGGTGGGTGGGTGTAAAAAGTACACCACATCAGAATCCCTCCAGAGATTCTGCAATGGTGTGAATGTATGTGTATATGTGAAAAGGACTTGAAATCAGAAGTCCTGTAGAGATTCGGCAATGGTGTGAGTGTCTGTGTGTGTGTGTGTGTGTGTGTGTGTGTAAAAAGGACATGGATTCAGAAGCCCTCCAGTGATTCGGCAAGGTTATGAGTGTGAGTGTGCGTGTGTGAGTGTGTGTGTCTAAAAATGAGACAAAGTCAGAAGTCCTGCAGAGAATCTGCAAGGGTTTGAGTGTGTGAGTGTCTAAGAAGGACACGAAAAGAATCCCTCCAGAGATTCTGCAAGGGTGTGTGTATGTGTGTGTGCGTGTGTAAAAATGACATGAATTCAAACCCACTCCAAAGATTCTACATGGGTGTGATTTTTTGTGTGTTTGTGTGTATGTGTGTGTGGAAAAAGGACCCGAATCAGAAGACATCCAGATTTTCTGCAAGAGTATGTGTGTAAATGTGAGTGTGTGTGTGTGTGTGTGTGTGTGTGTAAAAACAACACTATGTCAGAAGCTCTCCAGAGATTCTGCAAGAGTTTGAGTGTGTGGTGTGTGTATTAAAAGGACACGATGTCAGAAGCCTTCCAGAGATTCTGCAAGGGTGTGTGTATGTGTGTGTTCGTGTGTTAAAAGACATGAATTCAAAACCACTCCGAAGATTCTGCATGGGTGGGATTGTGTGTGTGTGTGTGTGTGTGTGTAAAAAAGACACGAAGTCAGAAGCGCTGAATATATTATGCAAGGATGTGTGTGTGTAAAAAGAATACTACGTCAGAAGCCCTCCAGAGATTCTGCAAGAGTGTGAGTGTGTGGTGTGTGTGTTAAAAGGACACGACGTTAGAAGCCTTTCAAATTGTTCAAGGGTGCGTGTATGTGTGTGCATTTGTGTAAAAAGACAGGAAGTCAGAAGTCCTGTAGGGATTCTGCAAATATCTGAGTGTGTGTGTGTGTGTGTGTATAAAAATGACAAGAAGTCAGAAACTTCCAGAGATTCTGCAAAGGTGTGTGTGTGTGTGTGTTTAGGTAAAAAGGACACGATGTTAGAAGCCCTCCAGAGATTCTCCAAGGGTGTGCTTGTGTGTGGGTGTGTGTGTAAAAATGACCCGAACGAGAAGCCCACCAGAGATTCTACAATGGTATCAGTGTGAGTGTGTATGTGTAAAAAGGACACGAAGTCAGAAGCCCTCTAGAGATTCTATAAGGGTATGAATTTGAGTGTTTTGTGTGTGTGTGTGTAAAGACACGAATTCAAGCGATACAGAGATTCTTTAGGGGTGTGTATGTGTGAGTGTGTAAAAAGGACAAGAAGTCATAAGCCCTTTAGAGATTATTCAACGGTGTGTGTGGGTGAGAGATTTTAAAAAGACCAAAGTTCAGAAGTTCTCCAGATGTTGTGCCAGGGTGTGTGTGTATATGCCTGTGTGTCTAAAAAGGACACGAAATCAGAAGTCCTCCACAGATTCTGCAAGGGTGCATGCATGTGTGTATGTGTCTGTGTGAGTGTGTAAAAGGATATGAAGTCAGAAGCCCTCCAAAGGTTACGTAAGGGTGTGTATGTGTGAGTCTGTAAAAAGGACACGACATCAGAATCCCTCCTGAGATTCTACAATGGTGTGAATGAATGTGTATATGAAAAAAGGACTTGCTATCAGAAGCCCAGTAGAGATACAACAAGGGTGTGAGTGTGTGTCTGTGTGTGTATGTGTAAAAAGGACACGAAGTCAGAAGCCCTCCAGATGGTCTGCAAGGGTGTGTGTGTGTGGGTGGGTGGGTGTAAAAAGTACACCACATCAGAATCCCTCCAGAGATTCTGCAATGGTGTGAATGTATGTGTAAATGTAAAAAGGACTTGAAATCAGAAGTCCTGTAGAGATTCGGCAATGGTGTGAGTGTCTGTGTGTGTGTGTGTGTAAAAAGGACATGAATTCAGAAGCCCTCCAGTGATTCGGCAAGGTTGTGAGTGTGAGTGTGCGTGTGTGAGTGTGTGTGTGTAAAAATGAGACAAAGTTAGAAGTCCTGCAGAGAATCTGCAAGGGTTTGAGTGTGTGAGTGTCTAAGAAGGACACGAACAGAAGCCCTCCAGAGATTCTGCAAGGGTGTGTGTATGTGTGTGTGCGTGTGTAAAAAGGACATGAATTCAAACCCACTCCAAAGATTCTAAATGGGTGTGATTTTGTGTGTGTTTGTGTGTATGTGTGTGTGGAAAAAGGACACGAATCAGAAGACATCCAGAACTTCTGCAAGGGTATGTGTGTAAATGTGAGTGTGTGTGTGTGTGTAAAAAGAACACTACGTCAGAAGCTCTCCAGAGATTCTGCAAGAGTTTGAGTGTGTGGTGTGTGTATTAAAAGGACACGATGTCAGAAGCCTTCCAGAGATTCTGCAAGAGTCTGTGTATGTGTGTGTGCGTGTGTTAAAAGACATGAATTCAAACCCACTCCTAAGAATCAGCATGGGTGGGATTGTGTGTGTGTGTGTGTGTGAGTGTGTGTGTGTGTGTGCGGAAAAAGGACACGAATCAGAAAAAATCCAGAGTTTCTGCAAGGGTATGTGTGTGAATGTGAGTGCGTGTGTGCCTGTGTAAAAAGGACACGAAGTCAGAAGCCCTGCATATATTATGCAAGGATGTGTGTGTGTAAAAAGAATACTACGTCAGAAACCCTCCAGAGATTCTGCAAGAGTGTGAGTGTGTGGTGTGTGTGTTAAAAGGACACGACGTCAGAAGCCTTCCAGAGATTGTGCAAGGGTGTGTGTATGTGTGTGCATTTGTGTAAAAAGACAGGAAGTCAGAAGTCCTCTAGGGATTCTGCAAATATCTGAGTGTGTGTGTGTGTGTGTGTGTATAAAAAGGAAAAGAAGTCAGAAACTTCCAGAGATTCTGCATCGGTGTGTGTGTGTGTGTAGGTAAAAAGGACACGATGTTAGAAGCCCTCCAGACATTCTCCAAGAGTGTGCTTGTGTGTGGGTGTGTGTGTAAAAATGACCCGAACGAGAAGCCCACCAGAGATTCTTCAATGGTATCAGTGTGAGTGTGTATGTGTAAAAAGGACACGAAGTCAGAAACCCTCTAGAGATTCTGTACGGGTATGGATTTGAGTGTTTGTGTGTGTGTGTGTGTGTGTGTGTGTGTGTAAAGACACGAATTCAAGCGATACAGAGATTCTTCAGGGGTGTGTATGTGTGAGTGTGTAAAAAGTACAAGACGTCATAAGCCCTCTGGAGATTCTTCAACGGTGAGTGCGGGTGAGAGATTTTAAAAAGAACAAAGGTCAGAAGTTGTCAATAGATTCTGCCAGGTGTGTGTGTGTATGCCTGTGTGTCTAAAAAGGACACAAAATTAGAAGTCCTCAAGAGATTCTGCAAGGGTGTGTGTGTGTGGGTGTGTGTAAAAAGGACATGACATCAGAATCCCTCCAGAGATTCTGCAATGGTGTAAATGTATGTGTATATTTAAAAAGGACTTGAAATCAGAAGCCCGGTAGAGATTTGGCAAGGGTGTGAGTGTGTGTGTGTGTGTGTAAAAAGGACACGACGTCAGAAGCCCTCCAGATGTTCTGCAAGGGTGTGTGTATGTGTGTGTGCGTGTGTAAAAAGGACATGAATTCAAACCCACTCCAAAGGTTCTACATGTGTGTGATTGTGTATGTGTGTGTGTGTCTGTGTTTGTGTGTGTGGAAAAGGACACGAATCAGGAGACATCCAGTGCTTCTGCAAGTGTATGTGTGTGAATGTGAGTGTGAGTGTGTGTGTGTGTGTGTTTGTAAAAAGGACACGAAGTCAGAAGACCTCCAGATGTTCTGCAAGGGTGTGTGTGTGTGGGTGGGTGGGTGTAAAAAGTACACGACATCAGAATCCCTCCAGAGATTCTGCAATGGTGTGAATATATGTATATATGTAAAATGACTTGAAATCAGAAGCCCTGTAGAGATTCAGCAAGGGTGTGAGTGTCTGTGTGTGTGTGTGTGTGTGTGTGTGTGTGTGTGTAAAAAGTAGATTAATTCAGAAGCCCTCCAGAGATTCGGCAAGGCTATGAGAGTGAGTGTGCGTGTGTGAGTGTGTGTGTGTAAAAAGGAGACAAAATCAGAAGTCCTGCAGAGAATCTGCAAGGGTATGAGTGTGTAAGAAGCACACGAACAGAAGCCCTCCAGAGGTTATGCAAGGGTGTGTGTATGTGTGTGTGCGTGTGTAAAAACGACATGAATTCAAACCCACTCCAAAGATTCTACATGGGTGTGCTTTTGTGTGTGTTTGTGTGTACGTGTGTGTGGAAAAAGAACACGAATCAGAAGACATCCAGAGGTTCTGCAAGGGTATGTGAGTGAATGTGATTGTGTGTGTGTGTAAAAAGGACACGAAGTCAGAAGCCCTGCATATATTAGGCAAGGCTGTGTGTTTGTAAAAAGAATATTACATCAGAAGCCCTCTAGAAATTCTGCAAATGTGTGAGTGTGTGGTGTGTGTGTTAAAAGGACACGACGTCAGAAGCCTTCCAGAGATTGTGCAAGGGTGCGTGTATGTGTGTGTATATGTGTAAAAAGATAGGAAGTCTGAAGCTCTCTAGGGATTCTGAAAATATCTGAGTGTGTGTGTGTGTGTATAAAAAGGACAAGAAGTCAGAAACTTCCAGAGATTCTGCAAAGGTGTGTGTGTGTGTGTGTGTGTGTGTGTAGGTAAAAAGGACACGATGTTAGAAGCCCTCCAGAAATTCTCCAAGGGTGTGCTTGTGTGTGGTTGTGTATGTAAAAATGACCCGAACGAGAAGCCCACCAGAGATTCTTCAATGGTATCAGTGTGAGTGTGTATGTGTAAAACTAACACGGAGTCAGAAGCCCTCTAGAGATTCTGTAAGGGTATGAATTTGAGTGTTTTGTGTGTGTGTGTGTAAAGACACGAATTCAAGCGATACAGAGATTCTTTAGGGGTGTGTATGTGTGAGTGTGTAAAAAGGACAAGAAGTCATAAGCCCTTTAGAGATTATTCAACGGTGTGTGTGGGTGAGAGATTTTAAAAAGACCAAAGTTCAGAAGTTCTCCAGATGTTGTGCCAGGGTGTGTGTGTATATGCCTGTGTGTCTAAAAAGGACACGAAATCAGAAGTCCTCCAGAGATTCTGCAAGGGTGCATGCATGTGTGTATGTGTCTGTGTGAGTGTGTAAAAGGATATGAAGTCAGAAGCCCTCCAGAGGTTACGTAAGGGTGTGTATGTGTGAGTCTGTAAAAAGGACACGACATCAGATCACTCCTGAGATTCTACAATGGTGGGAATGAATGTGTATATGAAAAAAGGACTTGAAATCAGAAGCCCAGTAGAGATTCAACAAGGGTGTGAGTGTGTGTCTGTGTGTGAATGTGTAAATAGGACGCGAAGTCAGAAGCCCTCCAGATGGTCTGCAAGGGTGTGTGTGTGTGGGGGGGTGGGTGTAAAAAGTACACCACATCAGAATCCCTCCAGAGATTCTGCAATGGTGTGAATGTATGTGTACATGTAAAAAGGACTTGAAATCAGAAGTCCTGTAGAGATTCGGCAATGGTGTGAGTGTCTGTGTGTGTGTGTGTAAAAAGGACATGAATTCAGAAGACCTCCAGAGATTCGTCAAAGTTATGAGTGTGAGTGTGCGTGTGTGAGTGTGTGTGTAAAAATGAGACAAAGTCAGAAGTCCTGCAGAGAATCTGCAAGGGTTTGAGTGTGTGAGTGTCTAAGAAGGACACGAACAGAAGCCCTCCAGAGATTCTGCAAGGGTGTGTGTATGTGTGTGTGCGTGTGTAAAAAGGACATGAATTCAAACCCACTCCAAAGATTCTAAATGGGTGTGATTTTGTGTGTGTTTGTGTGTATGTGTGTGTGGAAAAAGGACATGAATCAGAAGACATCCAGAACTTCTGCAAGGGTATGTGTGTAAATGTGAGTGTGTGTGTGTGTGTGTGTGTAAAAAGAACACTACGTCAGAAGCTCTCCAGAGATTCTGCAAGAGTTTGAGTGTGTGGTGTGTCTATTAAAAGGACACGATGTCAGAAGCCTTCCAGAGATTCTGCAAGAGTCTGTGTATGTGTGTGTGCGTGTGTTAAAAGACATGAATTCAAACCCACTCCTAAGAATCAGCATGGGTAGGATTGTGTGTGTGTGTGTGTGAGAGTGTGTGTGTGTGTGTGCGGAAAAAGGACACGAATCAGAAAAAATCCAGAGTTTCTGCAAGGGTATGTGTGTGAATGTGAGTGCGTGTGTGCCTGTGTAAAAAGGACACGAAGTCAGAAGCCCTGCATATATTATGCAAGGATGTGTGTGTGTAAAAAGAATACTACGTCAGAAACCCTCCAGAGATTCTGCAAGAGTGTGAGTGTGTGGTGTGTGTGTTAAAATGACACGACGTCAGAAGCCTTCCAGAGATTGTGCAAGGGTGTGTGTATGTGTGTGCATTTGTGTAAAAAGACAGGAAGTCAGAAGTCCTCTAGGGATTCTGCAAATATCTGAGTGTGTGTGTGTGTGTGTGTATAAAAAGGAAAAGAAGTCAGAAACTTCCAGAGATTCTGCATCGGTGTGTGTGTGTGTGTAGGTAAAAAGGACACGATGTTAGAAGCCCTCGAGACATTCTCCAAGAGTGTGCTTGTGTGTGGGTGTGTGTGTAAAAATGACCCGAACGAGAAGCCCACCAGAGATTCTTCAATGGTATCAGTGTGAGTGTGTATGTGTAAAAAGGACACGAAGTCAGAAACCCTCTAGAGATTCTGTACCGGTATGGATTTGAGTGTTTGTGTGTGTGTGTGTGTGTAAAGACACGAATTCAAGCGATACAGAGATTCTTCAGGGGTGTGTATGTGTGAGTGTGTAAAAAGTACAAGACGTCATAAGCCCTCTGGAGATTCTTCAACGGTGAGTGCGGGTGAGAGATTTTAAAAAGAACAAAGGTCAGAAGTTGTCAATAGATTCTGCCAGGTGTGTGTGTGTATGCCTGTGTGTCTAAAAAGGACACAAAATTAGAAGTCCTCAAGAGATTCTGCAAGGGTGTGTGTGTGTGGGTGTGTGTAAAAAGGACATGACATCAGAATCCCTCCAGAGATTCTGCAATGGTGTAAATGTATGTGTATATTTAAAAAGGACTTGAAATCAGAAGCCCGGTAGAGATTTGGCAAGGGTGTGAGTGTGTGTGTGTGTGTGTAAAAAGGACACGACGTCAGAAGCCCTCCAGATGTTCTGCAAGGGTGTGTGTATGTGTGTGTGCGTGTGTAAAAGGACATGAATTCATACCCCCTCCAAAAATTCTACATGGGTGTGATTTTGTGTGTGTGTCTGTGTTTGTGTGTGTGGAAAAGGACACGAATCAGGAGACATCCAGTGCTTCTGCAAGTGTATGTGTGTGAATGTGAGTGTGTGTGTGTGTGTGTTTGTAAAAAGGACACGAAGTCAGAAGACCTCCAGATGTTCTGCAAGGGTGTGTGTGTGGGTGGGTGGGTGGGTGTAAAAAGTACACGACATCAGAATCCCTCCAGAGATTCTGCAATGGTGTGAATATATGTATATATGTAAAATGACTTGAAATCAGAAGCCCTGTAGAGATTCAGCAAGGGTGTGAGTGTCTCTGTGTGTGTGTGTGTGTGTGTGTGTAAAAAGTAGATTAATTCAGAAGCCCTCCAGAGATTCGGCAAGGCTATGAGAGTGAGTGTGCGTGTGTGAGTGTGTGTGTGTAAAAAGGAGACAAAATCAGAAGTCCTGCAGAGAATCTGCAAGGGTATGAGTGTGTGAGTGTGTAAGAAGCACACGAACAGAAGCCCTCCAGAGGTTATGCAAGGGTGTGTGTATGTGTGTGTGCGTGTGTAAAAACGACATGAATTCAAACCCACTCCAAAGATTCTACATGGGTGTGCTTTTGTGTGTGTTTGTGTGTACGTGTGTGTGGAAAAAGAACACGAATCAGAAGACATCCACAGGTTCTGCAAGGGTATGTGAGTGAATGTGATTGTGTGTGTGTGTAAAAAGGACACGAAGTCAGAAGCCCTGCATATATTAGGCAAGGCTGTGTGTTTGTAAAAAGAATATTACATCAGAAGCCCTCTAGAAATTCTGCAAATGTGTGAGTGTGTGGTGTGTGTGTTAAAAGGACACGACGTCAGAAGCCTTCCAGAGATTGTGCAAGGGTGCGTGTATGTGTGTGTATATGTGTAAAAAGATAGGAAGTCTGAAGCTCTCTAGGGATTCTGAAAATATCTGAGTGTGTGTGTGTGTGTGTATAAAAAGGACAAGAAGTCAGAAACTTCCAGAGATTCTGCAAAGGTGTGTGTGTGTGTGTGTGTGTGTGTGTAGGTAAAAAGGACACGATGTTAGAAGCCCTCCAGAAATTCTCCAAGGGTGTGCTTGTGTGTGGTTGTGTATGTAAAAATGACCCGAACGAGAAGCCCACCAGAGATTCTTCAATGGTATCAGTGTGAGTGTGTATGTGTAAAACTAACACGGAGTCAGAAGCCCTCTAGAGATTCTGTAAGGGTATGAATTTGAGTGTTTTGTGTGTGTGTGTGTAAAGACACGAATTCAAGTGATACAGAGATTCTTTAGGGGTGTGTATGTGTGAGTGTGTAAAAAGGACAAGAAGTCATAAGCCCTTTAGAGATTATTCAACGGTGTGTGTGGGTGAGAGATTTTAAAAAGAACAAAGTTCAGAAGTTCTCCAGATGTTGTGCCAGGGTGTGTGTGTATATGCCTGTGTGTCTAAAAAGGACACGAAATCAGAAGTCCTCCACAGATTCTGCAAGGGTGCATGCATGTGTGTATGTGTCTGTGTGAGTGTGTAAAAGGATATGAAGTCAGAAGCCCTCCAGAGGTTACGTAAGGGTGTGTATGTGTGAGTCTGTAAAAAGGACACGACATCAGATCACTCCTGAGATTCTACAATGGTGGGAATGAATGTGTATATGAAAAAAGGACTTGAAATCAGAAGCCCAGTAGAGATTCAACAAGGGTGTGAGTGTGTGTCTGTGTGTGAATGTGTAAATAGGACGCGAAGTCAGAAGCCCTCCAGATGGTCTGCAAGGGTGTGTGTGTGTGGGGGGGTGGGTGTAAAAAGTACACCACATCAGAATCCCTCCAGAGATTCTGCAATGGTGTGAATGTATGTGTACATGTAAAAAGGACTTGAAATCAGAAGTCCTGTAGAGATTCGGCAATGGTGTGAGTGTCTGTGTGTGTGTGTGTAAAAAGGACATGAATTCAGAAGACCTCCAGAGATTCGTCAAGGTTATGAGTGTGAGTGTGCGTGTGTGAGTGTGTGTGTAAAAATGAGACAAAGTCAGAAGTCCTGCAGAGAATCTGCAAGGGTTTGAGTGTGTGAGTGTCTAAGAAGGACACGAACAGAAGCCCTCCAGAGATTCTGCAAGGGTGTGTGTATGTGTGTGTGCGTGTGTAAAAAGGACATGAATTCAAACCCACTCCAAAGATTCTAAATGGGTGTGATTTTGTGTGTGTTTGTGTGTATGTGTGTGTGGAAAAAGGACACGAATCAGAAGACATCCAGAACTTCTGCAAGGGTATGTGTGTAAATGTGAGTGTGTGTGTGTGTGTGTGTGTAAAAAGAACACTACGTCAGAAGCTCTCCAGAGATTCTGCAAGAGTTTGAGTGTGTGGTGTGTCTATTAAAAGGACACGATGTCAGAAGCCTTCCAGAGATTCTGCAAGAGTCTGTGTATGTGTGTGTGCGTGTGTTAAAAGACATGAATTCAAACCCACTCCTAAGAATCAGCATGGGTGGGATTGTGTGTGTGTGTGTGTGAGTGTGTGTGTGTGTGTGCGGAAAAAGGACACGAATCAGAAAAAATCCAGAGTTTCTGCAAGGGTATGTGTGTGAATGTGAGTGCGTGTGTGCCTGTGTAAAAAGGACACGAAGTCAGAAGCCCTGCATATATTATGCAAGGATGTGTGTGTGTAAAAAGAATACTACGTCAGAAACCCTCCAGAGATTCTGCAAGAGTGTGAGTGTGTGGTGTGTGTGTTAAAATGACACGACGTCAGAAGCCTTCCAGAGATTGTGCAAGGGTGTGTGTATGTGTGTGCATTTGTGTAAAAAGACAGGAAGTCAGAAGTCCTCTAGGGATTCTGCAAATATCTGAGTGTGTGTGTGTGTGTGTGTATAAAAAGGAAAAGAAGTCAGAAACTTCCAGAGATTCTGCATCGGTGTGTGTGTGTGTGTAGGTAAAAAGGACACGATGTTAGAAGCCCTCCAGACATTCTCCAAGAGTGTGCTTGTGTGTGGGTGTGTGTGTAAAAATGACCCGAACGAGAAGCCCACCAGAGATTCTTCAATGGTATCAGTGTGAGTGTGTATGTGTAAAAAGGACACGAAGTCAGAAACCCTCTAGAGATTCTGTACGGGTATGGATTTGAGTGTTTGTGTGTGTGTGTGTGTGTGTGTGTGTGTAAAGACACGAATTCAAGCGATACAGAGATTCTTCAGGGGTGTGTATGTGTGAGTGTGTAAAAAGTACAAGACGTCATAAGCCCTCTGGAGATTCTTCAACGGTGAGTGCGGGTGAGAGATTTTAAAAAGGACAAAGGTCAGAAGTTGTCATTAGATTCTGCCAGGTGTGTGTGTGTATGCCTGTGTGTCTAAAAAGGATACAAAATTAGAAGTCCTCAAGAGATTCTGCAAGGGTGTGTGTGTGTGGGTGTGTGTAAAAAGGACATGACATCAGAATCCCTCCAGAGATTCTGCAATGGTGTAAATGTATGTGTATATTTAAAAAGGACTTGAAATCAGAAGCCCGGTAGAGATTTGGCAAGGGTGTGAGTGTGTGTGTGTGTGTGTAAAAAGGACACGACGTCAGAAGCCCTCCAGATGTTCTGCAAGGGTGTGTGTATGTGTGTGTGCGTGTGTAAAAGGACATGAATTCATACCCCCTCCAAAAATTCTACATGGGTGTGATTTTGTGTGTGTGTCTGTGTTTGTGTGTGTGGAAAAGGACACGAATCAGGAGACATCCAGTGCTTCTGCAAGTGTATGTGTGTGAATGTGAGTGTGAGTGTGTGTGTGTGTGTGTTTGTAAAAAGGACACGAAGTCAGAAGACCTCCAGATGTTCTGCAAGGGTGTGTGTGTGTGTGGGTGGGTGGGTGTAAAAAGTACACGACATCAGAATCCCTCCAGAGATTCTGCAATGGTGTGAATATATGTATATATGTAAAATGACTTGAAATCAGAAGCCCTGTAGAGATTCAGCAAGGGTGTGAGTGTCTGTGTGTGTGTGTGTGTGTGTGTGTGTAAAAAGTAGATTAATTCAGAAGCCCTCCAGAGATTCGGCAAGGCTATGAGAGTGAGTGTGCGTGTGTGAGTGTGTGTGTGTAAAAAGGAGACAAAATCAGAAGTCCTGCAGAGAATCTGCAAGGGTATGAGTGTGTGAGTGTGTAAGAAGCACACGAACAGAAGCCCTCCAGAGGTTATGCAAGGGTGTGTGTATGTGTGTGTGCGTGTGTAAAAACGACATGAATTCAAACCCACTCCAAAGATTCTACATGGGTGTGCTTTTGTGTGTGTTTGTGTGTACGTGTGTGTGGAAAAAGAACACGAATCAGAAGACATCCACAGGTTCTGCAAGGGTATGTGAGTGAATGTGATTGTGTGTGTGTGTAAAAAGGACACGAAGTCAGAAGCCCTGCATATATTAGGCAAGGCTGTGTGTGTGTAAAAAGAATATTACATCAGAAGCCCTCTAGAAATTCTGCAAATGTGTGAGTGTGTGGTGTGTGTGTTAAAAGGACACGACGTCAGAAGCCTTCCAGAGATTGTGCAAGGGTGCGTGTATGTGTGTGTATATGTGTAAAAAGATAGGAAGTCTAAAGCTCTCTAGGGATTCTGAAAATATCTGAGTGTGTGTGTGTGTGTATAAAAAGGACAAGAAGTCAGAAACTTCCAGAGATTCTGCAAAGGTGTGTGTGTGTGGGTGTGTGTGTAGGTAAAAAGGACACGATGTTAGAAGCCCTCCAGAAATTCTCCAAGGGTGTGCTTGTGTGTGGTTGTGTATGTAAAAATGACCCGAACGAGAAGCCCACCAGAGATTCTTCAATGGTATCAGTGTGAGTGTGTATGTGTAAAACTAACACGGAGTCAGAAGCCCTCTAGAGGTTCTGTAAGGGTATGAATTTGAGTGTTTTGTGTGTGTGTGTGTAAAGACACGAATTCAAGCGATACAGAGATTCTTTAGGGGTGTGTATGTGTGAGTGTGTAAAAAGGACAAGAAGTCATAAGCCCTTTAGAGATTATTCAACGGTGTGGGTGGGTGAGAGATTTTAAAAAGACCAAAGTTCAGAAGTTCTCCAGATGTTGTGCCAGGGTGTGTGTGTATATGCCTGTGTGTCTAAAAAGGACACGAAATCAGAAGTCCTCCACAGATTCTGCAAGGGTGCATGCATGTGTGTATGTGTCTGTGTGAGTGTGTAAAAGGATATGAAGTCAGAAGCCCTCCAGAGGTTACGTAAGGGTGTGTATGTGTGAGTCTGTAAAAAGGACACGACATCAGATCACTCCTGAGATTCTACAATGGTGGGAATGAATGTGTATATGAAAAAAGGACTTGAAATCAGAAGCCCAGTAGAGATTCAACAAGGGTGTGAGTGTGTGTCTGTGTGTGAATGTGTAAATAGGACGCGAAGTCAGAAGCCCTCCAGATGGTCTGCAAGGGTGTGTGTGTGTGGGGGGGTGGGTGTAAAAAGTACACCACATCAGAATCCCTCCAGAGATTCTGCAATGGTGTGAATGTATGTGTACATGTAAAAAGGACTTGAAATCAGAAGTCCTGTAGAGATTCGGCAATGGTGTGAGTGTCTGTGTGTGTGTGTGTAAAAAGGACATGAATTCAGAAGACCTCCAGAGATTCGTCAAGGTTATGAGTGTGAGTGTGCGTGTGTGAGTGTGTGTGTAAAAATGAGACAAAGTCAGAAGTCCTGCAGAGAATGTGCAAGGGTTTGAGTGTGTGAGTGTCTAAGAAGGATACGAAATGAAGCCCTCCAGAGATTCTGCAAGGGTGTGTGTATGTGTGTGTGCGTGTGTAAAAATGACATGAATTCAAACACACTCCAAAGATTCTACATGGGTGTGATTTTGTGTGTGTTTGTGTGTATGAGTGTGTGGAAAAAGGACACGAATCAGAAGACATCCAGAGCTTCTGCAAGGGTATGTATGTGAATGTGAGTGTGAGTGGGTGTGTGTGTGTAAAAGGAACACTACGTCAGAAGCAGTCCAGAGATTCTGCAAGAGTGTGAGTGTGTGGCGTGTGTGTTAAAAGGACATGACGTCAGAAGCCTTCCAGAGATTCTGCAAGGGTGTGTGTATGTGTGTGTTCGTGTGTTAAAAGGACGTGAATTCAAACCCATTCCGAAGATTCTGCATGGGTGTGATTGTGTGTGTGTGTGTGTGTGCACGGGAAAAGGATACGAATCAGAAAACATCCATAGTTTCTGCAAGGGTATGTGTGTGAATGTGAGTGTGTGTGGGTGTGTGTAAAAAGGACACGAAGTCAGGAGCCCTGCATATATTATGCAGGGATGTGTGTGTGTAAAAAGAATACTACATCAGAAGCCCTCCAGAGATTCTGCAAGAGTGTGAGTGTGTGGTGTGTGTGTGTTAAAAGGACACGACATCAGAAGCCTTCCAGATATTGTGCATGCGTGCGTGTATGTGTGTTTATGTGTGTAAAAAGACAGGAAGTCAGAAGCCCTCTAGGGATTCTGCAAATATCTGAGTGTGTGTGTGCGTGTGTGTGTGTATAAAAATGACAAGAAATCAGAAAATTCCAGAGATACTGCAAAGGTGCGTGTGTGTGTGTAGGTAAAAAGGACACGATGTTAGAAGCCCTCCAGAGATTCTAAAAGGGTGTGCTTGTGTGTGGTTGTGTATGTTAAAATGACCCGAACGAGAAGCCCACCAGAGATTCTTCAATGGTATCAGTGTGAGTGTGTATGTGTAAAACTAACACGGAGTCAGAAGCCCTCTAGAGATTCTGTAAGGGTATGAATTTGAGTGTTTTGTGTGTGTGGGTGTAAAGACACGAATTCAAGCGATACAGAGATTCTTTAGGGGTGTGTATGTGTGAGTGTGTAAAAAGGACAAGAAGTCATAAGCCCTTTAGAGATTATTCAACGGTGTGTGTGGGTGAGAGATTTTAAAAAGACCAAAGTTCAGAAGTTCTCCAGATGTTGTGCCAGGGTGTGTGTGTATATGCCTGTGTGTCTAAAAAGGACACGAAATCAGAAGTCCTCCACAGATTCTGCAAGGGTGCATGCATGTGTGTATGTGTCTGTGTGAGTGTGTAAAAGGATATGAAGTCAGAAGCCCTCCAGAGGTTACGTAAGGGTGTGTATGTGTGAGTCTGTAAAAAGGACACGACATCAGAATCCCTCCTGAGATTCTACAATGGTGGGAATGAATGTGAATATGAAAAAAGGACTTGAAATCAGAAGCCCTGTAGAGATTCAACAAGGGTGTGAGTGTGTGTCTGTGTGTGTGTGTGTGTGTGTCTAAAAAGGACACAAAATCAGAAGTCCTCAAGAGATTCTGCAAGGGTGTGTGTGTGTGGGTGTGTGTAAAAAGGACATGACATCAGAATCCCTCCAGAGATTCTGCAATGGTGTAAATGTATGTGTATATTTAAAAAGGACTTGAAATCAGAAGCCCGGTAGAGATTTGGCAAGGGTGTGAGTGTGTGTGTGTGTGTGTGTAAAAAGGACACGACGTCAGAAGCCCTCCAGATGTTCTGCAATGGTGTGTGTATGTGTGTGTGCGTGTGTAAAAGGACATGAATTCATACCCCCTCCAAAAATACTACATGGGTGTTATTTTGTGTGTGTGTCTGTGTTTGTGTGTGTGGAAAAGGACACGAATCAGCAGACATCCAGTGCTTCTGCAAGGGTATGTGTGTGAATGTGAGTGTGAGTGTGTGTGTGTGTTTGTAAAAAGGACACGAAGTCAGAAGACCTCCAGATGTTCTGCAAGGGTGTGTGCGTGTGTGTGTGGGTGGGTGTAAAAAGTACATGACATCAGAATCCCTCCAGAGATTCTGCAATGGTGTGAATATATGTGTATATGTAAAAGGACTTGAAATCAGAAGCCCTGTAGAGATTCAGCAAGGGTGTGAGTGTCTGTGTGTGTGTGTGTGTGTAAAAAGTAGATTAATTCAGAAGCCCTCCAGAGATTCGGCAAGGCTATGAGAGTGAGTGTGCGTGTGTGAGTGTGTGTGTGTAAAAAGCAGACAAAATCAGAAGTCCTGCAGAGAATCTGCAAGGGTATGAGTGTGTGAGTGTCTAAGAAGCACACGAACAGAAGCCCTCCAGAGGTTATGCAAGGGTGTGTGTATGTGTGTGTGCGTGTGTAAAAACGACATGAATTCAAATCCACTCCAAAGATTCTACATGGGTGTGATTTTGTGTGTGTTTGTGTGTATGTGTGTGTGGAAAAAGGACACGAATCAGAAGACATCCAGAACTTCTGCAAGGGTATGTGTGTAAATGTGAGTGTGTGTGTGTGTGTGTGTGTAAAAAGAACACTACGTCAGAAGCTCTCCAGAGATTCTGCAAGAGTTTGAGTGTGTGGTGTGTCTATTAAAAGGACACGATGTCAGAAGCCTTCCAGAGATTCTGCAAGAGTCTGTGTATGTGTGTGTGCGTGTGTTAAAAGACATGAATTCAAACCCACTCCTAAGAATCAGCATGGGTGGGATTGTGTGTGTGTGTGTGTGTGAGTGTGTGTGTGTGTGTGCGGAAAAAGGACACGAATCAGAAAAAATCCAGAGTTTCTGCAAGGGTATGTGTGTGAATGTGAGTGCGTGTGTGCCTGTGTAAAAAGGACACGAAGTCAGAAGCCCTGCATATATTAGGCAAGGCTGTGTGTGTGTAAAAAGAATATTACAACAGAAGCCCTCTAGAGATTCTGCAAATGTGTGAGTGTGTGGTGTGTGTGTTAAAAGGACACGACGTCAGAAGCCTTCCAGAGATTGTTCAAGGGTGTGTGTATGTGTGTGTATATGTGTAAAGAGACAGGAAGTCAGAAGCTCTCTAGGGATTCTGAAAATATCTGAGTGTGTGTGTGTATAAAAAGGACAAGAAGTCAGAAACTTCCAGAGATTCTGCAAAGGTGTGTGTGTGTGTGTGTAGGTAAAAAGGACACGATGTTATAAGCCCTCCAGAAATTCTCCAAGGGTGTGCTTGTGTGTGGTTGTGTATGTAAAAATGACCCGAACGAGAAGCCCACCAGAGATTCTTCAATGGTATCAGTGTGAGTGTGTATGTGTAAAACTAACACGGAGTCAGAAGCCCTCTAGAGATTCTGTGAGGGTATGAATTTGAGTGTTTTGTGTGTGTGTGTGTAAAGACACGAATTCAAGCGATACAGAGATTCTTTAGGGGTGTGTATGTGTGAGTGTGTAAAAAGGACAAGAAGTCATAAGCCCTTTAGAGATTATTCAACGGTGTGTGTGGGTGAGAGATTTTAAAAAGACCAAAGTTCAGAAGTTCTCCAGATGTTGTGCCAGGGTGTGTGTGTATATGCCTGTGTGTCTAAAAAGGACACGAAATCAGAAGTCCTCCACAGATTCTGCAAGGGTGCATGCATGTGTGTATGTGTCTGTGTGAGTGTGTAAAAGGATATGAAGTCAGCAGCCCTCCAGGTGTTACGAAAGGGTGTGTATGTGTGAGTCTGTAAAAAGGACACGACATCAGAATCCCTCCTGAGATTCTACAATGGTGGGAATGAATGTGTATATGAAAAAAGGACTTGAAATCAGAAGCCCAGTAGAGATTCAACAAGGGTGTGAGTGTGTGTCTGTGTGTGAGTGTGTAAAAAGGACGCGAAGTCAGAAGCCCTCCAGATGGTCTGCAAGTTTGTGTGTGTGTGTGTGGGTGGGTGTAAAAAGTACACCACATCAGAATCCCTCCAGAGATTCTGCAATGGTGTGAATGTAAGTGTACATGTAAAAAGGACTTGAAATCAGAAGTCCTGTAGAGATTCGGCAATGGTGTGAGTGTCTGTGTGTGTGTGTGTGTGTGTAAAAAGGACATGAATTCAGAAGACCTCCAGAGATTCGTCAAGGTTATGAGTGTGAGTGTGCGTGTGTGAGTGTGTGTGTAAAAATGAGACAAAGTCAGAAGTCCTGCAGAGAATGTGCAAGGGTTTGAGTGTGTTAGTGTCTAAGAAGGATACGAAATGAAGCCCTCCAGAGATTCTGCAAGGGTGTGTGTATGTGTGTGTGCGTGTGTAAAAATGACATGAATTCAAACCCACTCCAAAGATTCTAAATGGTTGTGATTTTGTGTGTGTTTGTGTGTATGAGTGTGTGGAAAAAGGACACGAATCAGAAGACATCCAGAGCTTCTGCAAGGGTATGTATGTGAATGTGAGTGTGAGTGGGTGTGTGTGTGTAAAAGGAACACTACGTCAGAAGCAGTCCAGAGATTCTGCAAGAGTGTGAGTGTATTGTGTGTGTGTTAAAAGGATACGAAATCAGAAGTCCTCCAGAGATTCTGCAAGGGTGCATGCATGTGTGTATGTGTCTGTGTGAGTGTGTAAAAGGATATGAATTCAGAAGCCCTCCAGATGTTACATAAGGGTGTTTATGTGTGAGTCTGTAAAAAGGACACGACATCAGAATCCCTCCTGAGATTCTGCAATGATGTGAATGTATGTGTATATGTACAAAGGACTTGAAATCAGAAGTCCTGTGGATATTCGGCAAGGGTGGGAATGTCTGTGTGTGTGTGTGTGTGTGTGTGTGTGTGTAAAAAGGACATGAATTCAGAAGCCCTCCAGAGATTCGGCAAGGTTATGAGTGTCAGTGTGAAAATGCGTGTGTGAGTGTGTGTGTGTAAAAATGAGACAAAGTCAGAAATCCTGCAGAGAATCTGCAAGGGTTTCAGTGTGTGAGTGTCTAAGAACAACATGAACAGAAGCCCTCCAGAGAATCTGCAAGGGCGTGTGTATGTGTGTGTGCGTGTGTGAAAACGACATGAATTCAAACCCACTCCAAAGATTCTACATGGGTGTGATTTTGTGTGTATTTGTGTGTGGAAAAAGGACACGAATCAGAAGACATCCAGAGGTTCTGCAAGGGTATGTTTGTGAATGTGAGTGTGTGTGGGTGTGTGTGTGTCAAAAGAACACGAAGTCAGAAGCCCTCCAGAGATTCTGCAAGAGTGTGAGTGTGTGGCGTGTGTGTTAAAAGGACATGACGTCAGAAGCCTTCCAGAGATTCTGCAAGGTGTGTGTATGTATGTGTGCGTGTGTTAAAAGGACATGAATTCAAACCCATTCCGAAGATTCTGCATGGGTGTGATTGTGTGTGTGTGTGTGTGTGTGTGTGTGCGGAAAAAGGATACGAATCAGAAAACATCCATAGTTTCTGCAAGGGTATGTGTGTGAATGTGAGTGTGTGTGGGTGTGTGTAAAAAGGACACGAAGTCAGGAGCCCTGCATATATTATGCAGGGATGTGTGTGTGTAAAAAGAATACTACATCAGAAGCCCTCCAGAGATTGTGCAAGCGTGCGTGTATGTGTGTTTATGTGTGTAAAAAGACAGGAAGTCAGAAGCCCTCTAGGGATTCTGCAAATATCTGAGTGTGTGTGTGCGTGTGTGTGTGTATAAAAATGACAAGAAATCAGAAAATTCCAGAGATACTGCAAAGGTGCGTGTGTGTGTGTAGGTAAAAAGGACACGATGTTAGAAGCCCTCCAGAGAATCTCCAAGGGTGTGCTTGTGTGTGGGTGGGTATGTAAAAATGACTCGAACGAGAAGCCCACCAGAGATTCTTCAATGGTATCAGTGTGAGTGTGTATGTGTAAAACTAACACGGAGTCAGAAGCCCTCTAGAGATTCTGTAAGGGTATGAATTTGAGTGTTGTGTGTGTGTGTGTGTAAAGACACGAATTCAAGCGATACAGAGATTCTTTAGGGGTGTGTATGTGTGAGTGTGTAAAAAGGACAAGAAGTCATAAGCCCTTTAGAGATTATTCAACGGTGTGTGTGGGTGAGAGATTTTAAAAAGACCAAAGTTCAGAAGTTCTCCAGATGTTGTGCCAGGGTGTGTGTGTATATGCCTGTGTGTCTAAAAAGGACACGAAATCAGAAGTCCTCCACAGATTCTGCAAGGGTGCATGCATGTGTGTATGTGTCTGTGTGAGTGTGTAAAAGGATATGAAGTCAGAAGCCCTCCAGAGGTTACGTAAGGGTGTGTATGTGTGAGTCTGTAAAAAGGACACGACATCAGAATCCCTCCTGAGATTCTACAATGGTGGGAATGAATGTGTATATGAAAAAAGGACTTGAAATCAGAAGCCCTGTAGAGATTCAACAAGGGTGTGAGTGTGTGTCTGTGTGTGTGTGTGTGTGTGTCTAAAAAGGACACAAAATCAGAAGTCCTCAAGAGATTCTGCAAGGGTGTGTGTGTGTGGGTGTGTGTAAAAAGGACATGACATCAGAATCCCTCCAGAGATTCTGCAATGGTGTAAATGTATGTGTATATTTAAAAAGGACTTGAAATCAGAAGCCCGGTAGAGATTTGGCAAGGGTGTGAGTGTGTGTGTGTGTGTGTAAAAAGGACACGACGTCAGAAGCCCTCCAGATGTTCTGCAAGGGTGTGTGTATGTGTGTGTGCGTGTGTAAAAGTACATGAATTCATACCCCCTCCAAAAATTCTACATGGGTGTTATTTTGTGTGTGTGTCTGTGTTTGTGTGTGTAGAAAAGGACACGAATCAGAAGACATCCAGTGCTTCTGCAAGGGTGTGTGTGAATGTGAGTGTGAGTGTGTGTGTGTGTGTGTGTGTGTTTGTAAAAAGGACACGAAGTCAGAAGACCTCCAGATGTTCTGCAAGGGTGTGTGTGTGTGTGGGTGGGTGGGTGTAAAAAGTACACGACATCAGAATCCCTCCAGAGATTCTGCAATGGTGTGAATATATGTGTATATGTAAAAGGACTTGAAATCAGAAGCCCTGTAGAGATTCAGCAAGGGTGTGAGTGTCTGTGTGTGTGTGTGTGTGTGTGTGTAAAAAGTAGATTAATTCAGAAGCCCTCCAGAGATTCGGCAAGGCTATGAGAGTGAGTGTGCGTGTGTGAGTGTGTGTGTGTAAAAAGGAGACAAAAATCAGAAGTCCTGCAGAGAATCTGCAAGGGTATGAGTGTGTGAGTGTCTAAGAAGCACACGAACAGAAGCCCTCCAGAGGTTATGCAAGGGTGTGTGTATGTGTGTGTGCGTGTGTAAAAACGACATGAATTCAAACCCACTCCAAAGATTCTACATGGGTGTGATTTTGTGTGTGTTTGTGTGTATGTGTGTGTGGAAAAAGAGCACGAATCAGAAGACATCCATAGGTTCTGCAAGGGTATGTGAGTGAATGTGATTGTGTGTGTGTGTAAAAAGGACACGAAGTCAGAAGCCCTGCATATATTAGGTAAGGCTGTGTGTGTGTAAAAAGAATATTACATCAGAAGCCCTCTAGAGATTCTGCAAATGTGTGAGTGTGTGGTGTGTGTGTTAGAAGGACACGACGTCAGAAGCCTTCCAGAGATTGTTCAAGGGTGCGTGTATGAGTGTGTATATGTGTAAAAAGACAGGAAGTCAGAAGCTCTCTAGGGATTCTGAAAATATCTGAGTGTGTGTGTGTGTGTGTATAAAAAGGACAATAAGTCAGAAACTTCCAGAGATTCTGCAAAGGTGTGTGTGTGTGTGTGTAGGTAAGAAGGACACGATGTTAGAAGCCCTCCAGAAATTCTCCAAGGGTGTGCTTGTGTGTGGTTGTGTATGTAAAAATGACCCGAACGAGAAGCCCACCAGAGATTCTTCAATGGTATCAGTGTGAGTGTGTATGTGTAAAACTAACACGGAGTCAGAAGCCCTCTAGGGATTCTGTAAGGGTATGAATTTGAGTGTTTTGTGTGTGTGTGTGTAAAGACACGAATTCAAGCGATACAGAGATTCTTTAGGGGTGTGCATGTGTGAGTGTGTAAAAAGGACAAGAAGTCATAAGCCCTTTAGAGATTATTCAACGGTGTGTGTGGGTGAGAGATTTTAAAAAGAACAAAGTTCAGAAGTTCTCCAGATGTTGTGCCAGGGTGTGTGTGTATATGCCTGTGTGTCTAAAAAGGACACGAAATCAGAAGTCCTCCACAGATTCTGCAAGGGTGCATGCATTTGTGTATGTGTCTGTGTGAGTGTGTAAAAGGATATGAAGTCAGAAGCCCTCCAAAGGTTACGTAAGGGTGTGTATGTGTGAGTCTGTAAAAAGGACACGACATCAGAATCCCTCCTGAGATTCTACAATGGTGTGAATGAATGTGTATATGAAAAAAGGACTTGATATCAGAAGCCCAGTAGAGATTCAACAAGGGTGTGAGTGTGTGTCTGTGTGTGTATGTGTAAAAAGGACACGAAGTCAGAAGCCCTCCAGATGGTCTGCAAGGGTGTGTGTGTGTGGGTGGGTGGGTGTAAAAAGTACACCACATCAGAATCCCTCCAGAGATTCTGCAATGGTGTGAATGTATGTGTAAATGTAAAAAGGACTTGAAATCAGAAGTCCTGTAGAGATTCGGCAATGGTGTGAGTGTCTGTGTGTGTGTGTGTGTAAAAAGGACATGAATTCAGAAGACCTCCAGAGATTCGTCAAGGTTATGAGTGTGAGTGTGCGTGTGTGAGTGTGTGTGTAAAGATGAGACAAAGTCAGAAGTCCTGCAGAGAATGTGCAAGGGTTTGAGTGTGTGAGTGTCTTAAAAGGATACGAAATGAAGCCCTCCAGAGATTCTGCAAGGGTGTGTGTATGTGTGTGTGCGTGTGTAAAAATGACATGAATTCAAACCCACTCCAAAGATTCTACATGGGTGTGATTTTGTGTGTGTTTGTGTGTTTGAATGTGTGGAAAAAGGACACGAATCAGAAGACATCCAGAGCTTCTGCAAGGGTATGTATGTGAGTGTGTGTGTGTAAAAGGAACACTACGTCAGAAGCAGTCCAGAGATTCTGCAAGAGTGTGAGTGTGTTGTGTGTGTGTTAAAAGGACACGAAATCAGAAGTCCTCCAGAGATTCTGCAAGGGTGCATGCATGTGTGTATGTTTCTGTGTGAGTGTGTAAAAGGATATGAATTCAGAAGCCCTCCAGATGTTACGTAAGGGTGTTTATGTGTGAGTCTGTAAAAAGGACCGACATCAGAATCCCTCCTGAGATTCTGCAATGATGTGAATGTATGTGTATATGTACAAAGGACTTGAAATCAGAAGTCCTGTGGATATCGGCAAGGGTGGGAATGTCTGTGTGTGTGTGTGTGTGTAAAAAGGACATGAATTCAGAAGCCCTCCAGAGATTCGGCAAGGTTATGAGTGTCAGTGTGAGTGTGCGTGTGTGAGTGTGTGTGTGTAAAAATGAGACAAAGTCAGAAGTCCTGCAGAGAATCTGCAAGGGTTTCAGTGTGTGAGTGTCTAAGAACAACATGAACAGAAGCCCTCCAGAGAATCTGCAAGGGTGTGTGTATGTGTGTGTGCGTGTGTGAAAACGACATGAATTCAAACCCACTCCAAAGATTCTACATGGGTGTGATTTTGTGTGTTTGTGTGTATTTGTGTGTGGAAAAAGGACACGAATCAGAAGACATCCAGAGGTTCTGCAACGGTATGTTTGTGAATGTGAGTGTGTGTGGGTGTGTGTGTGTGTCAAAAGAACACGAAGTCAGAAGCCCTCCAGAGATTCTGCAAGAGTGTGAGTGTGTGGCGTGTGTGTTAAAAGGACATGACGTCAGAAGCCTTCCAGAGATTCTGCAAGGTGTGTGTATGTATGTGTGCGTGTGTTAAAAGGACATGAATTCAAACCCATTCCGAAGATTCTGCATGGGTGTGATTGTGTGTGTGTGTGTGTGTGTGTGTGTGCGGAAAAAGGATACGAATCAGAAAATATCCATAGTTTCTGCAAGGGTATGTGTGTGAATGTGAGTGTGTGTGGGTGTGTGTAAAAAGGACACGAAGTCAGGAGCCCTGCATATATTATGCAGGGATGTGTGTGTGTAAAAAGAATACTACATCAGAAGCCCTCCAGAGATTCTGCAAGAGTGTGAGTGTGTGGTGTGTGTGTGTTAAAAGGACACGGCGTCAGAAGCCTTCCAGAGATTGTGCAAGCGTGCGTGTATGTGTGTTTATGTGTGTAAAAAGACAGGAAGTCAGAAGCCCTCTAGGGATTCTGCAAATATCTGAGTGTGTGTGTGCGTGTGTGTGTGTATAAAAATGACAAGAAATCAGAAAATTCCAGAGATACTGCAAAGGTGCGTGTGTGTGTGTAGGTAAAAAGGACACGATGTTAGAAGCCCTCCAGAAATTCTCCAAGGGTGTGCTTGTGTGTGGTTGTGTATGTAAAAATGACCCGAACGAGAAGCCCACCAGAGATTCTTCAATGGTATCAGTGTGAGTGTGTATGTGTAAAACTAACACGGAGTCAGAAGCCCTCCAGAGATTCTGTAAGGTTATGAATTTGAGTGTTTTGTGTGTGTGTGTGTAAAGACACGAATTCAAGCGATACAGAGATTCTTTAGGGGTGTGTATGTGTGAGTGTGTAAAAAGGACAAGAAGTCATAAGCCCTTTAGAGATTATTCATCGGTGTGTGTGGGTGAGAGATTTTAAAAAGACCAAAGTTCAGAAGTTCTCCAGATGTTGTGCCAGGGTGTGTGTGTGTGTATGCCTGTGTGCCTAAAAAGGACACGAAATCAGAAGTCCTCCACAGATTCTGCAAGGGTGCATGCATGTGTGTATGTGTCTGTGTGAGTGTGTAAAAGTATATGAAGTCAGAAGCCCTCCAGAGGTTACGTAAGGGTGTGTATGTGTGAGTCTGTAAAAAGGACACGATATCAGAATCCCTCCTGAGATTCTACAATGGTGGGAATGAATGTGTATATGAAAAAAGGACTTGAAATCAGAAGCCCAGTAGAGATTCAACAAGGGTGTGAGTGTGTGTCTGTGTGTGTGTGTGTAAAAAGGACGCGAAGTCAGAAGCCCTCCAGATGGTCTGCAAGGGTGTGTGTGTGTGTGTGGGTGGGTGCAAAAAGTACACCACATCAGAATCCCTCCAGAGATTCTGCAATGGTGTGAATGTATGTGTACATGTAAAAAGGACTTGAAATCAGAAGTCCTGTAGAGATTCGGCAATGGTGTGAGTGTCTGTGTGTGTGTGTGTGTAAAAAGGACATGAATTCAGAAGACCTCCAGAGATTCGTCAAGGTTATGAGTGTGAGTGTGCGTGTGTGAGTGTGTGTGTAAAAATGAGACAAAGTCAGAAGTCCTGCAGAGAATGTGCAAGGGTTTGAGTGTGTGAGTGTCTAAGAAGGATACGAAATGAAGCCCTCCAGAGATTCTGCAAGGGTGTGTGTATGTGTGTGTGCGTGTGTAAAAATGACATGAATTCAAACCCACTCCAAAGATTCTACATGGGAGTGATTTTGTGTGTGTTTGTGTGTATGAGTGTGTGGAAAAAGGACACGAATCAGAAGACATCCAGAGCTTCTGCAAGGGTATGTATGTGAATGTGAGTGTGAGTGGGTGTGTGTGTGTAAAAGGAACACTACGTCAGAAGCAGTCCAGAGATTCTGCAAGAGTGTGAGTGTGTTGTGTGTGTGTTAAAAGGACACGAAATCAGAAGTCCTCCAGAGATTCTGCAAGGGTGCATGCATGTGTGTATGTGTCTGTGTGAGTGTGTAAAAGGATATGAATTCAGAAGCCCTCCAGATGTTACGTAAGGGTGTTTATGTGTGAGTCTGTAAAAAGGACACGACATCAGAATCCCTCCTGAGATTCTGCAATGATGTGAATGTATGTGTATATGTACAAAGGACTTGAAATCAGAAGTCCTGTGGATATTCGTCAAGGGTGGGAATGTCTGTGTGTGTGTGTGTGTGTGTAAAAAGGACATGAATTCAGAAGCCCTCCAGAGATTCGGCAAGGTTATGAGTGTCAGTGTGAGTGTGCGTTTGTGAGTGTGTGTGTTTAAAAATGAGACAAAGTCAGAAGTCCTGCAGAGAATCTGCAAGGGTTTCAGTGTGTGAGTGTCTAAGAAGAACATGAACAGAAGCCCTCCAGAGAATCTGCAAGGGTGTGTGTATGTGTGTGTGCGTGTGTGAAAACGACGTGAATTCAAACCCACTCCAAAGATTCTACATGGGTGTGATTTTGTGTGTTTGTGTGTATTTGTGTGTGGAAAAAGGACACGAATCAGAAGACATCCAGAGGTTCTGCAAGG
Source organism: Tenrec ecaudatus (assembly GCF_050624435.1). NCBI lineage: Eukaryota > Metazoa > Chordata > Mammalia > Afrosoricida > Tenrecidae > Tenrec > Tenrec ecaudatus. Next base: position 244,213,752 of record NC_134531.1, read on the forward strand.
GTATGTTTGTGAATGTGAGTGTGTGTGGGTGTGTGTGTGTCAAAAGAACACGAAGTCAGAAGCCCTCCAGAGATTCTGCAAGAGTGTGAGTGTGTGGCGTGTTTGTTAAAAGGACATGACGTCAGAAGCCTTCCAGAGATTCTGCAAGGTGTGTGTATGTATGTGTGCGTGTGTTAAAAGGACATGAATTCAAACCCATTCCGAAGATTCTGCATGGGTGTGATTGTGTGTGTGTGTGTGTGTGTGTGTGTGTGTGTGTGCGGAAAAAGGATACGAATCAGAAAACATCCATAGTTTCTGCAAGGGTATGTGTGTGAATGTGAGTGTGTGTGGGTGTGTGTAAAAAGGACACGAAGTTAGGAGCCCTGCATATATTATGCAGGGATGTGTGTGTGTAAAAATAATACTACGTCAGAAGCCCTCCAGAGATTCTGCAAGAGTGTGAGTGTGTGGTGTGTGTGTGTTAAAAGGACACGACGTCAGAAGCCTTCCAGAGATTGTGCAAGCGTGCGTGTATGTGTGTTTATGTGTGTAAAAAGACAGGAAGTCAGAAGCCCTCTAGGGATTCTGCAAATATCTGAGTGTGTGTGTGCGTGTGTGTGTGTATAAAAATGACAAGAAATCAGAAAATTCCAGAGATACTGCAAAGGTGCGTGTGTGTGTGTAGGTAAAAAGGACACGATGTTAGAAGCCCTCCAGAGATTCTAATAGGGTGTGCTTGTGTGTGGTTGTGTATGTAAAAATGACCCGAACGAGAAGCCCACCATAGATTCTTCAATGGTATCAGTGTGGGTATGTATGTGTAAAAAGGACACGAAGTCAGCAGCCCTCTAGAGATTCTGTAAGGGTATTAATTTGAGTGTTTGTGTGTGTGTGTGTGTGTGTGTGTAAAGACACGAATTCAAGTGATACAGAGATTCTTTAGGGGTGTGTATGTGTGAGTGTGTAAATAGGACAAGAAGTCTTAAGCCCTCTAGAAATTCTTCAACGGTGAGTGCGGATGAGAGATTTGAAAAAGGACAAAGGTCAGAAGTTCTCAATAGCTTCTGCCAGGTGTGTGTGTGTATGCCTGTATGTCTAAAAAGGACACGAAATCTGAAGTCCTCCAGAGCTTCTGCAAGGGTGTGTGTGTGTGGGTGTGTGTAAAAAGGACATGACATCAGAATCCCTCCAGAGATTCTGTAATGGTGTGAATGTATGAGTATATTTAAAAAGAACTTGAAATCAGAACCCCGGTAGAGATTTGGCAAGGGTGTGAGTGTGTGCGTGTGTGTGTGGGTGTGTGTAAAAAGGACACGAATCAGAAGCCCTCCAGAGGTTCTGCAAGGGTGTGTGTATGTGTGTGTGCGTGTGTAAAAAGGACATGAATTCAAACCCCCTCCAAAGATTCTACATGGGTGTGATTTTGTTTGTGTGTGTGTGTGTGTGTGTGTGTGTGTGTGTGTGTGTGGAACTAGGACACGTATCAGAAGACATCCAGAGCTTCTGCAAGGGTTAGTTTGAATGTGAGTGTGTGTGTGTAAAAAGGACACGAAGTTAGAAGCTCTCCAGATGTTCTGCAAGGATGTGTGTGTGTGGGTGGGTGGGTGTAATAAGTACACGACATCAGTATCCCTTCAGAAATTCTGCAATGATGTGAATGTATGTGTATATGTAAAAGGACTTGAAATCACAAGCCCTGTAGAGATTCGGCAAGGGTGTGAGTGTCTGTGTGTGTGTGTGTGTATGTGTGTGTAAAAAGCAGATGTATTCAGAAGCCCTCCAGAGATTCGGCAAGGTTATGAGTGTGAGTTGCGTGTGTGAGTGTGTTTGTGTAAAAATGAGTCAAAGTCAGAAGTCCTGCAGAGAATCTGCAAGGGTTTGAGTGTGTGAGTGTCTAAGAATGACACGAACAGAAGCCCACCAGAGATTCTGCAAGGGTGTGTGTATGTGTGTGTGCGTGTGTAAAAAAGACATGAATTCAAACCCACTCCAAAGATTCTACATGGGTGTGATTTTGTGTGTGTTTGTGTGTATGTGTGTGTGGAAAAAGGACACGAATCAGAAGACATCCAGATTTTCTGCAAGGGTATGTGTGTAAATGTGAGTGTGTGTGTGTGTCAAAAGAACACTACGTCAAAAGCCCTCCAGAGATTCTGCAAGTGTTTGAGTGTGTGGTGTGTGTGTTAAAAGGACACGATGTCAGAAGCCTTCCAGAGATTTTTCAAGGGTGTGTGTATGTGTGTGTGCGTGTGTTAAAAGGAAATGAATTCAAACCCACTCCAATGATTCTGCATGGGTGTGATTGTGTGTGTGTGTGTGTGTGTGTGCGGAAGAAAGACACGAATCAGAAAACATCCAGAGATTCTGCAAGGGAATGTGTGTGAATGTGAGAGTGTATGTGTGTGTGTGTGTGTGTGTAAAAAGGACACTTTTTCAGAAGCCCTGCTTATATTAGGCAAGGATGTGTGTGTGTAAACGGAATACTACGTCAGAAGCCCTCCAGAGATTCTGCAAGAGTGTGAGTGTGTGGTGTGTGTGTTAAAAGGACACGACCTCAGAAGACTTCCAGAGATTCTGCAAGGGTCTGTGTATGTGTGTGTGCGTGTGTTAAAAGGAAATGAATTCAAACCCACTCCGAAGATTCTGCATGGGTGTGATTGTGTGTGTGTGTGTGTGTGTGTGTGTGTGTGTGTGTGCGGAAAAAGGACACGAATCAGAACACATCCAGAGTTTCAGCAAGGGTATGTGTGTGAATGTGAGTGTGTGTTTGTGTGTGTGTTTGTAAAAAGGACAAGAAGTCATAATCTCTCTAGAGATTCTTCAACAGTGTGTGAGGGTGAGAGATTTCATAAAGAACAAAGTTCAGAAGTTCTCCAGAGGTTCTGCCAGGGTGTGTGTGTGTATGCCTGTGTGTCTAAAAAGGACACGAAATCAGAAGTCCTCCAGAGATTCTGCAAGGGTGTGTGTATGTGTGTGCGTGTGTAAAAAGGACATGAACTCAAACCCACTCCAAAGATTCTACATGGGTGTCATTGTGTGTGTGTGTGGAAAAAGGACACGAATCAGAAGACATCCAGAGCTTCTGCAAGGGTATGTGTGTGAATGTGCGTGTGTGTGTGGGTGTGTAAAAAGGACACGAAGTCAGAAACCTTGCATATATAATGCAAGGATGTGTGTGTGTAAAAAGAACTCTACGTCTGACGCCCTCCAGAGATTCTGCAAGAGTGTGAGTGTGTGGTGTGTGTGTTGAAAGGACACGACGTCAGAAGCCTTCCACAGATTGTTCAAGGGTGCCTCTATATGTGTGTGTATGTGTGTAATAAGACAGGAAGTCAGAAGCCCTCTAAGTATTCTGCAAAAAGTCTGCGTGTGTGTGTTTGTGTGTGTGTATAAAAAGGACAATAAGTCAGAAACCTCCAGAGATTCTGCAAAGGTGTGTATGTGTGTAGGTAAAAAGGACACGACGTTAGAAACCCTCCAGAGATTCTCCAAGGGTGTGCTTGTGTGTGGGTGTGTATGTAAAAATGACACGAACGAGAAGCCCACCAGAGATTCTTCAATGGTATCAGTGTGAGTGTGTATGTGTAAAAAGGACACGAAGTCAGAAGCCCTCTAGATATTCTGTAAGGGTATGAATTTGAGTGTTTCTGTGTGTGTGTGTGTGTGTTTGTGTGTAAAGACACGAATTCAAGCGATACAGAGATTCTTTAGGGGTGTGTATGTGTGAGTGTGTAAAAAGGACAAGAAGTCATAAGCCCTCTAGAGATTTTTCAACGGTGTGTGTGGGTGAGAGATTTTAAAAAGACCAAAGTTCAGAAGTTCTCCAGATGTTGTGCCAGGGTGTGTGTGTGTGTATGCCTGTGTGCCTTAAAAGGACACGAAATCAGAAGTCCACCAGAGATTCTGCAAGGGTGCATGCATGTGTGTATGTGTTTGTGTGAGTGTGTAAAAGGATATGAAGTCAGAAGCCCTCCAGATGTTACGTTAGGGTGTGTATGTGTGAGTCTGTAAAAAGGACACAACATCAGAATCCCTCAAGAGATTCTGCAATGGTGTGAATGAATGAGTATATGAAAAAAGGACTTGAAATCAGAAGTTCTGTCGAGATTCAACAAGGGTGTGAGTGTGTGTCTGTGTGTGTGTAAAAAGGACACGAAGTCAGAAGCCCTCCAGATGGTCTGCAAGGTGGTGTGTGTGTGGGTGGGTGGGTGTAAAATGTACACCTTATCAGAATCCCTCCAGAGATTCTGCAATGGTGTGAATGTATGTGTATATGTAAAAAGGACTTTTAATCAGAAGTCCTGTAGAGATTCGGCAAGGATGTGAGTGTCTGTGTGTGTGTGTGTGTGTGTGTAAAAAGGACATGAATTCAGAAGCCCTCCAGAGATTCGGCAAGGTTATGAGTGTGAGTGTGCGTGTGTGAGTGTGTGTGTGTAAAAATGAGACAAAGTCAGAAGTCCTGCAGAGAATCTGCAAGGGTTTGAGTGTGTGAGTGTCTAAGAAGGACACGAACAGAAGCCCTCCAGAGGTTATGCAAAGGTGTGTTTATGTGTGTGTGCGTGTGTAAAAAGGACATGAATTCAAACCCACTGCTAAGATTCTACATGGGTGTGATTTTGTGTGTGTTTGTGTGTATGTGTGTGTGGAAAAATGACACAAATCAGAAGACATTCAGAGGTTCTGCAAGGGTATGTGTGTCAATGTGAGTGTGTGTGTGTGTGTGTGTCAAAAGAACACGAAGTCAGAAGCCCTCCAGAGGTTCTGAAATAGTTTGAGTGTGTGGTGTGTGTGTTAAAAGGACATGATGTCAGAAACCTTCCAGAGATTTTTCAAGGGTGTGTGTATGTGTGTGTGCGTGTGTTAAAAGGAAATGAATTCAAACCCACTCCAATGATTCTGCATGGGTTTGATTGTGTGTGTGTGTGTGTGTGTGTGTGTGTGTGTGCGGAAAAAAGACACGAATCAGAAAACATCCAGAGTTTCTGCAAGGGTATGTGTGTGAATGTGAATTTGTGTGTGTGTAAAAAAAGGACATGAAATCAGAAGCACTGCAGATATTATGCAACGATGTGTGTGTGTAAAAAGAACACTACGTCAGAAGCCCTCCAGGATTCTTCAAGAGTGTGAGTGTGTGTTAAAAGGACACGACGTGAGAAGACTTCAACTGGTTCTGCAAGGGTGTGTGTATGTGTGTGTGCGTGTGTAAAAAGGACATGAATTAAAACCCACTCCAAATATTCCGCATCTGTGTGATTGTGTGTGTGTGTGTGTGTGTGTGTGTGGAAAAAAGACACGAATCAGAAGACATCCAGAGCTTCTGCAAGGGTATGTGTGTGAATGTAAGTGTGTGTGTGTGTGTGTGTGTGTGTGTGTAAAAAGGACACGAAGTCAGAAGCCCCCTAGAGATTCTGTAAGGGTATGAATTTGAGTGTTTGTGTTTGTGTAAAGACAGGAATTCAAGCGATACAGAGATTCTTTATGGGTGTGTATGTGTGAGTGTGTAAAAAGGACAAGAAGTCATAAGCTCTCTAGAGATTCTTAAACGGTGTGTGCGGTGAGAGATTTAATAAAGAACAAAGTTCAGAAGTTCTCCAGAGTTTCTGCCAGGGTGTGTGTCTGTATGCCTGTGTGTCTAAAAAGGATACGAAATCAGAAGTCCTCCAGAGATTCTTCAAGGGTGTGTGTATGTGTGTGTGCGTGTGTAAAAAGGACATGAATTCAAACGCACTCCAAAGATTCTACATGGGTGTGATTGTGTGTGTGTGTGTGTGGAAAAAGGACACGAATCAGAAGACATCCAGAGCTTCTGTAAGGGTGTGTGTGTGAATGTGTGTGTGTGTGTAAAAAGGACACGAAATCAGAAGCATTGCAGATATTATGCAACGATGTGTGTGTGTAAAAAGAACACTACGTCAGAAGTCCTCCAGGATTCTGCAAGAGTGTGTGTGTGTGTTAAAAGGACACGACGTCAGAAGCCTTCAAGAGGTTCTGCAAGGGTGTGTGTATGTGGGTGTAAAAAGGACATGAATTCAAACCCACTCCAAAAATTCCGCATCTCTCTGATTGTGTGTGTGTTGTGTGTGTTTGTGTGTATGTGTGTGCGGAAAAAAGACACGAATCAGAAGACATCAGAGCTTCTGCAAGGGTATGTGTGTGAATGTAAGTGTGTGTGTGTGTGTGTGTGTGTGTGTAAAAAGGACACGAAGTCAGAAGCCCTCTAGAGATTCTGTAAGGGTATGAATTTGAGTGTTTGTGTTTGTGTGTGTGTGTGTGTAAAGACAAAAATTCAAGCGATACAGAGATTCTTAATGGGTGTGTATGTGTGAGTGTGTAAAAAGGACAAGAAATCATAAGCCCTCTAAAGATTCTTCAATCGTGTGTGCGGGTGAGAGATTTTAAAAAGAACAAAGGTCAGAAGTTCTCCAGAGGTTCTGCCAGGGTTTGTGTGTGTGTGTGTGCCAGTGTGCTAAAAAGGACACGAAATCAGAAGTCCTCCAGAGATTCTGCAAGGGTGTGTGTTTGTGGGTGTGCGTGTGTAAGAAGACATGAATTCAAACCCACTCCAAAGATTATACATGGGTGTGTATGTGTGTGA